>NC_029785.2:46973374-47001082 GCF_000816755.2 Arachis ipaensis | reverse complement strand
GACCTATTAAATTTTAATATAATATTAGAATTTATCGAATCGAAATTGATAACCAATTCTAATATCAATAATACAAAGTATGATGAGATCAGATCGTATATGCTTTTTTATCTTTGCTTTTATTTTAAACAATAATATCCCTTCAAGGATACAAATATTGTATTACATGTCCAGACTACGGAAAATCCCATCATCGATATAACTAGGAATTATATAAATGATTTTCGATGATGAGTATAAGCTGACTTCGGACTAATTAGGAAGTCATAGTCAACGTGTGGTGTCATTTTTTTTTTTCCTTTTCATTTTTAATCAATCATTGATAAGCGGTGCCGTGTGTTTATAATGTTCACTTAATCTCCTTAACTGATTGGTTGATGATTTGGATTAAACTCCAAATTATGTGTATAAATATTATTTGTATACTAATTTTAGTTATTCATTTCATCCATCATATATAATACAGTAAAAAATAAATATGTTGATGTAGAAATTATTTAAGAATATACGACATGTTGAAATAGAACTACAACCTACCTAATTTAATTTATTCTTCAATTTCTTCTTTTTCGCATTACGCTTTATTCTTCTGGATCTTCTCAGTATCATTGAGTCTCTTCTTATCGTCATATACTCTTCTTTTTTTAATGCGTTTTATTCTCCTCTTCTAAACGAAGGTGAATTTTTATTTTGGTGTATTTTAAATGCATTACCTTAATTTATTTTAGTGTTTTTTATTTTAGAATTTTGATTCTATTTTTATTGATCAGATTAAGAAAATTGTTGCTTATTGAAGTAAAATCTAAAATTTAAATTCAGAATTCAATAGAATTCACAAAATTAAATAGTAAAGTTTATGCTTTATTTTGTTCACATGTTATTATGATTCCTGATTTGATTTTAGGATATATGATTATTGTAGTACATGAATTATCATTTTTTACATAATCTGCTGATTTGTTGCAAAATCTATTAGTAATCAAACACCTTTTCAATTCGCTTTATCAATTTCAGCAACTATGATAACATAGTCAGTTTCTTTAGCAATTTTATTAGCTTCATTGAAGCCTTCAACTAATTCGTACGCTATGTCATGGCAACCAGAAGCATATAAAATTGATAAGAATCCCTTTTTAAACTCTTAAGTTCTTCATAGATGCTGTTTGAGAGCATTCTATTGTATATAATTTAACAACTTTGATGATGAGAATATGGATAAGGAATTTAACTTTGATCCCGAGAATCTGGATTGGAACGACTACTACTTGATGAATATTCATATTCCGGGTCTAATTAAGTACACTATGCGACCTAAGATGTAACCTTAATTAACAAGAACACATGTCAAAATATTGTTTGGTATTTTTGGTTTCGACTATGTCGTTTTAAATTACTAGCTACGCTCCTCATATATTTATTTGTGTGTTTGTAATGTAAAGAAAATACAAGAAAATAAGAAATGATGAATTGATTTTCATCAATGGCATTTCTTGTGTGCTGGTAGTGGATATTTTTAGTGCATCTAAAAATGATTTTGCTCTCTTTTGGAATATCTAGTCTCCTTCGTAGTCTTTAGTTTATGATAGCTCCCATTCACTTGTTCTGTAATGCAAGAGTGTTATAACCGTTAAATTGATCTCTTGCTTTGAGCCAACAACACTGACTGGAATCTAAGTAGAGTAAGAACTGTTGATGGACAATGAAGGTAATGAGAGAGAGAACAAAGAGCTTGACGAATGAACTGAATATGAAACTATGTTAATCACATTATACAATTTCTAAAAGAAAAACATAGATGATCTATTCCAAGAATAGCTCAACAGCTATAAATAAAAGAGATTTGTGTTGATACGAGACATATCGTACTGAAGTCTTGGTCTAATAAAGCATTTGAGAGCTCTTGGATTAATTTTTTAAATAGATTTAATTCGCATGATAATAATTGATTAGTAGGTATTTTCTGAGTTTGATTATTTAATATATGTTGTTTGATTATTTATCAATTACTAATCAATTAAGGCGAGTTCTTTCATACAGAAAGATTGCGTTCCGAATTTGCCGAAATGCTTCAGCACCCAATGGAATATGGACAAGTATTATCATGTCACATGATTCATGTGGGTCTAACAGAGGTAGAGAAATTTTAAATAGGACAGTTGAATGATTCATGTGGCACTAGCATTTAAAGATTAGGTTGGACATGTCTCAGGTATTTGTTGTTTCTGCAGAAATTTCACCTCTTCTTCAGCTCATAGTAATGAAGGAATAAAACAAATTATTCTAACAAATTCCAGCTTTGTAATGTTATTTGGTTCTTGTTGCACATGGTTTACGGTTAGTTTGTTATAGTTTATTAGTTGAAAGTTGAAACACATTCTTAATTTACTCGACATAACATGTTAGCCGTTGAATTTCTTGTATTTCCACTCTAATTGTTACTGATACTTAACAAGCTTTGAGTATTTTGAAGCATGCATATGGATATTAAGTATTTTGAAGCACACATATGGATATTGTTATATGCTTTATTTTGTTATAATAAAATCGCCAGCCTCTTCTATTCGATTTGATTTTCCAGCAACGGAACCGCTTATACAAGGTAGGGATATTATGGCTGTACACTCTGAGTCAGGTTCGCAGGAGAAGAAATCAGGCAATGGATTGAATGAGTTACTGATTTGTATTGCCGAGAACATGCAGAACAACATAAAGATTATCTAGTAGATAGATTTAATATACTATCTTGAATACATTTATACAGCCAGGAGTATTATATTTGGGATGGACTACTAAGTAGCAAGAATGGTTTTCCTCTTTTCTTTCTCTACCAGCTTATTTGGGATGGTGATTTTGGTATGGATTCCAATGTGTGGTTCTACTCGAGTGCTTGAAATGCATATATATAGCACGCACTCTTAGGAAAAGGAAAAAGAGTGAAAAAGATAGTGTGATATGCCTTATTTAGTTTTTGTTGTTGTTAAGGAAACTTGCTGACAAGGTTGCAGCTGCTGACTATTATGTGAATCTGAAAAATAACTTGCAACATTTTTAGTGACAAATAGGTACTTATGAATTTTCTATGCAAGTCTTAAAGAAGAAAGGTGTATTAATGACTAGTGAAACCATCTTGTGGTTATTATTGACGGATGGAACATTAATATGGCATTTGCAGTTTGTGGGACTACACAAACATTGTCATGAATTTCCTCTCTGGATCCAGTGAGGTAGGTAGATGGAAGTAAAAGTTTTGTCATTTTGCACAAAACAGAATACTGGGATTTATTTTAATTTTTGTCTCTCAGTCTCAATCTTTCCGTCTCTATCTCTCCACCAAACGCTACCTTTGGAAGCGTTTGGTGGAGAGACAGAGACGAAAAGACTGAAACTGAGAGACAGAGACTAAGAAACAGAGATTGAAATAAATTCCAGTATTCTGTTTGGTACAAAATGGGAGACAGAAATTAAAATAAGAATGAAACTCTAATTTAATTTGCACAAGGGTAAAATTGAAATTAATTAATTGAAATAAGGGTATTTTAAGTATAAAATGTTATTAACTTTTTAGTCTCCATCTCTAAAAATTTTAGTCCTCTGTGTCTTCACTTTTTGGAGATACTGAAATACTCAAATTTTGGAGACAGAGACAAAAATTTTAGTACCAGTCTCTGACCAACAAACATAATACTGGATCTCAGTCTCTCAGTCTCTGTCTCAGTACCTCAAAACGAACCTACTTATATGTCTTACAAATTTGTTTTTTCATTATTTATGCAGGACAACACAAAGATCATTACATTCTTAGTTACTTAATTATTAAATATTTATGACTAATTAATTGATATGTCATTGTTTCTTTAGAATATTATTAAATTTTATTCAATTTTTTATGGAAAATATTAGAACACCAATGTTTGAGTCAAGTACAACGAGGATATATACATGTTAACATTTTTTCTATAATTTCAAGTGTGAATTCTGTTTCTGATTTTTTGACATTTACTATTTGAAACTTTAATTATGTAATTTTTTTTTCAGCGTGATGCTATAATTAGATTATAATAAAAAAGACTCTAACTTATATTACAAAAATTCAATTATAATCAAATATGCTTAAGCTAAAGTAATAATTAAACTCACATTACGCCAACTTTAAAAAGTTTTCATGTACCCTACCTCTTGTAAACAAAATTAGAAGTTAATTATAATTAGAAGTTAATTATAAAAGGAGAAGAAAAGTTAAACACTAAACTCAATATAACATGTTTAAAGAAAACCATTGAACTATAACAATCTAAAATTTTTACAAAATTTAATGCTTCAAGCTATAATTTGAAGCACCAAGCACCAATTAATTTTTTCTCCCTCAATAAGTTGTTAATTTTCCTCAAATTTTTTTCCTTGCTGTACCATTATTTTCCCTAAGGATGCCATCTCGATATTTATATATATATGGAGTAAGTTGGGAGGCTCCTGATTTTTTTTTTTTTTGTTAGTATTTTCTAGTTGTCTTGGTATTGTTTTGGTGCAATTTTCTTCTGAATTTTTCAAATACTTAACTACAAACAAATTTAACAACCAAAATCCAATCAAATTTGTAACAACCTAATTTTTGGTGAAACGAAACTTTTCTAAAAGTTTGGTGAAGCAGGCACCTCTACTATACAGGCATTGCATTATCAAGTACCTCGCCGCATCATGAGTACCAAACTAGCAAAAAACTATATTTTTGAGCCACTTCGATTATGAATTTTGGAAAATTCGAGTATATGGTTAGACTCCGTTTAACAAACCGATTTTGAATACGCAAAAAAATAAATAATAATATTTTATTATATTAATATTTTATGATAATAAAATAATAACTGTATCCAATGTAATACCTTACCACATAGAACTTTTTGTTTAAGTCGTAAATCAAAGGTGTCGAGGAATTACGACACCTAAAAATAAAAATACGTACATATATTCGAAAGATAATTTAACTAGGAGCCTGTGAAAGAAGGATAAGAAAAAGAGAAATTGCGTCGCACTCGAAAATGTTAAGGATAGAAAGCATTGGCTACGGAAACAAAAGACACACACACACAGAGATAGAATTTCAAAAGAGATACATAACAAGTACAAGTCTTAACCTGCGAAGAGAAGGCCGGCTTGAAAGTATATTACAGAACTAGAAGTTAAACAAAACATAATCCTGTTTCTCCAAAGATCAACCTCTAAGAGGTATATACATATACATATACAAAAGTGGAGAAATAAACAACACTAAGACAAAATACAAAATATAAAGGAGTCTTCGCTGTCCAAGAAAATCTAACATGCTCAACAAGGTGCGTCACGTCCTGTATTTAAAAAACAGAAAATTTTCAAAACGGGTAAGAATTCGAAAGTTCCTAATAGAGTAACAGTTTCCAATAGAGACGATATAAAATTATACGAAACCACTAGGCAATCCTAAACTCCAATAAACAGATCCAAGCCTAGAGTCACACTAATCCAAAATAAGGTAATTAAGCTAAGTCCTCCACTATATCACTAATTCATAATCTCAGTCCTTTACAACATCTCTCATCCATTCTCTTTTTTTAACCCGGACATCATCTCTCTTCTGCGCATCCCAAGAGGCATATAATCGGGAGATTAGTGCTCTATCACCTTTTCTGGAGGTACACATCAAGGGCATAAATTGGGGGATGAGTGCCTAACCACCTTTCCCTAGTGAGGTAGTGCCATACAGATCGGGGAATTAGTACCCTACCACCTTACAGATAGAGAGAACCACGAACAAGTGGGATTAATCATCGTCCTTGTACTGGCATAACTCAGCTCAATTTGCAAGTGAGATTCACCACTGTCCGTGCCACATCTTTGCCAAGAGTACAGTAAACATCAGTTCAGAATGCAAGCGGGTTATACCACTGACCTTGCCAGAAAAGTGATTTAGATCACAATCGGTTATCATTACTCATGTCTTAAATCGATTTAGTATTCAATAGTTTCATTAACCACAGGCTTCCTTCAATTATCATAACTCAGGTTCTCCAATCCACAATCTCACTCAAACATATCACTTTAATCCATTCAATATACTCACACTCATTTTCAAGCCTAAAGCCTAGGTATCGGACCTTAATTGAGGGTTACGGGAGTTAAAAAGCTGGTTGGATAGGCTAAAACAGTTAAAATTAACATTTTCTGAAAAACACGGTAGTCATGCGTATGCATATCTCGTGCTTATGCACAATTTCAATTTTGTTTATGCACGTGCGTACGCGCAATTTCAATTCTATTTCACATTCATGCGTATGCATTACCCATGCATACGCGCAAGATTCGGTTTTGCCAAAAATTTTGGAACTCATAATTCAGTTTTTTACCCCTATTTTCAAATATCAATAACTTTTGCTACAATTATTTATTTTCCTCCATTGTTAAACCATTTTAAAGATCTCATCATTATCTTTGATTTAAGAAAAAATCCATCAAATTCCGAACTCTGAGCGCCAAGTTATGACCCATTGAAGTTGGTCAAAAACTCATTTTACCAATTTTCACAAAATAACCAATTTCACCAACTCTTCTATTGAATTCAATTCAAACACCATTTCTAACCCTTCTCAACACTCACTTCTTCAATTCCTAACTATTTCAACACCTAATCAACCAATAAACTCTTTGGTACACACATTCATACATCCACAATTTACAACTAAACTAAATCAATCATCATTACTTCAACAATTACCACATAGCCATACCACCACTATGTCTTACCTCAACTTACGAAATAGAGAATTTCTCACCCTATCATGGTCTTCAGCTCAATTTCCACAATAATCACCAATATATGAAATCATGCCACATCAATTAAATCATACATATACATACATATATCCATTCAACTAATCACACCAACAACCAATACCGTTCAATCCTATCCTAGGGACAATTAACCTAGGTTTTCATACAACTTTACATAATGCCTACCCGAAACGAAAACACGTACCTCTTAAATGGCGTTTCTAAACCCTTGAATTTTTCACACCAAATAGAATGGACCCAAGCTTGATCAATTGTCCTTCAAACCAAAGCTCCACAATCAACCCCAGCTTCCACCAATCAATGAGGCACCAACCCACAATAATCAACTCAACAATTAAGCTATTCACAACAAAATTTATAATTTCCTCAACTAGGATTCATAAAATTGGAAAAATCCAAAGAAAAAAAGGTTTCTTACCTTAACCTACTCAAATTTGGGATGAAACTTACTTGGAATCCATGTTAGAGTACCCCTAAAGAACCAAAATCACAAGATTTCAATACCATTTATCCAAAAAATGTGAAACAATGAAGAATTCAAAAATGGAGCAGGAATTTTGAATTTACTCACCACAATATTTAGATAGAATTAAATAGGATAAGGAGAGCTATGCGTGCCGCAAACGGCTCGTCAATCGGAGCTACGATTCGAAAGTTATAAGCAAAAGAGTGTGGTGGTGAATAGTGCTTATAGGGCTCTCTCTTCTCTCCTTCTCTTCTCTCTTTCAGCAGCTTTCCTTCAAATGAAAGGCATAAGAATGCTGAACTTGGCTAAGGTGTGAGGTTATATACTTAGGCTTGGGCCTGGTGAAGGCTTGTTGTGATTTTTGGCTCGTTTGACCCAACCTTGAGTCAAAACCTTTAAGATAAGTATTTTAATTTGTATCCTAAATATTTTTATCTCTTCCAATTATAAATTTAACTTTTTAACCTTCGTCACTCATAATTAATTTATTATTTAACTAGCTTTTACATCCAAAATCTACCGGCACTCTTCGATGAACTTAGCTATGCTATGCTTCATCATAGATCTTCTATATTCATGATTATCATGTTACTAGTATCATTTATACTAATATCATTTATACTAGTAGCTCATATAATTACCTCTAGATGTGTTATTACTTGTGTTCTAATATATCTAGCTTCAGTAATTATCCGTTTATTGATATTTTTGTAACTTTGGTAACTAAGCACCTTGATGACACACGGCCTCCTTGGAAAACATTTCCAGCAGCTTCTATCTTCTTCTCCAGCGGTGGTTTCTTGAGGAAAAAAAAGAGAGAAACTCCATGAATATGTAATCTTCAAGCTTGTTTCTTTTGCTTCCTAAAATCGTCACTAAAAATCTAAACTGATTAAAGTGTTCTTCTCTTCATCCTCTACACAATCATGCCAATTTTCCAAAGGTATGTTGAGGTTTAATGGCTGCTCTCCCTTCATGTATGGTTCGATCATGAAGAACCATGCTCTAACTTGTCATTTTTTACGTTTTCTCTTTAGATATCTTGTCTAGGTACCTTGTGAACCAAAAAATTTTCATTTTCAGTTCAATAGAGGTGAGAAAATATTTCCTAATATTCTGAAGTAGGTTTGGTTCTTGTATGCATCATGGTTTTAAAGTTGGTTTTGATTGAAAACTAGGTGAAAAAGTGAGCTAAAAACCCCCTAAGTGCTATAGATTTTGAGGGCTGCAATAAGAGATAAGGTTTGTCTAAATTATTAATGATTAATTTTGTTCTTATTAGTGAGCTAAAAACCCCCCTAAATGTTATTAATGATTTTGAGGGCTAATGTTTGGTGCTTGAAATTGCATGTTTGTATGTTTATTTTTGGTAAAAATTTGATGATTTACAAGCTTGACAATTCGGTTTTATGGAGAAGTATAAAAACCAAATTGCTGCAAGCTCAAATGGGCTATTTTAAGGCTTAAATCATGATGAATTTGATGTGGTTTTGTGGCTGAAAAGTTGTGATGAGTTTGGAAAACTCTATTAAATTAGTGATGAACAAACATTATTAGTGTGATTAATTACAAAATTATTAATTTAATATCAATTCATACTTGCTTAATTAATAATTTTGTTGGTGCAGATTTTGCTATTGGGCCAAAAAGAAGAAAAGAACCTAAGCCCAATGAAATCAAAATTTCAGCCTTGAGCAATATCATCATATGAATGATGGCTGAAGTGTTTTATTTGATGGGCCAGTTTGAATTATTATTGCTATAAGCCCAATTAAAATCTTTGCTAAAAAGACCAAAGCTTGGTCCGAAACTATTAAGCAAAGAAAGTAAAGTTTCATTGCTTCCAACGGATCTCATTTTTTTCATTGTGATGGAATTCAAATTTTATTAAGAAGAGTTAATGAAGACCTTGGAACCATGAGAGAGAAATTGTAGTTGATTTGATTGATGGCCTTAATGAGGCACGCTACCTAAAGCAAAGGGAAGTGAAAATTTTAATTTACTTTATCAAATCCATTCATTTGTGTTCAAATTTCTCTCTCCTCTCTATCATCTTGTTTCTTGCTTTCGGTCATTACACAGCAGCTATGGAAGGAACTTTGAGCTACCAAAAAGAAGGAGAAATAAGCTACAAGGCCATCACAATGATGGCAAGAAAAAAAAACAAAATAAAGTATATTGAGGCTAAGATTTCCAACTAAGAAAGATAAGATTTGGTGAAAGGATCTCAGCTTCTCCATACCAAAAATAGAAGAAGAATATTTCGGTCAGTAGAGGAAGATCCTTGGAGGAATGACTTGTCTCTGATTTTGCTCAACCACCACAGGAAGTAGCTACAGTGGCTATGTGATGGAGGAGGCAGAACTTAGAGCAGATGAAGCTGTCATCATCATAACTCATCAAGGGCTAGGAATCCTTCTTGGAGGGCAAAGCAAGATGGAGGGCTCGGATTGATGAAGATTGGTGACCAAGGAAGGACTAGAGGTAATTGCATATTGGATTTTACATTTGGTTATCTCTCCTCTCACTCTGGCCGAACCGGTTTGTATGAAGAAGAAGAAGAAGTTTAGCTTGGTTTATTTGGTTTCAACCGTGGAGGCTTCCCCCTATAAGTAAGGAAGAACAGCCAGGGCTTGAAACAAGGAGTGAGAGTGCAAGGCACAGAGTTTTCATAGCTACCTAAGCTAACAGAAGTTCTTCTCCTTCAATGTTTTCTGTTTTGTATTTTTCTGTTTAATTTTGTCTGTCTTGAGTCTCATGGAAAAAGACAAACAGTGAGGTTTGTAAGAAAAAGCCATAGAGCGAAAAAAGGCAGAGAGTGCAAAATTAAAAGAAAAATCCATAGATGTCCTTAGAGGTCCTTTGTACATTTGTGTTGTGTTTCATGATTCTGTGACAATCCCCTTGCAAGTTGGGTTACCACTTAGCAGTTGAAAGCTTGGCAGTGACCAAGTTAAGTTCAGAATTGGGGATTAGATTCTGGACTTGTCCTAGATAGGAAGGGTAGTTCCTAGGAAGAATTGGTGTTTGTAATCAAGAATGATTATAGTGAAATTCCATCATCGTTGTGATGGAGACTGGATGTAGGCTGCCTTGCACTTTGCAACTGAACCAAGATATATCTTGGTGTAATTTTCTCTCTCTTCTACTTCATTTCTGTTTTTGCTACCCAGGAGATAAAACTAAAAAAATATCTCGTGCTGGGTGACGAGACAAAAAGAAAAAGTCTCGTGGTTGGGTACGAGACAAAAATAAAAAAGTCTCCAGAAGTTGTTTCAAAGACCAGCAAGTGTTATTAAGTGAAAAAGGGGCTAAGATTCAACCCCCTTTCTCTTAGCCACTGAAAACCATCAATTGGTATCAGAGTTTGGTCTCAAAGAGATCAAGCTTTGTTACTTGGAGAAAAGATCCAGATGGCAGAAAACAGTGGTTCAACTCTGGTGTCCTACAATCTGACAGAAGGACAGTCAAGCAACAGACCTCCCCTTTTCAATGGGAAAAACTACACCTATTGGAAGGAGAGAATGACGATCTTTGTACAAGCAGTAGATTACAGACTCTGGAAAATTATCTTGGAGGGTCCTCAGTTTCCAACCACTACATGTGCTGAAGGAGTGATCTCACTCAAACCAGAAGCCAGCTAGACCGAAGAAGACAGAAAGAAGGTGGAGCTCAATGCCAAGGCTATCAACTTGCTCAACTGTGCTATCAACTTTGACGAGTACCGACGGGTATCACGATGAACAACGGCAAAGGAAATCTGGGACAAACTTCAAATCACTCATGAAGGAACCACCATAGTAAAGAAGACAAGGATAGACATGTTGAACAGAGAATATGAAATGTTCTCAATGAAGGAAGGAGAATCAATAGATGAAATGTTTAAAAGATTCAACATCATCATTGTTGGCTTGGATGCTATGGGAATTACGTATCTTGATTGTGTGTTTGTGAGGAGAGTTCTAAGATGTCTTACTAAAGAGTGGGAAACAAAAGCTTTAATCATATCTGAGAGTAGTGGTTTAGATTCCATGACATATGATGACTTGAGAGGAAACCTACTTGCTTTTGAAAACACTTATTTGAAAAAGGATTCAAAAAAGAAAGGAATTGCTTTTACATCTGTTACTAACCCCCTGGATGATGAATCTAGTGATAATTCCTCTGAAAATGAATTTGTGTTGTTTGCAAAAAGATTCAGGAAAATGATGAAGTTCAAGGAGAGAAGCAAGGGAAGCAGCTCTAGGAAACAAAGAAAAGATCTCAGCAAGGTGATATGTTACAACTGCAAAGAAACTAGACACTTCAAATCAGATTACCCTAAGTTGAAGAAAGAAGAGAAGCCAAAGAAGGGAAGGAAGAAAGGGCTGATGGCTTCTTGGGAGGACTTAGAAAACGACTCTGTAGAGGATGAAGAATCCGAAACCAAGTCCCAACCATGCCTCATGGCAGACCACGTTGAACAGGTAGTCATTCCTAACCTTGACACTGAAGCTCTTCATCTTATGATAGATCACCTTTCTGAAAAAATAAGATGCTTTCTGCTGGATAATCAAGATCTTGAACAACAAATCACCATTCTTAAAGCAAAAAATGGTTTTCTCAAAGAAAAACTAAGGGAGGCCGAAACTACTGTTGATCTTGTTGAAGAAAACAAGCAGTTAAAAGCCCAACTTAGGAACTGTGAAAGTGATCATTCTGTTGTTGCATACGTAAACTGCTTTAAGGAAAATGAAGAGTTGCTTAAAGAGGTCAAAAGGCTTAAAGAAGACTTAGCCAAGTTCACTCAAAGTTCTGAAAATCTGAATCAAATCTTGGTTAGTCAAAAACCTCTTTATGATAAAGCTGGCTTGGCCTTCTATAAATCTGTTGAGAAACCTTATTTTGAAAACATTGCCTCATCTTTAATAAAACAGCAACTCCAAGGTTTTGTAGACTTTGTAACCGAAATAGACACTTTCCTATTCAGTGCTTCTTTGGTGAGAGAATATGTGGTACATGGACAGCGGATGCTCTAGGCATATGACCGGAAAGACAACCTTCTTTATAAAGCTTGATGAGTATGATGGAGGATTTGTCACTTTCGGTGATGATGGTAAAGGAAAGATAGTGGCCGTTGGGAAAGTTGGTAAAAGCTTTTCATCTAGTATAAATGATGTTCTTCTTGTAAATGGTTTGAAACATAATTTACTTAGTGTAAGCCAATTGTGTGATTTAGGATATGAAGTTATTTTTAGAAAGTTTATGTGCTTAGTTGTTTGTGAAAGAACTAGGGATATTTAGTTTGAGGCTAAAGGGTGCAATAATGTGTATGGATTAACTCTTGAGGACTTGAAAGAACAAAATGTAACATGTTTTACTTCTCTTGAATCTAAAAAATGGCTATGGCATAGAAAGTTGGGTCATGCTAGCATGTACCAAATTTTTAAGCTAGTCAAGAAAAATTTGGTTAGAGGAATTCCAAATATCAAATTTGATAAGGATCTTACTTGTGATGCTTGCCAATTAGGCAAACAAGTAAAATCCTCTTTTAAACCAAAAGATGGAATCTCAACCAAAAGGCCATTAGAGATGTTACACATTGATCTTTTTGGTCCAACAAGAACTCAAAGTTTAGGAGGTAAACACTATGGTCTAGTGATGGTGGATGATTACTCTAGATTTGGTTGGGTACTTTTTCTTGCTCATAAAAATGATGCTTTCCATGCTTTCTCAACCCTTTGCAAAAAAATTTAGAATGAAAAAGATTTAAAAATTGCCCATTTGAGAAGTGATCACGGAAGAGAATTTGAAAGCCAAGACTTTGAAAAATTCTGTGATGATTTTAGAATTGTTCATAACTTTTCATGCCCTAGAACCCCTCAATAAAATGGGGTGGTTGAGAGAAGGAATAGAAGCCTTCAAGAGATGACTAGGGCCATGCTTTGTGAGAATGAGATTCCAAAATTTCTATGGGCTGAAGCCGTAAATACAGCTTGTTACATTTTGAATAGGACCATTATTAGAAAAGGGTTGAAGAAAACTCCTTATGAGCTATGGAAAGGAACCCCTCCAAATCTTAAGTATTTCCATGTTTTTGGATGCAAATGCTTTGTACTTAACAATAAAGAAAACCTTGGTAAATTTGATCCAAAATCCTATGAAGGGATGTTTGTTGGATACTCCATCACTAGCAAGGCCTATAGAATTTACCTCAAGGAACATAGGACCATAGAGGAATCCATACATGTCTCTTTTTGTGATTCTAATTCAATTCCCAGTGCTGTGATTGAAGATGATACAGATTTTGAAGATATTGTCAACAAGGAAACCAGTGAAGAAAATCTCAAGTCTGCCCAAAATGAAGAATCTGTCAGTCCAGTTTTGTCTCGTCAGAATGGAGGAGACATTTCCATTTTGTCTCCAGAGCCAGCAAGAGAATCTGAAACAGTAAGACCAACTGAAGCTCATCAAAGCTCAACATCACTTCGGAAGCCAAGAGAATGGAAGTCCATGAGAGGTTATCCTCATGACTTTATCATTGGTGATCCCTCTCAAGATGTAACAACAAGATCCTCAACCAAAAGGCAATCCGAACCAAGCAATTTTTCTCTCTTGTCACAAATGGAGCCCAACAATGTAAAACAAGCTCTTGAAGATCCATCATGGGTCAAAGCCATGCAAGAAGAGCTTGTTCAATTCAACAAGAATGAGGTTTGGACACTAGTACCTCATCCGGATGGTAAGAAAGTTACGGGTACTAAGTGGGTGTTCAAAAACAAATTAGGTGAGGATGGAAAAGTTGTTCGTAAGAAGGCTAGATTAGTGGCCCAAGGTTACGATCAAGAAGAGGGTATAGATTTTGATGAGTCTTTTACTCCAGTAGCAAGAATGGAAGCAATTAGGTTGCTTCTTGCCTATGCTGCCCATAAGGGTTTTAAAATGTTTCAAATGGATGTAAAATGTGCTTTTCTCAATGGCTTTATTGATAGAGAAGTGTTTGTGGCACAACCCCCCAGTTTTGAGAATGAAGAATTTCCAAACCATGTTTTCAAACTCTCCAAGGCTCTTTATGGCCTTAGACAAGCTCCAAGAGCTTGGTATGAAAGGCTTAGTACCTTCTTGTTGGAAAATTAATTTCAAAGGGGAACCACCGACACTACTTTATTTATTAAAGTATCTAATGATGATATTCTCCTAGTTCAAGTTTATGTGGATGACATTGTGTTTGGATCGGCCAATGAATCCTTGTGTGAAGAGTTTGGAAAACTCATGACTAGTGAGTTTGAAATGAGTTTAATGGGAGAGTTAACATTCTTTCTTGGTCTCCAAATTAAACAAACTCCTAGTGGTACATTTATTCACCAAGGAAAGTATGCTAAAGAATTAATAAAAAAATTTGGCTTAGAAAATTCCAAACTAATGGGAACACCAATGCATCCAAACACCAAACTTGAAAAGGATGATGATGGCAAAGATGTGGATGAAACAAGGTATAGAGGAATGATAGGTTCACTCATGTACCTTACCTCTTCTAGATCGGATATTGTTCAAAGTGTGGGTGTATGCTCAAGATTTCAATCTCACCCAAAAGAATCCCATCTTTCAGCCGTTAAGCGCATCATTAGATACATTAAGGGAACTAGTGATTATGGTTTGTGGTATCCAAAATCTGATGACTTTTGTGCAGTAGGATTTTGTGATGCAGATTATGCAGGAGATAGGTGGATAGAAGGAGCACATCCATCATGTGTTGCTTCCTTGGAAGCTCACTCAACATGTGGTCAAGCAAAAAACAAGCCACAGTGGCTCTATCCACAGCTAAAGCTAAATATATTTCTGCATCTGCATGATGTTCACAACTAATTTGGTTAAAAACGCAGTTGGAAGATTACAAATTAAAGATCAATATTATACCCTTATTTTGTGATAATATGAGTGCTATAAACATTTCTAAAAATCCTGTTCTGCACTCAAGAACAAAGCACATTGAAATTAAATATCATTTTATTAGAGAACATGTGCAAAAGGGAACTATTGATATTCAATTTGTAAAATCTGAAGACCAACTCGCTGACATTTTTACAAAACCCCTCTGTGAAGACAGATTCTGCACTTTGAGAAAAAGATTGGGAATAATAGATTTAAGATCTATTGATAACTTGTGAAATTTTTGATTCTATTCAGTTTTGTCTCGTAGGAAAGCATGAGATAAAAATCAAGATGTGTTGAGAGGGCTATGATCAAGGGGGAGACTGCGCATACATTAACTCTTTTGGGCCCCACCAAACTTCTTTGAACCCACTCTAATCGTTTTGTTAGTTCCTCTTTGTGTAAATCACAATTCCTTTTTGTTGTCTCATCAAATCTTGTTGGAAGAGGTTATTGTTAAATCAAATCTTTTCCCTCTTCTCATCCCTTGATTCTAGGAAACCACTTTTCAGTTTTCATTTCAAATAAAAGGAAACTCCCCTTGGTTAATAACCGCCCATTAATGAGTATTAATTCCCTCCAATTCTCTCTCCACTCAACATTTAATGTGTCCCTAACCTCCCTCTTCTCTCCACTTAATTCGGTTCTCTCTTCATATTCCCCCATCCCACTTCTCCATTTTCATTATCATGAAAAAGAAAACTGCCCCAAGGAAAAGTGAACGAGTTCTTCTCTCCCAAAAACCTACCACTCCTCAAACCCAGACCCACATATATATTCATTCCACCTCCTCATCCTCTCCCTCACCATCATCCAAGCACACAGACACCATGAGGAGGAAAGTGATAGCAACGAAGACATCTTCTAGGAAAAAAAAAGAGAAGGTACCCATGGCTAAAGAAGAAGAATTCCACACCTCATATCCTCCATCACCGCCGTCATCACCACCGAAAAAGACCACCCCTGGATGCAGTTCACAGAAAACAAAAAGCTTTACGTTGCACAACATCAGGGAGTCGGCAAACTTGGAATCATTGGACTTCAAAAATAAGTTCAACAAACCTCACTCAGACTATGACCCAGTCAGGTTCAATTCGTGTGCGTCTTATGAATTTCACAAGGAAGTGTTGGAGAAGCGCCACCTCTGTGCCACGTACCTAGTGAATATGGACTCACTCACAGCAAAAGAAATCAATGTCTCTCCTCTGTTTGAAAATCTGAAATGGAATTCTCTGCTCCATTTTCAGAAACATGTTTACCCTGGATTGGTATGGGAATTTTATGCTAATATGAGACTGATCGATGGTACCATACACTCTTACGTAAAGAAGGTATACATGACTCTGAACTTTGAGACCATCAGCGCTGCCCTAGGCTACACAGATGAGGGACCAAGAGCGTACATGACTGAAAAATGGGACTCTCAGGTCGGGGTCACATACAAGCAAGCCCTTCAACAAATCTGTGAGAACTTGTTTGGCTTGGATGGCACTATTCCTACTCACAAGGCCCTCGGACCAACGAACTCTCTTTTGCATCGAATCATCACCCATATTCTGACTCCTCAAAGTGGTTCACATAACAGAGTAACTGTTTCTGATTCTTTTGTACTTTTTGCTCTTGTTACTTCTACTCCTATCTCATTTGGATACCTTATGATAAGGCATATGTGGAAATCTGTTAAGAGTACCAAAAAGAAAAATCTGCCTTATGGCATGTTTCTCACCAGTAATTTTAAATATTTTAAAGTTGATTTAACCAATGAAGCTGTTGAGAAATCAATCAAAGAAATCCTCACTGAATTCTCCAACATGTCGGAGCTAATGGTACAATCCTATAAGGCAGCCTGCAAGCAAGCCTATGAAAATGAGAGGGTGTGGATGAGATGCAAAGATAGGGTAGGTCTAATGTTGCAGATTTTTGAAGAAGAGATGGGTGCTGTTAGTGAAGAGGAGGCAGATAGCTTTGAGTTCAACTTATCAAATGATTGATCACTGTTTTTTTTTATTATTTGATATCGGCTTGTTTAGGCTCAATTTGATACTGTAGTAGTCCGCTTGGATACTTTAGACCTATGACATTGTGGTAAACTCTTGGTATTTTAATTATATTTTGCTTCCAATGTCATTTTTTTTTGCAGGTGCCCCTTGATGCCAAAAGGGGGAGAAATGGCTAAAAAATTAAAACTAAGAAAACAGGGGATGAAATCCTGTGTGGATTCATGATCACCCTTGTTTCAATCTTTTGTTGTGGTGATCTGCTTGATGTATGTTAATAATGCATCTGTTTTATCTTGGTAAAAATGTTTGCTGCGGCTTGATGCTTGTGATGCATTTGTTTTATCTTTGTAGATATGCCTGCTGTGTTTTGGATTAAAAATAGGCATTTAATTTATCTTGTGAAAGCTTCTGATTTACCTTGGTAAAGAGGTTTGCTATATGTTGGATTAGGAATTTTTTTTGGCAGTTCCTTTAAGCTGTGATATGTAAATAAATTCTAATAGTTGCTATGCTTTGAGATGATCATGCTTGATTAAAAATATTTTCCTTGCTATGATCATTTTGCTATGATTTGTTAATTGGAAAATATTTTCAAAATAGCTGGAACAGTAGTTTCTTGAAACATCAAATTTTTATGTACTCAATTGCTTTGTGTGAGTTTGAGTAGAAAGTTAATTCATGATAACAAATGAGTTTTGCTTATCAAATCAATTCTGCTCATAAATCAAGCCATTCTACATATAATATGTTGAATCACATTATAGCCTTAGGATTGATAAAAAAAATTGTTACAGGTATAAAGCTTCCCTTGGTAAAATAGCATACATTAAGGGGGAGCCATGTAACAATGGGAAAGGAAGGAATCCATGTATTCAAGGGAGTACTCTAACTTTTCTATGATTTCTTTCCATTTCAATTTTTAATAATGTTTGTCATCAAGGGGGAGATTGATGAGTTTGGAAAACTCTATTTTAAATTAGTGATAAACAAACATTATTAGTGTGATTAATTATAAAATTATTAATTTAATATGAATTTATGCTTGCTTAATTAATAATTTTGTTGGTGCAGATTTTGCTATTGGGCCAAAAAGAAGAAAAGAACCTAAGCCCAATAAAATCAAAATTTTAGCCTTGAGCAATATCATCATATGAATGATGGCTGAAGTGTTTTATTTGATGGGCCAGTTTGAATTATTATTGCTAGAAGCCCAATTAAAATCTTTGCTAAAAAGACCAAAGCTTGGTCCGAAACTATTAAGGAAAGAAAGCAAAGTTTCATTGCTTCCAGCGGATCTCATTTTTTTCATTGTGATGGAATTTAAATTTTATTAAGAAGATTTAATGAAGACCTTGGAACCATGAGAGAGAAATTGTAGTTGATTTGATTGATGGCCTTAATGAGGCACGCTACCTAAAGCAAAGGGAAGTGAAAATTTTAATTTACTTCATCAAATCCATTCATTTGTGTTCAAATTTCTCTCTCCTCTCTCTCATCTTGTTTCTTGCTTTCGGTCATTACACAGCAGCTATGGAAGAAACTTTGAGCTACCGAAAGGAAGGAGAAACAAGCTATAAGACCATCACAATGATGGCAAGAAAAAGAAAACAAAATAAAGTATGTTGTGGCTATTCCAACAAAGAAAGGTAAGATTTGGTGAAGGGATCTCAGCTTCTCCATACTAAAAATGGAAGAAGATGATTTCGGTCAGTAGAGGAAGATCCATGGAGGGATGGCTTGTGTCTGATTTTGCTCAACCACCACAGGAGGTAGCTACAGTGGCTACGTGATTGAGGAGGCAGAACTTGGAGCAGATGAAGCTATCATCATCATAACTTATCAAGGGCTAGAAATCCGTCTTGGAGGGCAAGGCAAGATGGAGGGCTCAGATTGATGAAGATTGGTGACTAAGGAAGGACTAGAGGTAATTACATGTTGGGTTTTGCATTTGGTTATCTCTCCTCTCACTCTGGCCGAACCGATTTGCATGAAGAAGAAGAAGTTTAGCTTGGTTTATTTGGTTTTAACCATGGAGGCTTCCCCCTATAAGTAAGGGAGAACAGCCAGGGCTTGAAACAAGGAGTGAGAGTGCAAGGCACAGAGTTCTCATAGCTACCTAAGCTAATAGAAGTTCTTCTCCTTCAATGTTTTCTGTTTTATATTTTTCTGTTTAATTTTGTCTGTCTTGAGTCTCATGGAAAAAGGCAAACAGTGAGGTTTGTAAGAAAAAGCCATAGAGTGGAAAAAGGTTGAGAGTGCAAAATTAAAAGAAAAAGCTATAGATGTCCTTAGAGGTCCTTTGTACATTTGCGTTGTGTTTCATGATTCTGTGGGAATCCCCTTGCAAGTTGGGTTAGCACTTAGCAGTTGAAAGCTTGGCAGTGACCAAGTCAAGTTCAGAATTAGGGATTAGATTCTGGACTTGTCCCGGATAGGAAGAGTAGTTCCTAGGAAGAATTGGTGTTTGTAATCAAGAATGATTATAGTGAAATTCCATCATCGTTGTGATGGAGACTGGATGTAGGCTGCCTTGCACTTTGCAGCTGAACTAGGATATATCTTGGTGTACTTTTCTCTCTCTTCTGCTCCATTTCTGTTTATGCTGCCCAGGAGATAAAACTGAAAAAATATCTCGTGCCGGGTGACGAGACAAAAAGAAAAAGTCTCGTGGCTGGGTACGAGACAAAAATCAAAAAGTCTCCAGAAGTTGTTTCAAAGACCAGCAAGTGTTATTAAGTGAAAAAGGGGTTAAGATTCAACTCCCTTCTCTTAGCCACTGAAAACCATCAAGTTGTATTAAAAAATTAAGAAAAATCGATTACCAAAAAGCTTGAAAAACTTGCTAAAAGTCAAGTGGAATTTCATAAAGAAAATATGATGATGGTCCATTTTCTTGAGCAGCAAGCAGTAGTAATTTGCTTTTTTTAAGGATATGAAAGTAATTAATTAAAATATCAAAGGTAATTCATTGTGTGAGGAAAAATTGTGGAAAGCATTGGTAGAAAATAAAAAGTTATTTTAGGTGCTTGATTGAAAATTTTGGAAAATGGGTGCACATTCATGTCTCAATTAGCTTTAACCATATGCATTTGTCATAGAAAAAAAATAAACAAATAATAACAAAAAGGGGATATAGGTTGTCCCAAAGAAAGAAATACGGATAAGGAAAGCATATGTGGATTTGGAAGAAAAAGATGCATGAATGTGTGTAAAAAGAGAAGAATGGATAGTTAAAATGCATTATTAGTGATTAGGTTGATATAGGTTAGATGGGATACTTGAGTTAATCAAAGATTCAATCTATAAGTCCACTTGACCATATTCATCCTACCTTAATCCTAACCCCATTACAACCCTCTAAAGACCTCATGATACTTGGTGCAGAATTTAAAGTCCATAAACTAACCGGCAAGTGCACCGGGTCGTACCAAGCAATACCTCAGGTGAGTGAAGATTGATCCCACGACGATTGATAGACTAAGAAATAATGATTGAATGATTTACTTAGTTAGACAAGCAGAAAAAAAGTGTTTGGATCTCAACTGCATTAAACAGTAAATTCAGAAAATCAAAAAGCAAGCAGTAAACGGGTTGTAAAATATATGAGTAAAACATTTAAGCTTTCAGAAATGTTTATTTTTCAGAACTTTTCTTACCAACTACTTTAATCATGCAAGATTCAATTCATGGAAAAATATGTGTGACTAAACCCTAATTCCTTAGACCTTTTTAGTCTCTTCTAACCTTCATCAACTGCCAATTCCTTGGTCACTTGATTCCAATTAGAGGGTTAATTTCAATTCTAGTTTATATGCCACAGAATTCCTAATTATCCAAATATAAGAGGATTATATGTCACATATCCCGTTAAGTCCAGATAATTAGAAAATTATGAGAAATTGTTTTCAAGCTGTTGTTCAAGCAAAGAGCTTTTCCAAATTTTACAAGAACTCAGTTAGAACAAGGGCCATACTTCCGTTCCACCCAGATTCATAAGATAAAGAACGAAAACAATTCTTGAAATTGAAATCAATACATGAATTAAACTAGAAAAGTAATAGTATTAATCCATAGAATAAACAAAGCTCTTAACCTTAACAGTGGAGGTTTAGTTGCTCATAGTTCAGAGAGAAAACTATGGTTCTGAAAAACTAAAAACTGCGGAATCCGATAAGAGAGATGAGAAGATCCCAAAGAGCTGATTCTTTTCCATTTTATATTTAATCTTAATTAATGTAAAATATATTTTCTAAAACTAAATAACATCTTTTCCTATTTATAAATAAAATAAAAGTTTGAATCAGAATTAAATAACTCTTCGTAGCCTTCCTTGAGGATCATGGGACCACGTTGATTCATATAGCTGGCGCCTAACTTGGAGGAGGCAGAAAGGATTGGGCGTGTTGATTGTGCCTTGGCGCCTAACTTGGTGGAGGTGGCGCCTAACTTGTCCCTGGCCGAATGGAATGAGTGTGATGGTTGTACCTGGCGCCTAACTTGGTGAAACCCAAGTTAGGCGCCACCTTGGCAGTGAACTTGGAGTCTTTTCCCTTGTCCTGGCACCTAACTTGGGAAAAGCCAAGTTAGGCACCACCCATGCAGCGCACAACTCATAGTGAAGTTTTCCTTTGGCGCACAACTCATGTCTCTTCTTAAAGTGGGGTTTACACTGCAATTCTGAATAGTTTTGGCATTTCACTCTCCTTTGAATCAGAGGAATGTCACTGTCATTCGAAATAAGAATTCGGATAATATTATGAATTCTCTAATCTTTTACACTTCAGTTTAATCCTTGAACACATCAAACGCCCTTTAATTCTCTTTTCTTTGGTGCTTTGCACCCTGAGCCTAGCCGTGACTTTAAATGTTTTGTCTCAAGCTTCACTTGACACAAAAACACCACAAGCACTTAACTAGGGAACTCACTTTAAGTTCTGATTTTTCTTTCAAATAGTGGTGCTCAAAGCCTTGGGCATACTCTGCTAAATGTACTTGATCTCGACTTTTAGTGCTTTGTTTCAAGGATTACTTAATATATTTACACACAAGCATATGACTAGGGAAACAACTCTTTGAGTTTTTAATCATGTCTGACCTCCCTAGTCATTGATGCTCAGAGCCTTGGACATTGCTTTTATTTTTATTTTTGCTGTTTCTTTTGCTTCAAGAATTAATAAGCTTTTGTTTACTTCAGAGAATTCATAATAGTTCTCTAAATTCAGGTTCCTCATACATCAACACCCTTTAATTCAAATTCAAATATGCACTGTTCATGTCATGCATTCAGAATCACAAATAATACCACCCTGTTTAAGTAAATAAGACTACTCTTTGATATAAACTCTATTTCTCATGCAATACATCATTCCTTTTTCTTTTTCTTTTTAATTCAAGCTCAGTGAGCGATACATGAGACACTTTTTAGAATTAAAATAAAATAACAGAATTAAAATAGCAAATCAGACTAGAACCTATGAATTGAAATAATAAAGGATCATGCAGAAACTAAGACAAAACAGTAGAAAACAGGAACATAACATAGTAATGGCCGAATAAAATAGGAAGTGAAAGGAACTAAGCCACCTCAATCTCCATGGTGGGGATCTCTCTCCTCTGGCTGTGATCCATATGGTCCTCTCAGGCAGCTATAATCCTGTCTCAGCTGGTAAATCTCCTGGCGCTGAGAGTCTTGAGCAGCTCTCATCTGATCAAGGGAGGTGGTGAGATACTCCCAACGGTTGTTTTGTGTCACTGATGAGCGGATAATTTATACCCTTTTTGGTATTGTTTTTACATAGTTTTTAATATGATTTAGCTACTTTTTATTATATTTTATTAGTTTTTATTTAAAAATCACATTTCTGGACTTTACTATGAGTTTGTGTATTTTTCTGTAATTTCAGGTATTTTCTGGCTGAAATTGAGGGACCTGAGCAAAAATCTGATTCAGAGGCTGAAAAAGGACTACAGATGCTATTGGATTCTGACCCTCCTGCACTCGAAGTGGATTTTCTGGAGCTACAGAAGCCCAATTGGCGCTATCTCAATTGCATTGGAAAGTAGACATCTTGGATTTTCCAGAAATATATAATAGTCCATACTTTGCTCGAGATTTGATGGCCCAAACTGGCGTTCAAAGACATCTTGGCGTAAAACGTCCAAACTGGCACCAGAATTGGAGTTAAACGGCCAAACTGGCACCAAAACTGGTGTTTAACTCCAGGAACAGCCTATGCATGAAAAAGCTTCAATGCTCAGCCCAAGCACACACCAAGTAGGCCCCGGAAGTGGATTTCTGCACTATCGTCACTTAGTTACTCATTTTCTGTAATCCCTAGTAACTAGTTTAGTATAAATAGCACTTTTTACTATTGTATTCGCATTGAGACTTTTGCCATCTTATGCTATTGTACACATTTGGAGGCTGGCCTCACGGCCATGCCTAGACCTTTTTCACTTATGTATTTTCAATGGTGGAGTTTCTACACCCCATAGATTAAGGTGTGGAGCTCTGCTGTTCTTCATGAATTAATGCAATTACTACTGTTTTCTATTCAATTCACGCCTACTTCTTCTCCAAGATATACTCTCGTACTTAATTTAGTTAAGTAAGAATAAAGTGGTGACCTGTGACAATCACCCAATCTTCGTTACTCGCTTAGCCAAGATCGCGTGCCTAACAACCACAAAGCGGTCTACATGATGTTCAACGTAGTCATTGGACGACAGCCGGAGTATATTCTCTTGGATATCTAATACACGGACCGAGTCCGTGAGATTAGTATCTTCATGGTATAGGCTAGAATTATTGGCAGCCATTCCTGGGATCCGGAAAGTCTAAACCTTGTCTTTGGTATTCCGAGTAGGATCTGGGAAGGGATGACTGTGACGAGCTTCAAACCTACGAATGTTGGGCGCAGTGATAGTGTGCAAAAGGATCAATGGATCTTATTCCGATGCTAGCGGGAACGGACAGATAATAAGCCATGCGGTAGCTGTGCCTGGTATTTTTTATTCGAGACGAGAATTCTGACAGTTGATTAGCCGTGCAGAAACCATAGAGGACCTGGTGCACGACTTATGAATCACACTTTTCACAACTCGTACCACTGACCAGCAAGTGCACTGGGTCGTCCAAGTAATACCTCACGTGAGTAAGGGTCGAATCCCACGGAGATTGTTGGTTTGAAGCAATCTATGGTTATCTTGTAAAGAGATACTCATTCAATCGTATATAGAACGGAGGTGGTTGTCAGGCACCCGTTCATGATTTGAGGAAGGTGATGAGTGTCACAGATCATCACCTCCATCACAGTTAAGCGCGAATGAATATCTTAGATAGGAACAAGCGTGTTTGAATGGAAAACAGAAATACTTGCATTAATTCATCGAGACACAGCAGAGCTGCTCACCCCCAACAATGGGGTTTAGAGACTCATGCCATCAGAGAATACAAAGTTTAGATCTAAAATGTCATGAGATACAAAATAAGTCTCTAAAAGTTGTTTAAATACTAAACTAGTGGCCTATGTTTACAAAATATGAGTAAACTATGATGGATGATGCAGAGATCCACTTCTGGGGCCCACTTGGTGCGTGTTGGGTTGAGACTTAAGCAATTCACGTGCAGAGGCCATTTGTAGAGTTGAACGCCAGTTTTTATGCCAGTTTGGGCGTTCAACTCCAGCTTTTGATCCTTTTCTGGCGCTGGACGCCAGAATTGGGCAGAGAACTGGCATTGAACGCCAGTTTACGTCATCTATCCTTGTGCAAAGTATGGACTATTATATATTGCTGGAAAGCCCTGGATGTCTACTTTCCAACGCAATTAGAAGCATGTCATTTCGAGTTCTGTAGCTCCAGAAAATCCACTTTGAGTGCAGGGAGGTCAGAATCCAACAGCATCAGCAGTCCTTTTTCAGCCTGAGTCAGATTTTTGCTCAGCTCCTTCAATTTCAGCCAGAAAAATACCTGAAATTACAGAGAAACACACAACTCATAGTAAAGTCCAGAAATATAAATTTTTCCTAAAAACTAATGAAAATAGGCTAAAAACTAACTAGAACATACTCAAAACTATATGAAATTAACCCCAAAAAGCGTATAAAATATCCGCTCATCAGGACCATATTCACTGAGAGGATCTTACAGCTTGCCATGGAAGGAGGTAACGCATGGTTGGAAGAAGGCAATAGGAAAGTAGAGGTTCAGAAGCAACAAAGCATCTCCATACGCTTATCTGAAATTTCCACCAATGAATTACATAAGTAACTTTATCTTATTTTATGTTTTATTTATATTCTAATTATCAAAACCTCATAATCAATTGAATCTACCTAACTGAGATTTACAAGATGACCATAGCTTGCTTCAAGCCGACAATCTCCGTGGGATCGACCCTTACTCACGTAAGGTATTACTTGGACGACCCAGTGCACTTGCTGGTCAGTTATGCGAAGTTGTGAAGAAGTGTTGAGATCACGATTTCGTGTACCAAGTTTTTGGCACCGTTGCCAGGGATTGTTCGAGTTTGGACAACTGACGGTTCATCTTGTTGCTTAGATTAGGTAATTTTATTTTATATTTAAGTTTTTTATTTTAATTTTCAAAAAAAAATTTTGTTCTTCAGAATTTTTAAGAATGAATTCTAGAGTATCATGAGATATGTTGAAGCCTGGCTGACTGAGAAGCCATGTCTAATCTTTTGGACTGAGGCTTCCACTTCTCATTGACATGCTTGTATGTTTTATGCTAAAGCTTGGCTGACCATTTGGCCATGTCTAATCTTTTGGACCGAAGCTTTGGACTAACATTGCATGATTCCTAGGATTCTTATTAAAAATTTTGTATCCCTTACTTTCTTTTTCCAAAATAATTTTCAAAAAATACAAAAAAATTTAATAAACCGTAAAAATTAAAATATTTTGTGTTTCTTGTTTGAGTCTTGTGTCAATTGCATATCTTGATTTTTCTTTAAATTTTCGAAAATTCATCATGTGTTCTTCTTTGATCTTCAAATTGTTGATGATTTTCCTTGTTTGATCTTTGATTTTTCTTGTTTTGTGTCTTTTCTTATTTTCCTTGTGCTTTTTCGAATTATGAGTGTCTAAACATTAAAAATTTTTAAGTTTGGTGTCTTGCATGTTTTTCTTTTCTTAAAAATTTTCAAAAATATGTTCTTGGTGTTCATCTTGACATTCAAAGTGTTCTTGGTGTTCATCTTGACATTCAAAGTGTTCTTGCATGCATTACATGTTTTGATCTTAAATTTTTATGTTTTGTCTCATTTTGGTATTTTTCTCTTTCTTCATTAATTCAAAAAATCAAAAAAAAAATATCTTTCCCTTATTTTACTCATATTTTCGAATTAATGCTAACAATTAATGTTTTGATTCAAAAATTTTAAATTGTCATTTGCCTATTAAGAAATGATCAATCTTTAAATTCTAGAATCATATCTTTTAGTTTCTTGTTAGTCATGTAATCAACTTTAATTTCAAAAATCAAATCTTTTTACTTTCCTTTTCAAATCTTTTTCAAAATGATTTTCAATCATATCTTTTCAAAATTGATTTTCAAATCTTTTTCAATTAACTACTTGACTTTTTTGTTTGATTTTAAAAGTTTTCTATTTCAATCATATCTTTTTCAAAACCACCTAACTACTTTTCTCTCTCCAATTTTTGAAAATAACTAACCCCTTTTTCAAAATTCTTTTTAATTAACTAATTGTTTTATGTTTTAATTTTAGTTTATTTCTTTTAATATTTTCGAATACTAACCAATAATTAAAATAAAAACAAAAATATTTTCTTTTCTTTTAAATTAAAATTCGAATTTCTTCTCTCTCTCATCTCTTTCTATTTATTTATTTGTTTACTAACACTTCTCTTCCTCTTATAATTCGAACCCTCTCCCTCTCTCTGTGTTTGAATTCCTCTTCTCCATTCTTCATTCTATTTCTTCTATTCTTCTACTCACATAAAAGAATCTCTATACTGTGACATAGAGGATTCCTATTCTTTTCTGTTCTCTTCTTTTTCATATGAGTAGGAGCAAGGATAAGAACATTCTTGTTGAAGCTGATCCTGAACCTGAAAGGACTCTGAAGAGGAAACTAAGAAAAGCTAAAGCACAACACTCTGGAGAGGACCTAACAGAAATTTTCAAAAAAAGAAGAAGACATGGCCGAACCCAACAACAATGGTGGAGATGCAAGGAAGATGCCTGGTGACTTTACTGCAACCACTTCTAAATTCTATGGAAGAAGCATCTCAATTCCTGTAATTGGAGCAAACAACTTTGAGCTTAAGCCTCAATTAGTTTCTCTAATGCAACAGAATTGCAAGTTTTATGGACTTCTATTGGAAGATCCTCATCAGTTTTTAGCTGAATTCTTGCAAATCTGTGACACTGTTAAGACCAATGGGGTTAATCCTGAGGTCTACAGACTTATGCTTTTTCCCTTTGCTGTAAGAGACAGAGCTAGGATATGGTTGGACTCACAAC
>NC_029785.2:46966392-46971360 GCF_000816755.2 Arachis ipaensis | reverse complement strand
CAGAGCTAGAATATGGTTGGATTCACAACCTAAGGAAAGCCTGAACTCTTGGGAAAAGCTGGTCAGTGCTTTCTTGGCCAAATTCTTTCCACCTCAAAAGTTGAGCAAGCTTAGAGTGGAAGTCCAAACCTTCAGACAGAAGGAAGGTGAATCCCTCTATGAAGCTTGGGAAAGATACAAGCAATTGATCAGAAGGTGTCCTTCTGACATGCTTTCAGAATGGAGCATCTTATGTATATTATATGATAGTCTGTCTGAATTGTCCAAGATGTCATTGGATCACTCTGCTGGTGGATCTCTTCATCTGAAGAAGACGCCTGCAGAAGCCCAGGAACTCATTGAAATGGTTGTAAATAACCAGTTCATGTACACTTCTGAAAGAAATCCTGTGAATAATGGGACAACTCAGAAGAAAGGAGTTCTTGAGATTGATACTCTGAATGCAATATTGGCTCAGAATAAAATATTGACTCAGCAAGTCAATATGATTTCTCAGAGTCTAACTGGAATGCAAGCTGCATCCGGCAGTACTAAAGAAGCTTCCTCTAAAGAAGAAGCTTATGACCCTGAGAACTCTGCAATGGAAGAGGTGAATTACATGGGAGAATCCTATGAAAACACCTATAATCCTTCATGGAGGAATCATCCTAATTTCTCATGAAAGGATCAACAGAAGCCTCAACAAGGCTTCAATAATAATAATGGTGGAAGAAATAGGTTTGGCAATAGCAAGCCTTTCCCATCATCTTCTGAGCAACAGATAGAGAATTCTAAGTAGAGCCTCTCTGACTTAGCAACCATAATCTCTGATCTAAGTAAGACCACTCACAGTTTCATGACTGAAATAAGGTCCTCCATTAGAAATTTGGAGGCACAAGTGGGTCAACTGAGTAAAAGAGTTACTGAAATCCCTCCTAGTACTCTCCCAAGCAATACAAAAGATAATCCAAAGAGAGAATGTGAGGCCATAAACACGTCCAACATGGCCGAACCTATAGAGGAGGGAAAGGCAGTAATTTCCACCAAGGAAGACCTCAATGGACATCCACTGGCCACTAAGGAGTTCTCTATTGAGAAACCAAAGGAATCTGAGGCTCATACAGAGACCATAGAGATTCCACTGAACTTACTGTTGCCATTCATGAGCTCTGATGAGTATTCTTCCTCTGAAGAGGATGAATATATTATTGAAGAGCAAGTTGCTCAGTATTTAGGAGCAATCATGAAACTGAATGCCAAGTTATTTGGTAATGAGACTTGGGAGGATGAACCTCCAATGCTCATCAATGAACTAAATACCTTGGTTCAACAGAAATTACCTCTGAAGAAACCGAATCCCGAAAAGTTCTTAATACCTTGCATCATAGGCACTATGACCTTTAAGAAGGCTCTGTGTGACCTTGGTTCAAGTATAAACCTCATGCCACTCTCTGTAATGGAGAAACTAGGGATCTTTGAGGTACAAGCTGCAAGAATCTCACTAGAGATGGCAGACAATTCATGGAAACATGCTTATGGACTTGTCGAGGATGTCTTAGTGAAGGTTGAAGGCTTTTACATCCCTGCTGATTTCATAATCCTAGACACTGGGAAGGAAGAGGATGAATCCATCATCCTTGGAAGACCCTTCCTAGCCACAGCAAGAGCTGTGATTGATGTGGACAGAGGAGAGTTAGTCCTTCAATTGAATGAGGACTACCTTGTGTTTAAGGCTCAAGGATCTTCTTCTGTAACCATGGAGAGGAAGCATGAAAGGCTCCTCTCAATACAGAGTCAAGCAGAGCCCTCACACTCAACTTCTAAGTTTGGTATTGGGAGGCCACCATTAAGCTCTAAGTCTTTGTGAAGCTCTCTAAGAGCTTACTGTCAAGCTATTGACTCTAAAGAAGCGCTTGTTGGGAGGCAACCCAATGTTAGTTAATTATATTTATTTATTTTCCATTGTTATTTTATGTTTTCTTTAGATTGATGATCATGTGAAGCCACAAAAAGAACTGAAAAATCATAAATAAAATGAAAAACAGCATCAAAAATAGCACACCCTAGAGGACAGGCTTACTGGTGTTTAAACGCCAGTAAGGATAGCAGAGTGGGTGTTTAACGCCCATCCTGCCAGTATTCTGGGCGTTAAATGCCAAAATGGGCAGCACTCTAGGCGTTTAATGCCAGAAAGGGCTGTCTGGCATCTGGCTGGCATTAAACGCCAGAAATGGGCAGCAGACTGGTGTTTAACGCCAGGAAAGGTAGCAGAGCTGGCGTTTAACGCCAAGAAAGGTAGCAGAGCTGGTGTTAAATGCCAGAATTGGCACACAATGGGCGTCTGAATGCCAGAATGGTGCAGGGAGCAGAATTCCTTGACACTTCAAGATCTGTGGATCCCACAGGATCCCCACCTACCCCACCTCTTCTTCTCTCCTCTTCACACCTTTCTATAACACTCTTCCCCAAATACCCTTGACCAATCCTATCAATAACTCTTCCCCAAATACCCTTCACCTATCAAATCCTACCCTCTTCCCCATATTCTCTTCACCACTCACATCCATCCATCATAAACCCTACCTACCTCACCATTCAAATTCAAACCATTTTCCTCCCAAACCCACCCCTTCATGACCGAATTCCCCCTCTCTCTTACCCTATAAATACCCCTCCTCACTACCTTCAATTTCACACATTATACACACTATTACCCCCCTTAGCCGAAACCACCACTACCCTCCATCTCCTCCATTTCTTCTTCTTCTACTCTTTTCTTTCTTCTTTTGCTCGAGGACGAGCAACAATTCTAAGTTTGGTATGGGAAAAGCTAAGCTTTTTTTTATTTTTCCATAACCATCAGTGGCACCTAAGGTTGGAGAAACTTCTAGAAAGAGGAAAGGGAAGGCAATTGCTTCCATACTCGAGTCATGGGAGATGGAGAAATTCATCTCAAAGGTCCATCAAAACCACTTCTATGAAGTTATGGCCAAGAAAAAGGTGATCTCCGAGGTCCCCTTCAAGCTCAAAAAGAGTGAATATCCAGAGATCCGACATGAAATTCAAAGAAGAGGTTGGAAAACTCTCACCAACCCCATTCAACAAGTCGGCACCTTAATGGTTCAAGAGTTCTATGCCAATGCATGGATCACTAAGAACCATGATCAAAGTATGAACCCGAACCCAAAGAATTGGTTCACAATGGTTCAGGGAAATTACTTGGATTTCAGTCCAAAAAATGTGAGGTTAGCATTCAACTTGCCAATGATGCAAGGAGATCCTGACCCTTTTACTAGAAGGGTCAACTTTGATCAAAGGTTGGACCAAGTATTTAGAGACATTTGTGTGGAAGGATCTCAATGGAAGAGAGACACAAGAGGCAAGCCGGTTCAACTAAGAAGGCTTGACCTCAAGCCCGTGGCTAGGGGATGGTTGGAGTTCATCCAACGCTTTATCATTCCTACTAGCAACCGGTCTGAAGTTACAATAGACCGGGCTATCATGATCCATAGCATCATGATTGGAGAGGAAGTAGAAGTTCATGAGATCATATCCCTAGAACTCTATAAGGTGGCGGACAAGCCCTCTACTCTGGCAAGGTTAGCCTTTCCTCATCTCATTTGTACCCTATGCAATTCAGCTGGAATTGCCATAGAGGGAGACATCCTCATTGAAGGAGATAAGTCCATCACTAAGAAGAGGATGGAGCAAACAAGAGAGCCCACTCATGGACCTCAACAAGAGTATGAGGAAATTTCTCATCAAAAAATTCCTGAGATGCCTCAAGGGATGCACTTTCCTCCACAAAATTATTGGGAGCAAATTAACACCTCCCTAGGAGAACTGAGTTCCAACATGGGACAACTAAGGATGGAGCACCAAGAGCATTCCATCCTCCTCCATGAAATTAGAGAAGACCAAAGAGCCATGAGGAAGGAGCAACAAAGGCAAGGAAGAGACATAGAGGAGCTCAAGCACTCCATGAGATCTTCAAGAGGAAGAACTAGCCGCCATCACTAAGGTGGACCCGTTCTTTAATTTCCTTGTTTTTATTTTTCTGTTTTTCGAAAATTATGCTTTATGTTTTGTCTATGTTTGTGTCTTTATTACATGATCATTAGTGTCTAGTGTCTATGTCTTAAAGCTATGAATGTCCTATGAATCCTTCACTTTTCTTAATTGAAAAATGTTTTTAATTGCAAAAGAACAAGAGGTACATGGATTTTGAATTCTATCTTGAAATTAGTTTAATTATTTTGATGTGGTGGCAATACTTTTTGTTTTCTGAATGAATGTTTGAACAGTGCATATTTTTGAATTTGTTGTTTATGAATGTTAAAATTGTTGGCTCTTGAAAGAATAAAGAAAAAGGAGAAATGTTATTTGATAATCTGAAAATTTATAAAATTGATTCTTGAAGCAAGAAAAAGCAGCGAACACAAAGCTTGCAAAAAAAATGGTGAAAAAAATAAAAAAAAAGAAAGAAAAAGAAAAAGCAAGTAGAAAAAGCCAGTAACCCTTTAAACCAAAAGGCAAGGGTAGAAAAAGGATCCAAGGCTTTGAGCATTAATGGATAGGAGGGCCCATAGGAATAAAATCCTGGCCTAAGCGGCTAAATCAAGCTGTCCCTAACCATGTGCTTGTGGCGTGAAGGTGTCAAGTGAAAAGCTTAAGACTGAGCGGTTAAAGTCGTGGTCCAAAGCAAAAAGAGTGTGCTTAAGAGCTCTGGGCACCTCTAACTGGGGACTCTAGCAAAGCTGAGTCATAATCTGAAAAGGTTCACCCAGTTATGTGTCTGTGGCATTTATGTATCCGGTGGTAATACTAGAAAACAAAATGCTTAGGGTCACGGCCAAGACTCATAAAGTAGCTGTGTTCAAGAATCAACATACTGAACTAGGAGAATCAATAACACTATCTGAATTCTGAGTTCCTATGGATGCCAATCATTCTGAACTTCAAAGGATAAAGTGAGATGCCAAAACTGTT
>NC_029785.2:46799877-46963766 GCF_000816755.2 Arachis ipaensis | reverse complement strand
TAAACCAAGCTGTCCCTAACCATGTGCTTGTGGCGTGAAGGTGTCAAGTGAAAAGCTTGAGACTGAGCGGTTAAAGTCGTGGTCCAAAGCAAAAAGAGTGTGCTTAAGAGCTCTGGGCACCTCTAACTGGGGACTCTAGCAAAGCTGAGTCACAATCTGAAAAGGTTCACCCAGTTATGTGTCTGTGGCATTTATGTATCCGGTGGTAATACTAGAAAACAAAATGCTTAGGGTCACGGCCAAGATTCATAAAGTAGCTGTGTTCAAGAATCAACATACTGAACTAGGAGAATCAATAACACTATCTGAATTCTGAGTTCCTATAGATGCCAATCATTCTGAGCTTCAAAGGATAAAGTGAGATGCCAAAATTATTCAGAAGCAAAAAGGCTACAAGTCCCGCTCATCTAATTGAAGCTAATCTTCATTGATAAGTTTGGAATTCATTGTATATTCTCTTCTTTTTATCCTATTTTATTTTCAGTTGTTTGGGGACAAGCAACAATTTAAGTTTGGTGTTGTGATGAGCGGATAATTTATACCCTTTTTGGCATTGTTTTTACATAGTTTTTAGTATGATTTAGCTACTTTTTATTATATTTTTATTACTTTTTATTTAAAAATTACATTTCTGGACTTTACTATGAGTTTGTGTGTTTTTCTGTAATTTCAGGTATTTTCTGTCCGAGATTTGATGGCCCAAACTGGCGTTCAAAGACATCTTGGCGTAAAACACCCAAACTGGCACCAGAATTGGAGTTAAACGCCCAAAATGGCACCAAAGCTGGCATTTAACTCCAGGAACAGCCTATGCACGAAAAATCTTCAATGCTCAGCCCAAGCACACACCAAGTGGGCCCCGAAAGTGGATTTCTGCACTATCTGCACTTAGTTACTCATTTTCTGTAATCCCTAGTAACTAGTTTAGTATAAATAGTACTTTTTACTATTGTATTCGCATCGAGACTTTTACCATCTTATGCTATTGTACACGTGTGGAGGCTGGCCTCACGGCCATGCCTAGACCTTTTTCATTTATGTATTTTCAACGGTGGAGTTTCTACACCCCATAGATTAAGGTGTGGAGCTCTGCTGTTCTTCATGAATCAATGCAATTACTACTGTTTTCTATTCAATTCACGCCTACTTCTTCTCTAAGATATACTCTCGTACTTAATTCAGTTAAGTCAGAATGAAGGGGTGACCCGTGACAATCACCCAATCTTCGTTACTCGCTTAGCCAAGATCGCGTGCCTGACAACCACAAAGCGGTCTACATGATATTTAACGTAGTCATTGGACGACAGCTGGAGTATATTCTCTTAGGTATCTAATACACGGACCGAGTCCATGAGATTAGTATCTTCGTGGTATAGGCTAGAATTATTGGCAGCCATTCCTGGGATCCAGAAAGTCTAAACCTTGTCTGTGGTATTTTGAGTAGGATCTGAGAAGGGATGACTGTGACGAGCTTCAAACATGCGAATGTTGGACGGTGTGCAAAAGGATCAATGGATCTTATTCTGACGCTAGCGGGATCCGACAGATGATTAGCCATGTGGTAGCTGTGCCTGGTATTTTTCATCCGAGACGAGAATTCCAACAGTTGATTAGCCGTGCAGAAACTGTAGAGGACCATTTTCACTGAGAGGATCTTACATCTTGCCATGGAAGGAGGTAACGCATGGTTGGAAGAAGACAATAGGAAAGCAGAGGTTCAGAAGCAACAAAGCATCTCCATACACTTATCTGAAATTCCCACCAATGAATTACATAAGTAACTTTATCTTATTTTATGTTTTATTTATATTCTAATTATCAAAACCTCATAATAAATTGAATCTGCCTGACTGAGATTTACAAGATGACCATAGCTTGCTTCAAGTCGACAATCTCCGTGGGATCGACCCTTACTCACGTAAGGTATTACTTGGACGACCCAGTGCACTTGCTGTCAGTTACGCGGAGTTGTGAAGAAGTGTTGAGATCACGATTTCGTGTACCAGTCACCCTCATGTGCTCAATAGATGCAGTGTACTACTGCCAGTGGCTATCCTGCGTGATCCTCATCTGCTCAATAGAGGAAGTGAGCTGTTGCCAGTATTCCTGAGGTGGGAAGTTGTGTCCCTGAGGCAATGGGGGCTGATCCTGTTGAGCTTCCTCCTCAACTTGCTCTTCTATAGGGACACTGTGCTATTCCATATGAGTCTCCATGGTCTTCTTGGTAATTGGTCTCTCAACAGGAATGGAGAAGTCATTCTCTGCCTTTACCCCTGCTGCTTCACACATGCGGTAAATCAGATGTGGAAAACCAAGCCTAGCCTTGTTAAGAGGATTGGAGGCAATGCTATATATCTGTTCTGGAATAATGTCCTCTACCTCCACCACTTCTCCCTTCATGATATAGTAAATCATGACAGCCTGGTCCACAGTGTATTCGGACCGGTTGCTAGTTGGCATGATAGATCTTCGAATAAAGTCTAACCATCCCCTAGCTAAAGGACGAAGATTAGTGCTCTTTAGTTGGTTCGGCTTCCCCTCGGCACCTATCCTCCACTGAGAACCCGGTATGCATATTTCTTCAATAACCTGATCCAGTTTCTGGTCCCTATGCGTCCTCTCGCTGTAACAAGTGGACATATGATCTGGACCCGGCAGATGGAGGGCCCGACAGATGTTTCTTGGACTGAAATTAATGACTTTTTCTCTTACATAGCTCTGATAATTCTTTTCATTGACCCCCTCAACATCCTTGTAAGTGACCCAGAGATTTCTATAAAATTCTTAGACCATCAGTTGTCCAACCTCAGTGTGTGGATTGCACAGAAATTGCCATCCTCTTCTCTGAATTTGAAATAGAATTTCCGGATATTCATCCGATTGCAGTGCAAATCTCACTTCCAGAGTCACAGCCTTCTTGTAAGTATGATCATAAAAGTGTTCTTCATGGAGCTTGGATCGGAACCTGTGTGCATCATGAGAACTGGTGGCTGGCTAATAAACCCATATTTTATGATGTATTTTATGCTCAATTTAAGTGATTTATTCAATCCTTCACCCACTTATTCATGTAAATTACATGGTTTTACTTTTCCCTTCCTTATTATGTGATATATGTGAAAAACATGTTTCCTATGCTTTAAAAATATTAATTTTAATTACCTTTCATTACCATTCGATGCCATGATTTGTGTGTCAAGTATTTTCAGATCTCCTAAGGCAGGAATGGCTTAGAGGACAGAAAGGAAACATAAAAAATTGGAAGGAAAGTAAAAAAAAATGGAGTTTTGAAGAAAAGGGCAGTGACGCGAACGCGTGACTGACGCGGATGCTTGCCTTGAGCAGAACACAAATGACGCGTACGCGTGACCGAAGCGAACGCGTGACAAGGAAAACTCCCAGATGACGCGACCGCGTGACCCACGCGGACGCGTGACAGACGCTACGTGCAGAAACTGCAGAAAATGCCCCCAGCGATTTCTGAAACCCTTTTGGCCCAGATCCAAGTCCAGAAAACACAGATTAGAGGTTATAAAGTGGGAGAATGCCTCCATTCATAGAGAGGTCTTCCAATTATTCACTTTTCATAATTTAGATGTAGTTTTTAGAGATAAGGATTTAGGATTTTAGGATTTCTATTAGTTTAGTTCATCTCATCTTCAGTCACAGGTTCAATATTCTTTTTACTTTATATTTCTATTCTACTTTCAGATGCTTTAATGCTTTTATTTGTTGATTACTTATGTTGCCAAATTGGCTTATGAACCATTTATGTTAGGATTTTCTTTATTTAGTGCAATTGAGGTATTTCAGATTTATGATTCTTATTTAGCTTTTTATATTCTTGGCTTTAATTGATTGATCGGAGACTCTTGAGTTATCAAACTCATCGTAATTGATAATTGTTATTTTTGCTAATTGAATTGAATTCCGATAACTCTAGTCCTTTCTTAGGAGTTGGCTAGGACTTGAGAATCAAACTAATTAGTCCACTTGACTTTCCTTTGCTTTAGTAAAGGTTAACTAAGTGGGATTAAAACTCAATTCTCATCACCATCGATAAGGATAACTAGGATAGGACTTTCAAGTTTTCATACCTTGCCAAGAGTTTTATTAATTATTAATTTATTTTTCCTGCCATTTAAATTACTTGTTCTTTATTTTAAAAACCCAAAATTCTACCTTTTCCATAGTTAATAATAAGAACACCTCCCTGCAATTCCTTGAGAAGACGACCTGAGGTTTAAATACTCGGTTATGAATTTTATTGGGTTTGCTTAAGTGACAAACAAAACTTTTGTAAGGAAGGAATTCTTGTCGGTCTAAAAGCTATACTTACAACGGGAACTTATTTGTGAAAATTCTAGATCGCGCGAGAGTTTCGCTCTTTTCAAATGGCGCCGTTGTCGGGGAATTGCAAACATGTGTCTTATTATTGGTTATTGTAAATATTTTTCTTTTTCCTGTTTATTTGTTTCTATTTTCATTTTTAATTCTTATTAGCTACCATGAGTTCTCACCCCTCTCACTTTGAGTTTGGTTCTAATATTGTTGAAGGGAATGAAAGCTATAGCAGGAACATGCATCAAGGTCAGAGCAATCGAGGATGGATGGAGCAACGAGGACTTGATCAACCCTTTAGGCAACAACACCCTCCACAGTATCACAGATGACGACCATTCTACAATGCATACCAAGCTGATAGATACGGTGGATCCCTTTGTAGTTACCAACAAGTTCCACCCTGTGCTCATAAACCACCCTCTCAACATAGCTTTGAACCACCACATTCACAAGTTCCTTTTCACCATTCACCACCGTATGACCCTTATCCACCATAATTTCAATCTAATTACTCCCAAGAACCACCACTGCAACATTCACCATCCCCATATCCTTATCAAGAAGAACCACTTCTGTATTATGAGCCCTCTCTCCCAACCAATGAACTCTCATATCCACCCCAATCTCCAATGGATAACAAACTTCGTGTTCTTCTTCAAGGGCAAGCGAAGATGCAAAGGGACGTGCTGGAACTCACTACTGCCTTAACCGAGGTGGTAAATAAATTAGCTTCCCAACATCTGAGTACTCAGAGTACTCCCATGGCTACATGTGGAGAATCAAAAGAAGAGCGTAGCATGAAGGAGACACTAGAAACTTCGGTGGACAATGAGGAGCATGGCTTTGTATTGGAACATGTGGAGGAAGCCATAATAGTTGTAGAGGAAGAAGTGGTTGAAGATTTAGGAGATGCTGAACCTCCATGGGAATCGAGAACTGTAAAGGATTCTGCCGAGAAGTTCGAATTTGATGCCGGGGAGGACAGTGCACAACCTCCAAAGCATATACCTTGTGAAAAATTGGACGGAACAGACCAAGAAGTTGATTCCATAGGCAGTGATGATCATGAATCAAGCTCTCCTAGTCACGAACTTACATCCGCAACTGAACTCCTTGAGCCTGAAGAACCTTATCCAAGTGAATACGAAGATGATGTCGAAGTAGATTTCTCTCAACCTCTAACTTATGACTTGAGTGATGAGGAAGACATAGAAGACTTTGATCAAGATGCAGTTGTAGTTGAAGAATTTTGCAAAGAAGTGGAGGAATTCACAGAAGAATACAAAGGAGTAGAGCTTATAGAACCACTGGAAACACCTATCCCAAGGCCATTACCACCTAATACAAGCTTCAAGTGGGTGCAATCCTTAACCTTTATCTTTACTTTTCCACTTGAATATGATTTGCTTGAAACAGATGGCCAGCTTAGAGCTCTCTGTGGCTTTAAGAGTAAGAAGGAAATGGCTCGTACTCAGAGCTGGTGTGCAAGATTCAATAAGGTTCTACGCTTCAATTCGAAGTGCACGGATGGAAGAATATAGATCAAAACAAAGGCGGATTTAAAAGCAAAGTTTGGGATCCTAGAATCTATTCTGACATTCGTCACCCCGGGAGCCTGAGAATCTGTTTGAAGCTGCTCAAAAGCTTTACATGCCTAGTTTAGGACCCCGGAGGCTGTTGGCATTCCAAACATTGGTGGAGATTTTTGGATGAATTTAAGCACAAGCCACCATAACAGGAAGCTCATCAAATGTCCAACTTAAGGACTTTATTTCGTGTTGTTTGTTTTTATTTTATTTTATTTTCATTGAACCTAGAAGTATTCATAGCATCTACATTAGCACTGCATATTGCATACTGCATAATTGCATAAAAAAAAGAGATCACCCCACGCGAGCGCGCAGGCCACGCGTGGGCGTGAGAAGGAAATCGACATAAAGATCCAACGCCCAGAAAGCTGGGCTGGAATCGTGCGGCTAGTGTGCGTTTAGCACAAAATAGCCCACGCGTTCGCGTCCCTGACGCGAACGCGTCACTTGCAAAACACTCATCCCACATGAAAGCGTGAGCGACGTGTCCGCGTCGCGTTGATATAATGGCCCCCTAAATGGAAACAGAGAGTTGCGCTGAAACGACGCTGAAAGTGTGCGTCTAGCACAATCTTCAGCGACGCGGTCGCATGCCTCACGCGTTCAGGTCACCCATCTTTTACCCAACCCACGCGACTGCGTCGATCACGCGACCGCGTCAAACCCATTTCACCCTAGTCATGCGATCGCGTGCTCCACGCGTTCGCGTGGATTCAAAAATACTAACCCCCTTCACGCGAAACCCTACCCGTTGCGCCGCCAACACCCTCTCTCCCTCTCTTCTTTCTCTTCTTCCTCCACTACTCTCTTCCACCCCTTTCAACCACCACCGCACCAGCTGCCCACCACCGCCGATCACTGCGCCACCCACACAGAACTGCCGGCCAACCCCCCTCCAACCCTACCCTCTTACCCATTCATCCCCTTTCCCAACCTTAACCCTCATCCACCCAGCCCCACCAAACCACCCTTGCCGCCACTGCACAACGCCGCCGCGCCACCCTCCCAGCACCGCCGCGTCTCCACCACCATCTCTCTGCCCTCACCTCTGTTCATACACATACCAGGTTCCGCCGAACACCGATTTCCTTATCATCCGTAGTTAATTGCATATTTTTCTGATTCTGTTCAAATTAGGATAGTTAGAGATGCATGTCTGTAGTGGATTCTAGGTGGTTAGGTAGCTAGGATGTGGTTAGTGGATTTAGGCCTGCTAATTGCGCCGTTCTTGTTACTTATTTTACCTATTCTGCAATTTTGATCTGGCTGTGACGTTAGTACTGTTCATATGTTGTTCTTTAATGTTTCACACTGCTGCTAGACTATTCTTTACTACTCCTAGTGTTTGTGACTCTTTGCAGCACTTTTTAATCTCACATGAACTATTTTTCTTGCTGTTTATTACCCGGGAACATCCAATTTTAGCCAGAATGCTGCCCAATTTTCTGCAAATTATTTCATTTTTTGCATAGGTTTTGGCAATTTTGAATTTTGCATTACTTGGCTACAACCAAACCAATTCATGAATGCACGGGCTAGCATTCTTATTCCTTTCGATTCCCTGGCTAGTAAATTGCATTATTGATGATTTCATTTTAATTTTTGCTACTCCCGTATCTATCTGATTTATGATCAATAATCTGATATCCTTGCTTGAATATAAGTTGACTGTTCTTTAAATTTGTGAATCTCTTGTTACCTAGGAAACCGATTGATAAACCACTATTTTATGGTTTATCTTGTGCTCAATTGAGTGGTTTCTATCTACTCTTTACCCACTTATTCATACTATTTGCATGGTTTTACATTTGCCTTCCTAATTATGTGCTTTGATTGAAAACATGCTCCTTTGATCTTATATTTGCTTATTATTAATCCTCTCCTATTACCATTATATGCCTTGATATGTATGTTAAGTGTTTTCAGATATTATAAGGCATGAATGGCTTGGAGGATGGGAAGAAAGCATGCAAAAGTGGAAGGAATGCAAGAAGTTGGAGAAATTGCTAAGCTGTCCAGCCTGACCTCTCTGCACTCAAACGGCTATAACTTTAGCTACAGAGGTTGAAATGATGCTGTTCTAGTTGCGTTGGAAAGCTAACGTCCGCGGCTTCGATTTGATATATAATATGATATAGTTTCCCTGACGCTAGGTGACGCGATCGCGTGATCCATGCGGCCGCATCGCAGTGACGAAAATCCAGCGTGGCAAAATTCGAAACCAGCGAATTCTGGACTATTTTTGACCCAGTTTGCGGCCCAGTTTGAGAGAGGTTCTCTCCTCTCTCTCTTAGGATTTAGGACTTAGTTTTAGGAGTGACTCTCAATCCCAGGTTCTTTATTTTTATTTAATTTATGAACTCTTCCATGTTACATATAATTTTCTTAATTAATGTTATTTGAGGTATTTTAATTTATGATTGCTGTTATTGTTGCTTTACATCTGAAGGCATTTTTATTCTAGTAGATTTCCCTGCAATTCCTTGAGAAGACGACCCGAGGTTTAAATACTCGGTTAACAATTTTTAAGGGGTTTGTTACTTGTGACAACTAAAACGTTTGTAAGAAAGGTTGATTGCTTGGTTTAGTAACTATACTTGCAACGAGTATTTACCATAACTTCTAAACCATCAATCTTCAGTTCTTCAAAATGGCACCGTTGCCGGGGAATTGCAAACGTGTGCCTTATTATTGGTTATTGTAAATATTTTATTTTTCCTTGTTTTTATTTTTGTTTTTATTTCTGCTTTTTTCTTAAGTTAAGAGGTTATTTATTTTTATTTAGTTATTAAAAATTTTTTTTTCAAAAATTTGTTCTTAGTGTTCATCTTGATCTTCAAGTTGTTCTTCACGTTCATCTTGACCTTCAAGCTGTTCTTAGTTGTTTTCTTCGTTTTGATCTAAAAATTTGAAATTTGGTGTCATTTTATTATTTTTCTCTTTCCTCATTTAATTCAAAAAATATATTTTCTCTATTTTTCATTGAATTTTCGAAATTTGCCTAAAAAAAAAATTTCAGATTTTGATTTTAAAATTTTTATCTTATCTTATCTTATTTCAAAAATCAATTTTCAAAATTTAAATTTAAAAATTTTCAAATTTCAAATTTCAAAAATTCAAATTTCAAATTTCAAAATTTCAAAATTTAATTTTCAAATTCAAAATGTAAATAACCTTTTAATTTAAATTTATTTTTATTTTCATTTTTAATTTTTATTTTCTACTATGAACTCTCACCCCTTTGGCTATGAGTCTGGTTACAATTATGTTGCAGGAAGAAGAAATTACAATGAGAACATGCATCAAGGTTGGAACAATCAAAGATGGGAGGAGCCATTGATCAACCCCTCCATATGACCCTAATCCTCAACCACCATACCAACCACCTTATGAGCCATATGAACCATATATAGAACCACCCCAATTCCAATCCAATCACTCCCAACCACCACCACTTTCTTTTGTAGCATGTCCAAGTCCGGCAACCCGAGAAGCAGAGGATCGCCTAAGGGAAACAGTAATTAAATTTCAGGCAACTGTTCAACAACTGGGGCAAGTATTAATTTAATGGGCTTCTAGGCGCTCAAATATACAAGGATCAGCCATAGCTTCATGTGGACAGTCTAGTGAAGAGCATAGCATGAAGGAGATGCCAGAAACCCCAGTGGACAAGACAGAGAATGAATTCGTACTAGAACAAGTAGAAGAAGCTGTCATTGTTCAAGAGGAAAAAGAGTTGGTTGAAGACTTAGGAGATACAGAACTTCCATCGGAAAGTCAAGACATAGAGCCTCCTTCCAAGACGGTTGTAATTGATGCTGAGGAGGGTGTACAACCTCCAAGGCATATCATAGTTGAAGACTTGGAAGAGGTTGATCAAGAGATGGAGATTCAAGAAGAAGAAGCACAACCTCCCATGCCCTTGGAAAGCAATGAAGAGGAGATTGAATTGGAAGAAAGATACCAAGAGGAAGAGGTTGAAATTGAAGAAGTTTGCAAAGAGGTGATAATTATCAGATAAGAGCACAAGGGAGTGGAGCTTGCAATTTCATTAAAAATACCTCCCCCTAAGTTGCCATCATCCTTCACAACATTCAAGTGGGTAAAATTCATATCCCATAGCTTTCTAATCCCACTTGAATATGGGCTACTGGAGACGGATGGTCAACTTAGAGCTCTTTGTGGCATTAAGAGTAAGAGGAAGATGGCCAGTGGTAAGAATTGTCCTGCAAGGTTCATTATGGTTGGAAGCTTTAAGTTTAAACGCAAAGGTTGGTATAAAGCTCAACTGAATGGGTCTAGGAAGCTGTTTGGATGTCTCAGTGAGAATTCTGACTGTTCACCACCCAAGTCGAAAAATGATGATCAACAAGAAGATGGGTGCAAAGGCAAGGTCTGGGACCTCGGAATTCAATCTAGAAATCAGTACTCTGGGGGCCTTGTCACTTGCTTTAACTTACTTAAAGGCTTTCTGCGCCTAGTTTGGGACCCCGGAGGTTACTGGAATCACAAACACTGGTGGAGATTCCTGGATGAGTTCAAGCATAAGCCACCATAACAGGAAGCTCATCAAATGTCCAACTTAAGGACTTTAACTAAAAGTGCTAGGTGGGAGACAACCCACCATGGTATGATCGTCCTTTTTTTCATTTTTATTTATTTTTATTTGTTTTTGAATTTTATTTTATTTATTTTTTTTATATTGAACCTGGAGTTTTGCATCACATTCATATTAACACTGCATTCTGCATTTTTCAGATTACAAAAAAAAAAAAGAAAAGCGAGCACGCGACGCGACTGCATCAGCGACGCGTCCGTGTCGTAAGAAGAGAAGAGAAAATAAAAACGAACAGAGTCACGATGGAGCGAGGCTGGAGGCGTGCCAGTGGCACAATTCGTCCCACGCGACCGCGTGATTGACGCGTCCGCGTCGCAGGAGAATACTGGCCTCCCACGCGATCGCGTGCCCCACGCGGCCGCGTGCCCTGAAAAACGACGTAAAAAGGGTGCTTGGCCGAAAGTTGTGCTGGAGTTGGGCTGGACTCGTGCTGGAAGCCCAAGCCTCCCACGCGAACGCGTGCCCCACGTGTCCGCGTCATATTGAAGATAAGGCCATTCACGCGACCGCGTCACCCAGATTTTTGGCAAAAAGAGTTTTGAACAGAGAGTTGTGCGACCGCGAGGCTGCACTCGCGCCACTAGCACAAATCGAGTCACGCGATCGCGTGCCTTACGCGTCCGCGTCGCCTAACCTTATTGCGCACCATGCGACCGCGTCACCCACGCGACCGCGTCGCCAGCGTTGCACAACCTATCCAGATTAGTGCCAATTTTCTTATCTTTTCTTCTCCGAATCCTTATTCTTCTTATCTTTTCTTATTTCTTTCTTCTTCCTTTCTTATCTTCTTTCCCTTCTCATCTTTCTTATTTTTCTTTTTATTTTATTTTAATTTATTTACATACTTTCATTCATTGCATTATTTTCATTGGTATTAGAAATTTATTTGGGTCATTATTTCTATATTTTACTTATGGATTATTAGAGGAATTATTTGACAATTGTATATATTTATTTTTAAAGGGTTGCTTGCATGTTCAATTTATTATTTTCATTAGATTATTTAACATGCATGCTATGTGTTTATCAAAACGCCCGTATGGCATTGTGCACTTCTTTTCAGTATCTTTTATCCTACTACTCTGAATGCTTGCTTTTCATAAACTCCCTTTACTATTGTATTAATTGAAATTAATTGTCAATACAAACGTGATGGTTTGTTACAAAGTATTGCTTGGTCTATGCTACTCATGCCCTTTGCCGGCATGCCAATAAACACCTGTGTTCAAGAATCATAAAGAAGCTGTGTTCAAGAATCATCACACTGAACTAAGAGAATCAATAACACTATCTGAATTCTGAGTTCCTATAAGATGCCAATCACTCTGAGCTTCAATGGATAAAGTGAGATGACCAAAACTGTTCAGAAGCAAAAGGCTACTAGTCCCGCTCATCCAATTAGGATCTGAGCTTCAATCAAAAACTCTGAGATATTATTGCTTCTCAACCTATTAGTCTTCTATTTTATTTGTCTAGTTGCTTGAGGACAAGCAACAGTTCTCCAAAACTCCAACATATTCTCCATCACTGCACAACAAGTAACCTTTAATTTATGCTCTCTTGGTTATTCACAATTCAACTAATAAACATAATTGACTTCCTGACTAAGATTTACAAGATAACCATAGATTGCTTCAAACCAACAATCTCCGTTGGATTCGACCCTTACTCACGTAAGGTATTACTTGGACGACCCAGTGCACTTGCTGGTTAGTGGTACGAGTTGTGAAAAGTGTGATTCACAATTCGTGCACCACTAGCCACCAAGAAAGGAAAAGAGAAAGCCATTCCCAAATCAACAGCAAGGAAAGGAACAAACAAGAGCCCCAGCTGAGGAACCACAACCCCCATCCACTTGCACATCTTAGCATGCAACGAGGACGGTGCAATCTTTAAGTGTGGGGAGGTCGATACCAATCTCCATGGGTTAGTACCTTCCTATCTCAAACACCAATGGTTTATTTTTCTTGTTAGTTGTTGCATTTGCATATTTAATTGCATATTTGTTTAATTTTTTGCATATTTTTTCTATTAAATCTTGTGCCAAACTTTAAGTTTGGTGTTTTCTTGTTGATTTCCCTTTGGTTTTCGAAAATTTTGGTTTGATTTTCTAAAAATTTTAAGTTTGGTGTTCTTTCTTCATATTCTTGTTCTTAAATATCTACTCACGAAGCAGGATTCAAAACCCAGGGTCATCAGATGGGTATTGCTTCTGCAAGAGTTTGATATAGAAATAAGAGACAGAAAAGGGACAGAGAACCAAGTGGCTGATCATCTGTCCCGTATAGAGCCAGTGGAAGGGACGTCCCTCCCCTTTCTTGAGATCTCTGAGACGTTCCCTGATGAGCATCTATTTGCCATTCAGGAAGCACCATGGTTTGCCGATATTGCAAACTATAAAGCTGCAAGGTTCATACCCAAGGAGTACAGTAGAATACAAAAGAAGAAATTAGTTACTGATGCAAAGTACTACTTGTGGGATGAACCCTATCTCTTTAAGAGATGTGCAGATGGAATTATCCGTAGGTGTGTCCCCAGAGAGGAAGCACAGAGAATCCTATGGCATTGCCACGGATCTCAATACGGAGGTCATTTCGGAGGTGAGCGAACAGCCACCAAGGTCCTCCAATGTGGCTTCTATGGCCCACACTCTATAAAGATTCCCGAGAGTTTGTACGTAATTGTGACAGTTGCCAAAGAGCTGGTAATCAACACTATCTAATTCTGAGTTCCTATAAGATGCCAATCACTCTGAGCTTCAATGGATAAAGTGAGATGACCAAAACTGTTCAGAAGCAAAAAGCTACTAGTCCCGCTCATCTAATTAGGATCTGAGCTTCAATCAAAAACTCTGAGATATTATTGCTTCTCAACCTATTATTCTTCTATTTTATTTGTCTAGTTGCTTGAGGACAAGCAACAGTTTAAGTTTGGTGTTGTGATGAGCGGATATTTTATACGCTTTTTGGGGTTAATTTCATATAGTTTTGAGTATGTTTTAGTTAGTTTCTAGTTTATTTCCAGTAGTTTTTAGGAAAAATTCATATTTCTGGACTTTACTATGAGTTGTGTGTTTTTCTGTAATTTCAGGTATTTTTTTGGCTGAAATTGAAGGAGCTGACCAAAAATCTGATTCAGGCTGAAAAAGGACTGCTGATGCTGTTGGATTCTGACCTCCCTGCACTCAAAGTGGATTTTCTGGAGCTACAGAACTCGAAATGGCGTGCTTCCAATTGCGTTGGAAAGTAGACATCTAGGGCTTTCCAGAAATATATAATAGTCCATACTTTGCACAAGGATATACGACGTAAACTGGCGTTCAACGCCAGTTCTCTGCCCAATTCTGGCGTCCAGCGCCAGAAAAGGATCAAAAGCTGGAGTTGAACGCCCAAACTGGCATAAAAACTGGCGTTCAACTCCACAAATGGCCTCTGCACGTGAATTGCTTAAGTCTCAGCCCCAGCACACACCAAGTGGGCGCCAGCACACACCAAGTGGGCCCCAGAAGTGGATCTCTGCATCATCCATCATAGTTTATCCAATTTTTGTAAACCTAGGCTACTAGTTTAGTATTTAAACAACTTTTAGAGACTTATTTTGTATCTCATGACATTTTAGATCTAAACTTTGTATTCTCTGACGGCATGAGTCTCTAAACCCCATTGTTGGGGGTGAGGAGCTCTGCTGTGTCTCGATGAATTAATGCAAGTATTTCTGTTTTCCATTCAAACACGCTTGTTCCTATCTAAGATGTTCATTCGCGCTTAACTGTGATGGAGGTGATAGATAACCATAGATTGCTTCAAACCAACAATCTCCGTGGGATTCGACCCTTACTCACGTAAGGTATTACTTGGACGACCCAGTGCACTTGCTGGTTAGTGGTACGAGTTGTGAAAAGTGTGATTTACAATTCGTGCACCCCTGGCCACCAAGAAAGGAAAAGAGAAAGCCATTCCCAAATCAACAGCAAGGAAAGGAACAAACAATAGCCCCAGCTGAGGAACCACAACCCCCATCCACTTGCACATCTTAGCATGCACCGAGGACGGTGCAATCTTTAAGTGTGGGGAGGTCGATACCAATCTCCATGGGTTAGTACCTTCCTATCTCAAACACCAATGGTTTATTTTTCTTGTTAGTTGTTGCATTTGCATATTTAATTGCATATTTGTTTAATTTTTTGCATATTTTACCACTTGGTTAAAGTAATATTTTCTTTTTCAAGAAAATTTTAAGAGTATTTCACTAATTTGAATAAAATTTAATGTTACACTTGTTTGAAGAAATATTATTTTGGAACATGGTTTAGAGCTCGAACACACAAAATCTGTGAGATTTTGAGCCTATTTAAATTGGTTGCATTTTTCAACCAATATTTTATGTTTGATGTGTGTATTTTTCTCTCTAAAATTGTGATCTTTGTCTTGCTTAATTCTATATTTCCATAATTTGATGTATGCATACACTTACATGATTGAGGCCTTTGTTTCACTGAGCTTACATACCCATATGGCCTTAACTCTTCATTATCCCTTGCAAACCAATTTGAGCCTATTTTACCCCTTTGTTCTTTACTTTAGCACATCATTAACTCTAAGCGGAAAACAATAATGTCCTTAATTTGAATCCTTAGTTAGCTTAGACTAGTGAGAGTGCTTATGATTTAAGTATGGAAAATTGGGTTTGGAAATATTTGGTTTGAGAATTGAGTATGTTAGAATTTTCTAAAAATGTGAAAGAAATGCTTGGGACATGTTCATGCATTCAATAAATTAATCATATGCATTAAGAAAAACAAAAGAAAAAGAAAAAAAAAATATATATATATATATAAAAGAGAGAAAAAGGAAAGAAAAAGTGCAAATAAGAGAAAGGGGACAAAATGCCCCAAAGTAAGTGGTGAAAGCAATGCATATGTACGGTACTTAGAATTAGAATGCATGAATAATGTGGAAAACATGGTTGATGGATAGTTAGAATTTGTATTGTGATTACATGGATTGTCTAAAGTTAGGTGGAAAGTTTAAATTAATTAAGGATTCAGATTTTAGTCCACTTGGCCAAATACAATCCTACCTTGACCCTAACCCCATTACAACCCTTAAAAGACCTCTTGATATCTGTATCTGTGCATTAAATTTATGTTGATTGTTAGATGAAGAGCAAGCCTTAGAAAGCAAGGTTAGTAGAGAATTGAGAGAATCGGACCTAAAAACACTTGAGTGATTAGAGTCTATACACTACCAGTGAGGGTTCGATGCTCAATTCCTTGTTCCCTACTTTCATGAGCTATTTTCTTCTTGCAAGTCTATTTGTACTTCATTTTCATGATTTAAATTAGTGAAATCCAGTTCATATTTCCTCTTGAAAGATTTGTTTACTTTTAACTAAGTAGGTGGAAACATTATGCATGTAGTTACATTCATAGGTTGCATTTCATACATTCTTCATTCTTTATAGCTTCTCTTGAGCTTAGCATGAGGACATGCTAGTGTTTAAGTGTGGAGAGGTTGATAAACCACTATTTTATGGTTTATCTTGTGCTCAATTGAGTGGTTTCTATCTACTCTTTACCCACTTATTCATACTATTTGCATGGTTTTACATTTGCCTTCCTAATTATGTGCTTTGATTGAAAACATGCTCCTTTGATCTTATATTTGCTTATTATTAATCCTCTCTTATTACCATTAGATGCCTTGATATGTGTGTTAAGTGTTTTCAGATATTATAAGGCATGAATGGCTTGGAGGATGGGAAGAAAGCATGCAAAAGTGGAAGGAATGCAAGAAGTTGGAGAAATTGCTAAGCTATCCAGCCTGACCTCTCTGCACTCAAATGGCTATAACTTTAGCTACAGAGGTCCAAATGACGCGGTTCTAGTTGCGTTGGAAAGCTAACGTCCGGGGCTTCGATTTGATATATAATATGATATAGTTTCCTTGATGCTAGGCGACGCGATTGTGTGATCCATGCGGCCGCATCGCAGTGACGAAAATCCAGCGTGGCAAAATTCGAAACCAGCGAATTCTGAACTGTTTTTGACCCAGTTTGCGACCCAGAAAACACAGATTAGAAGCTATAAAGTGGGAGAATACATCCATTCATGAGCAGGCTCTCATAATTCACTTCTCGTGATTTAGATTAGTTTTGAGAGAGGTTCTCTTCTCTCTCTCTTAGGATTTAGGACTTCTCTTAGTTTTAGGAGTGACTCCCTGCAATTCCTTGAGAAGACGACCCGAGGTTTAAATACTCGGTTAACAATTTTTAAGGGGTTTGTTACTTGTGACAACCAAAACATTTGTAAGAAAGGTTGATTGCTTGGTTTAGTAACTATACTTGCAACGAGTATTTACCATAACTTCTAAACCATCAATCTTCAGTTCTTCACCGATCATCATGCCACTTACTTTAACTTTCTTTTTACTAACTCACTGCTTTAACTTTCTAACTTCCTTTCTCACTCCTAACCATTTTCTCTTTCAAACTTCTCTTTTCGGTTTTTCACTAACTACTTCAACTTTCTAACTCAGGGCATGATCATTGTTTTTCCTATTTAACTTGAATTCCACTTATCATATATTTTGGATTGCATTTTTTTCTCTTTTCAGACTTTTTCACTCGTATACAATCCAAACTGCACATATCTTCAACTCATTTCATGCTTCTCTTGCTCTTTTGCCATTCTGTGCTCATATTGCTATTATTCTATTTGCCTACTTATTTTTCTGCTTTTGTTCTTCAATTATATCCTGGAATTTCTACTTTTCAGGATGTCTGACCCTCAGCGCAAAGGAAAAGGCAAAGCAACCACTAGCAAAAAGAAAAGAGGCGAATCCTCTATGACCATCCTCGACATTTTGCATGACGACTCTTGGCGGGAAAAGCACTTTACCCCGCAGGAGAAGGCTGACCAGCTCCTCACTGCCACAGATCCAGTTAAATTTGCAAACAGATACTGTGAGCTAAAGTATCCAGTGTTTGCCACTTCCAAGAACCTGTACCTGGAGAAAACTCTAAAAATTCCAGAAGAACTACAGTAGTACACCTCTGAACAGATAAAACAGAGAGGCTGGTTCTTCTTGGAACGAAACTTGACAGAGGTCAATGCTTCCTGGGTCAGAGAGTTTTACTGCAACTATTTCAAGACTTCCCTGGGTGCAGTGCACCTTAGAGGAAAACAGATTTTGGTCACTGAGGAAGCTATTGAGGACATTCTCCACCTTCAGCCTAAGTCAGATCAGCCTGACGGTTACCAAAAGGATGAAGAGGATATGAGATTTATGAGATTTGACTGGGATGTTGTCAAGCAGAGAATAGCTCTTGATCCTACTGTTCCATGGGTCATGGGAAAGAATACAGCGATGCCTAAGGGAATCAAGCTGATTTACCTGAATGATGAGGCTCGGCTCTGGCACCAGATTCTGAGCAACTATGTGATGCCGAACACTCATGTGACAGAGCTGCCCGCTGCTATGATCACCCTCATCTGGTGTGTGATGGAGGGTAAGGACCTGTATCTTCCACGTTTTATCAGGCATTACATGGCTAGGGTCCATGTCAGAGGCACCCTTCCTTTCCCTTATCTGATCACCCAGCTAGGCCACCGAGCTGACGTGCCTTGGGAGCTGGTCGATGCGAAGCCAACTGCTGCAAATTCTAAGAAGATCATTTTGCACAGCAGGAAGTTTTAGGCTTTAGGCTACAGGCCCCCATTCCTCACCGCTTCTGTTGAGGCAGCCACATCTTTAGCTGCCCCTTCTGCCTCCACTGCTGCACCAGCCTCATCCATTGTACATCCACCTGCTCCTAAGCCCATTTATCATTTGGTGCATCGACTATTCGCCCGCCTGGATCGTATGGAGCGTTGCAACAAGCGGCGCTATGAGCACCTTAAGTTGATGATCCGATCTGGCAGCGACATCCTCTCCGAGCCTGACACCACTTCTGATACATCTGAGGCGGAGGCGAGCAATCATGAGGAGGAGACACATACCCAGGCCGAGCAGGGAGGACCCGAGCAGGCTGCGCCACAGCATGAGGTCCCACACCAGATCCAGGCCGCAGACCCAGAGATTCCTCTACAGTCAGCGCCTCCACTGCAGCAGACAGATCTTCCTACACTTATCCAGTCTGCAGACCTTCAGGCCACCACAGAGACTCCAGCAGCCCATCCTTCTGGTGATGACACTTCTTCACACCCAGCTTGAGTGAGCATCGAGGACGATGCTATATTTTAAGTGTGGGGAGGTCGCCATCCCTGGCTTATCTTTTTGGTCAACCACTATAGACTCTTCTATCTTATTCTATTTATTTTTATGTATTCTTATTTTCATTTTTATCTTTCAGCACTTGCACATTGTTCTTTTGCTGTATTCTTACTTTATTTTCGCATTTTGCACTTTAGTTTATATCTTAGACATTTAGTTTAGTTTGCAATTCTAAACTTATTAGTTATAGAATATGTGGATTAATTAGTATAGTTTACTCTTTTAGCATATAATAGTTTGGTTTAATTAAAAATAAAAGGAGTAAACTAGAAACTTTAGTAAATTAAAACAATCCACACACCTTGTATATATAGCATTACATGTTAGTTAGTTAACAACATTTCTTCAAGGAGGAACACTAAGATTTTAAAGGCCACCCTAAGATTTACATTGAGTTGAATGGAAACTCTTGATTTCTACTTGCATGACATGTATAACTGATATATGATTTTTGAGCTGGAGAACACACAGCCTGTGAGTGTTGAGCTTAATTGTATGGTTACATTCAAACCATAAATTTCATTCCTGTGTGTTTTGCCCTTCTTTTTCATTCTGTTGTTCTTTACTTTATTTTAATCTATATGTCCAATATAGAATATAGATACATACCAAGGGATGATTGAGGCCATCATTTGAATTTTTCCTCACTTGTCCCAATTTAGCCTACCTTTTACATCACCCTTGTTAGCCCCCTTGAGCTTTTTAATCCCCTCTTGTTCTATAACCACCTTACTATCCTTAAGCAGAAAAACAAAATAAAAATCCCAAGTTGAATCCTTGGTTAGCTTAAGATATATATTGTGTACAATTTAAGTGTGGGGAATTTTATGGGAACATGGGATGATAGAAACAAAGTAGGGATTTAAAATGAATAAGTTGTTTCAAAAACAAAATTTGGGAAAATGCAAAATAAAAAGAATCAATGCACATGGGACAAAATTTCAAAATTAAATTTAATACATGAGCTTGTAATACAAAGTGGGAAAATTTGGGTAAATAGGTAAAGGAAATTTAAATTATATAAAGTATGTATGTTAGGTGAAATCTTAGACTAATCAAGGATTCACTTTGTTAGCTCACTTAGCCTTATACATATACCCTTACCTTTACCTTGGCCCCATTACAACCTTGAAAAAGACCTCATGATTTTTGTATGTCTGTATTCCATAGTTGTTGATTGATTAGATTTCCACCATTCTAACTTTACCCTTTCTCTTGGATTTAGCATGAGGACATGCTATTGTTTAAGTGTGGGGAGGTTGATAAACCCATATTTTATGATGTATTTTGTGCTCAATTTAAGTGATTTATTCAATCCTTCACCCACTTATTCATGTAAATTACATGGTTTTACTTTTCCCTTCCTTATTATGTGATATATGTGAAAAACATGTTTCCTATGCTTTAAAAATATTAATTTTAATTACCCTTCATTACCATTTGATGCCATGATTTGTGTGTCAAGTATTTTTAGATCTCCTAAGGCAGGAATGGCTTAGAGGACAGAAAGGAAACATACAAAATTGGAAGGAAAGCACAAAAATGGAGTTTTGAAGAAAAGGGCAGCGACGCGAACGCATGGACGACGCGGCCGCGTGCCTAGCGCGAAAAGGCAGCGACGCGAACGCGTGACTGACGCGGATGCTTGCCTTGAGCAGAATGCAAATGACGCGTACGCGTGACGGAAGCGAACACGTGACAAGGAAAACTCCCAGATGACGCGACCGCGTGACCCACGCGGACGCGTGACAGACGCCACGTGCAGAAACTACAGAAAACGCCCCCAGCAATTTCTAAAACCCTTTTGGCCCAGATCCAAGTCCAGTAAACACAGATTAGAGGTTATAAAGTAGGAGAATGCCTCCATTCATAGAGAGGTCTTCCAATTATTCACTTTTCATAATTTAGATGTAGTTTTTAGAGAGAAGAATTTAGGATTTTAGGATTTCTATTAGTTTAGTTCATCTCATCTTCAGTCATAGGTTCAATATTTCTTTTACTTTATATTTCTATTCTACTTTCAGATACTTTAATGCTTTTATTTGTTGATTACTTATGTTGCCAAATTGACTTATGAACCATTTATGTTAGGATTTTCTTTATTTAGTGCAATTGAGGTATTTCAGATTTATGATTCTTATTTAGATTTTTATATTCTTGGCTTTAATTGATTGATCAGAGACTCTTGAGTTATCAAACTCATCGTAATTGATAATTGTTATTTTTGCTAATTGAATTGAATTCCGATAACTCTAGTCCTTTCTTAGGAGTTGGCTAGGACTTGAGAATCACTCTAATTAGTCCACTTGACTTTCCTTTGCTTTAGTAAAGGTTAACTAAGTGGGATTAAAACTCGATTCTCTTCACCATCGATAAGGATAACTAGGATAGGACTTCCAAGTTTTCATACCTTGCCAAGAGTTTTATTAATTATTAATTTATTTTCCTTGCCATTTAAATTACTTGTTCTTTATTTTAAAAACCCAAAATTCTACTTTTTCTATAGCTAATAATAAGAACATCTCCCTGCAATTCCTTGAGAAGACGACCCGAGGTTTAAATACTTGGTTATCAATTTTATTGGGTTTGCTTAAGTGACAAACAAAACTTTTGTAAGGAAGGAATTCTTGTCGGTCTAGAAGCTATACTTACAACGGAAACTTATTTGTGAAAATTCTAGATCATGCGAGAGTTTTGCTCTTTTCACTGGCTCTTTTCCTTTCCTCTTCTTTGAGGGCCCACTAGTTTTTGGTGCCATTACAATGAACAAAAAAAATAAGCGGAGCGACAACACCAAACTTAAAACTTTTGCCCGTCCTCGAGCAAATTAGAAGAATACAAAGGGGGAAGATAGAGAGGAATGAAAGAAGAAATCTAAAAATAATGAAATAAAAATTAAATTTAAAATTTTCTTTTCCATTTTTTTTAACTGAATAAAAACAAAAAAGAAGGAAAAGGAGGGGGGCGTATAGAGGGGGTTGATTTGGGTTGAGGGGGTGTGGATGGTTAGAGGTAAGAGGAGGTTAACATATATGGAAGAGGGTTACAGATGGTGGGACGTGAATGGAATGGGGGAGTGTTGTGGGTTAAAGGGCTAATAGAGGTGGATGGGGTGTACAGAGGGGGGTTTATATAGAGGGTGAGTGGGGAGTCTTGTTCGAAGGGTGTTGGGAGGCCTATTTGGCAAGGGTTATTGACATTTGTTGTTTGTGTCTTGAAGTGGGTTAGGGGAGGGCTTATATAGAGGAGTTGGGGTGAGGTTTCGTTGGGAGGAGTCACAGGTATGAATTGGGAAGGGGAGGGATCTTTGGGGTAGGGGCTGGGCTCAGAAAGGGGCTCAAGGTTCACGGGAATATATGGGGGAAGGGGAGGGTGTCACAGGTTGGAGTTAGGGGAAGGGCTTGGGTCACGGATTGGAGTTTGGGGAATGAATGAAGGGGACAAGGGATCATAGGTGGAGATATCTGGGAATGGGGGGTATCTTGGAATTGATTTGAAGGGATTTGGTGAAAACTTTATTTGATTCGGTTAGGTAATAGTGGGAAGCAATGGGTTAGTGCCTAACTTGGGCAATACAACGCCTAACTTGAGTGCGAACTCCCACCCTGGCGCCCAACTTCACATGCGCCCTTCCTTCTTGGCGCCTAACTTGAGGTGGGTCTGCTCTCACAGTGCCAAACTTGACATTTGCGGGGCCTAACTTCATGTGGAACTTTACCCTGGCACCTAACTTGGGAACCTGGCGCCTAACTGCATGCCTCCCATATGTGATGCAACTCTATGGCTTGGTGTGGCGCCTAACTTGAGATGATGGAGTTAGGCACGGACCAGGCAGGGAGCAATTCCAATTTGCACGCATCATTGGCGCCTAATTTCAAGGGGTGAAGTTAGGCACCACCCCTCGAGTGAGTAACTTCCAAAATTGGCTTAAATGTGTCACCTAACTTGAGGTTTTGAAGTTAGGCGCCACCCAATCCGAGCTTAGCTTCTCCTGGGTGTCTGAAACTCTGCCTTCACGCACCTGTTTCTATTCTAATTACTCTGCATGATCCAAATACATGTAAAATAAAGAAAAAACAGTAGAAACTCAAACAAAACAAAAAAAATAAATAAAAATCAAAGTAAAAAAATCAAACTGAAGGATACAAAAACATCGGGTTGTGGTGCACGAAATTGTGATTACATTTTTCATAACTCTGCACAACTAACCAGCAAGTGCACTGGGTCGTCCAAGTAATACCTTACGTGAGTAAGGGTCGATCCCACGGAGATTGTCAGCTTGAAGCAAGCTATGGTTATTTTTTAAATCTTAGTCAGGAGATTAATGATAAAAATGATTTTTGTCTATGAAAAATAAATAACATGAAATAAATAGTACTTGTGATTCAGTAATGAGAAACAGGCTGAGGTTTCGGAGATACTCTGTCCTCTTAATCTCTGCTTTCCTACTGTCTTCTTCTCCAAACACGCATGGCTTCCTTCAATGGCAAGCTGTATGATCCTCTCGAATGAAAAATACCAGGTACGATCTCTACACAGCTAATCAACTGTCGGATTTCTCGTCTCGGATGAAAAATACCATGTACAGCTACCGCATGGCTAATCATTTGTCGGTTCCCACTAGCGTCAGAATAGGACCCTTGTCCTTCTGCACACTGTCACTGCGCCCAACATTCACAGGTTTGAAGCTCATCACAGTCATCCCTTCCCGGATCCTACTCGGAATACCACAGACAAGGTTTAGACTTTCCGGAGCCCAGGAATGCTACCAATTGGTTCTAGCCTATACCACGAAGGTTCTAACCTCCAGACTCGGTCCGTGGATTAGAAACCCAAGAGATACGCACTCAAGCTGTTGCCCAATGACTACGTTGAGCTCAGATAGAACGGGAGTGGTTGTCAGGCACGTGTTCATAGGTTGAGGATAATGATGAGTGTCACGGATAATCATATTCTCTATATTGAAGTACGAGTGAGTATCTTAGAATAGAATCAAGTGTGATTGAATAGAAAATAGTAGTAATTGCATTAATCCATTGAAACACAGCAGAGCTCCTCACCCCCACCTCTGGGGTTTAGAGACTCATGCCGTAGAAGATACAATATGAAGTGTAAAATGTCATGAGGTGCTAAAATGAATCTCTAAAAGTAGTTTTTATACTAAACTAGTAACTTAGGGTTACAGAAAATGAGTAACTAGATGTAGATAGTGCAAAATTCAACATCCGGGTCCCACTTGGTGAGTGTTTGGGCTGAGCTTTCAAGCTTCCACGTGCATATGCCTCATATTGGAGTTAAACGCCACACTGGGTGCCAAAATGGGCATTTAACGCCGAAAAGTATGCCAGTTCTGGCGTTTTATGCCAGAAAGTTTTTGGCTGGCTTTTAACGCCAGTTTGGGCCATCAAATCTCGAGCAAAGTATCGAGTATTATATATTGATGGAAAGCCCAAGATGTCTCATTTTCAACGCAATTGAGAGCGCACCAATCGGGCTTTTGTAGCTCCAGAAAATCCATTTCGAGTGCAGGAGGGTCAGAATCCAATAGCATCTACAGTCCTTTCTCATCCTCTGAATCAGATTTTTGTTTAGGTCCCTCAATTTCAGCCATAAAAAACCTGAAATTACAAAAAAATACACAAACTCATAGTAAAGTCCAGAAATTTAATTTTTGAATAAAAAATAATAAAAATATAAAAAAAGTAACTAAAATATACTAAAAACTACCTAAAAACAATGCCAAAAAAGGAATAAATTATCCGCTCATCACAACACCAAACTTAAATTGTTACTTGTCCCCAAGCAGCTAAGATGAGTGGGACTAGTGGCTTTTTACTTCTGAACAGTTTTGGCATCTCACTTTATCCTGTGAAGTTTAGAATGATTGGCATCCATAGGAACTCAGAATTCAAATAGTGTTATTGATTCTCTTAGTTTAGTATGTTGATTCTTGAACACAGCTACTTTATGAGTCTTGGCCGTGACCCTAAGCATTTTGTTTTCCAGTATTACCACCGGATACATAAATGCCACAGACACATAACTGGGTGAACCTTTTTAGATTGTGACTCAACTTTGCTAGAGTCCCCGATTAGAGGTGCCCAGAGCTCTTAAGCACACTCTTTTTTTGCTTTGGACCACGACTTTAACCGCTCAGTCTCAATCTTTTCACTTGAAACCTTCACGCCACAAGCAGATGGTTAGGGACAGCTTGGTTTAGCCGCTTAGGCCAGGATTTTATTCCTTTGGGCCCTCCTATCCATTAATGCTCAAAGCCTTGGATCCTTTTTACCCTTGCCTTTTGGTTTAAAGGGTTATTGGCTTTTTCTGCTTGCTTTTTCTTTTTCTTTCTTTTTTTTCTTTATTTATTATTTTTTTCACCACTTTTTTCTTTTCTTTTTTTTCTGCAAGCTTTTCACTGCTTTTTCTTGCTTCAAGAATCAATTTTATGATTTTTTAAATTATCAAATAACATTTCTCCCTTTTCATTATTCTTTCAAGAGCCAACAATTTTAACATTCATAAACAACAAATTCAAAAATATGCACTGTTCAAGCATTCATCCAGAAAATAAAAAGTATTGCCACCACATCAAAATAATTAAACTAATTTCAAGATAGAATTCGAAATTCATGCACTTCTTATTCTTTTGCAATTAAAAACATTTTTCATTTAAGAAAGGTGAAGGATTTATAGGACATTCATAGCTTTAAGACATAGACACTAGACACTAATGATCATGTAATAAAGACACAAACATAGATAAAACATAAAGAATATAATTCAAAAAACAGAAAAATAAGAACAAGGAAATTAAAGAACGGATCCACCTTAGTGATGGTGGCTAGTTCTTCTTCTTGAAGATCCCATGGAGTGCTTTAACTCCTCAATATCTCTTCCTTGCCTTTGTTGCTCCTCTTTCATGGCCTTTTGGTCCTCTCTGATTTTATGGAGGATAATGGAGTGCTCTTTGATGACAGGTCATCTTAGCCTAGTTTCACTAGCCTTTTTCCTTTATTTTCAATAAGTTTTATACACTTTCTTGAGCCATAAGTAAGCTATTTGGGTAGAATTTTATGTTTTCCTTAGATTCAATCAACCATGGATAAATTGATGCATTTTCATGAGTTTTTGTATCATAATCACTGAATTTCAAGAAGAAGAAGAACTCTCATGATTATAGCATAGCTTTGATGCAATTGTTGATTGATGATAGGTGGAAAGAGGTTTGGAAGAAGGTTGAAGAAAAGGGGATAGCAAGGGGCAAGAAGAAGCACTCACGTGTGAGCTCAAGTTTGCCTTAAACTTGGACTCAAACGTGAGGAAGAGTGCAACCACTCCCTGGAGGCAAGCCAACGTTTGCGCCAACGTTTGCCTCAAACGTGAGGTCAAACGTTGGCGCCATAAGAGCAAGAAAGATCACCCTGAAGCATGGCAACGTTTGCGCCAACGTTTGCCTCAAACGTGAGGTCAAACATTGGCCACCTTTTAGCATGGAAGAGCACCCCTGTTTGATGGTTTAATTGAGCCACGTTTGTGCCAACATTTGTCTCAAACGTTAGGCTAAACGTTGGCTAGAAGAGCTGCTTGGGAAGGGCCACGTTTGAGCTCACGTTTGACCTCAAATGCTAGCTCAAACGTGGATGAGAGCAACTTGGTCGAGATGCATAATGTCACACACAAAGACGTTTGAGTCAACATTTGCCTCAAACGTTGACTCAAATGTGAATGGTTCATGGTCCGGTTCACAAGTGGATATCTTCCCAACACCAAGAGCAATCAACAGAGGCTATTATCAACCCAATTCCATCAAGACCAAGGGCCCAATTCAAGGCTTGAAGATCATTAGAAGAGAGTGTATAAATAGATTAGAATTTAAGTTTTTTGGAGAGCTTCCTTTTGAGAATTTTTGAATACTTACAAGAGAGAGCTCATCTTTAATTTTGGAGTTGTTGCTTTTATAATTAGGGAGTTCCTGGGAAGGAGGATTGAATTCTCTTCCTCTGGGTTGTTTTTGCTTTCCTTTCTACACACTTTGTTTGAGTCTTGGGTGTTGAGAATTGGGGAAATTCTGTCTCAATCTCACCTTGAGATCTCTTGTTTACTTTTTCTGCACAATTGAATTTTAATTTCTCTTTACTGCACAATTCTCTTGTTTACTTGTTTACTTAAACACCCCACCTCAAGGCAGCAAAGAGCTAAGGAATGAGCAAACCACCCAAAATTCACCTGAGGACAGTAAGAGCCCAGGGAAAAGTAATTCTGGCGCTAAAATGCCAGAAATCTGGTGGAAGGCTGGCGCTGAACGCCCAGACCATGCCCAAGACTGGCGTTCAACGCCAGTAACAAGCAAGGACTAGCGTTCAACGCCAGAAACAAGCAAGGATCTGGCGTTGAACGCCCAAAATGGGCAGGATTTGGCATTGAACGCCCAAAATGGGCACAGTTCTGGAGTTCAGACGCCAGGAACAGACAAGGAGTTGGCGTCTAACGTCACTCCAGCTTCTAACTTTGGCACTCCATTGCCAATGAGGGATCAGACACACACAAGTGCTGATGACAACCCCTCTAAAAAGGCTTCTTCAACCACTTCTGTAAGCAATAAATCTACAGCAACTAACGTTGAGGAATATAAAGCCAAGATACCTTATCCTCAAAAACTCCGAAAAGAGGAGCAGGATAAGCAATTTGCTCGCTTTGCAGATTATCTCAGGACTCTTGAAATAAAGATTCCATTTGCAGAGGCACTTGAGCAAATACCTTCTTATGCCAAGTTCATGAAAGAGATCTTGAGTCATAAGAAGGATTGGAGAGAAACTGAAAGAGTTCTCCTCACTGAAGAATGCAGTGCAGTCATTCTGAAAAGCTTTCCTGAAAAGCTTAAAGACCCTGGGAGTTTTCTGATACCATGCACATTAGAAGGTAATTGCACCAAGACAGCTTTATGTGATCTTGGGGCAAGAATCAACCTAATACCTGCATTCACTATCAGAAAGCTTTGCATGCACAAAATCCTATTGGAGGATAATGCTAAACCAGTGGTTCAACCACAGAGGCGGCTAAATCCAGCAATGAAGGAAGTGGTGCAGAAAGAGGTCACCAAATTACTAGAGGCTGGGATTATTTATCCTATTTCTGATAGCCCCTGGGTGAGCCCTGTCACAGAAGAAAAAATTAATTACTGATGCAAAGTACTACTTGTGGGATGAACCCTATCTCTTTAAGAGATGTGCAGACGAAATAATCCGTAGGTGTGTTCCTAGAGAAGAAGCACAGAGGATCCTATGGCATTGCCATGGATCTCAATATGGAGGCCATTTCGGAGGTGAGCGAACAGCCACCAAGGTCCTCCAATGTGGCTTCTATTGGCCCACACTCTATAGAGATTCCCAAGAGTTTGTACATAACTGTGACAGTTGCCAAAGAGCTGGTAATCTGCCTCATGGTTACGCCATGCCTCAACAAGGAATCTTGGAGATTGAGTTGTTTGACGTATGGGGAATTGACTTCATGGGACCTTTCCCACCATCATTCTCAAACACTTATATTCTGGTGGCAGTTAACTATGTATCAAAATGGTTGAGGCCATTGCCATACCCACCAATGATACTAAAACAGTGGTGAAGTTCCTCCAGAAATATATCTTTAGCAGGTTTGGTGTCCCTAGAGTACTAATCAGTGATGGGGGCACTCACTTCTGCAACAAACAGCTTTACTCTGCCATGGTCCGGTATGGGATTCGCCACAACGTGGCGACTCCATATCATCCACAGACTATAGGACAAGCTGAAGTCTCTAACAGAGAGCTAAAAAGAATCCTAGAACGGACTGTAAGTACCCGTAGAAAGGATTGGGCAAGAAGCTTGGATGATGCTCTGTGGGCATACAGAACAGCATTCAAGACTCCTATAGGGACCTCTCCATACCAACTTGTGTATGGTAAGGCATGTCACCTGCCCGTAGAACTGGAACATAAAGCCTACTGGGCAACCAGATTCTTAAACTTTGATGCCAAATTAGCTGGAGAAAAAAGATTGCTCCAGCTAAATGAGCTAGAGGAATTCAGATTCACTGCTTTCGAAAATGCCAAGCTTTATAAAGAAAAATAAAAAAAAAGGCATGACAGGAAGCTGTCATCTAGAATCTTTGAACTAGGACAAAAGGTTCTGTTGTTTAACTCTAGGCTCAGGCTATTCTCCGAGAAACTGAAGTCCCGGTGGAGGGGACCATATGTGATTACAAGTGTATCACCATATGGTTATGTGGAGCTTCAAGATATTGATTCTGATAAGAAGTTCATTGTTAATGGACAGAGAATCAAGCACTATCTTGAAGGCAATGTTGAGCAAGAGTGCTCAAGGCTGAAGCTAGATTAAAAGCTCAGCAAAGTCCAGCTAAAGACAATAAAGAAGCGCTTGCTGGGAGGCAACCCAGCCATAGAGCATCACTTCCTCTAAGCATTTTGCCCTATTCTTGATTTTATTTGTTTATATAAAGTTCACTGATCCTAAGGAAAAGAGTCAATTGTATAAGTTCACAGGGTTACAGAAGGATTCTGCACACAAAACAGAGAAAAAGAGCTCACTGGCAAGAAAACGCCAGTAAAAGTCTGTTTTAGGCGTTCAACGCCCAACAGAAGCATCCACTGGGCGTTAAACGCCAGTGAGGATAGCCATCTGGGCGTTAAACGCCAGAAAGAAGCTCTTTCTGGGCGTTTAACGCCAGATTTACAGCATTCTGGGCGTTCAGAAAAACGCCCAGTAACAAAGGACTTCATGGCGTTCAACGCCAGAAAGAAGCAACAGCTGGGCGTTGAACGCCCAGGAGAGGCAGCATTTGGGCGTTGAATGCCCAAAATATGCAGCGTTTGGGCGTTCAAACGCCAGGATGGTGGGGAGGAGGTAAATACATTTTTTCTTCATATTTTTCATTTTAATTTTGATTTTCATGCTTCAATTCATGATTTCTTACATAAACATGTTAAGAACCCTGATCTCTTATCATATCTTCTATCCTATCTTTTCCAAATCAATCTTTTTTATCATATCTCTTCTAAATTTTCGAACCCACCCCCTCCCTTTAAATATGGGTTCGGCCTCCCTCCCCTTCCATCAACAATTGCACCTAGCTCTCCTTCTATCCCTCTCCTTTCTTTTCTTTTGCTTGAGGACAAGAAAACGTCTAAGTTTGGTGTGTTTATCCGTGATCACTAAGATCATGGCTCCTAAGGGAAAACAACCCAGTTCAAGAGGCAAGAAAGAGAGTGTTCCAAAACTACTTTGGAATCAAGGGAAGTTCTTATCTAAAGAACATTCAGACCATTATTACAAAATAATGGGTCTAAGATCAGTGATCCCGGAAGGTAGATTCAATCTGAAAGAAGACGAATATCCGGAGATCCAGGAGCAAATTCGAATCAGGAACTGGGAGGTCCTAGCTAATCCTGAAACGAAAGTGGGAAGGAATATGGTCCAGGAGTTCTATGCTAATATGTGGCAGACAAACAAGCAAAAACTATCTGGAACTACTTTCTATGAATACCGGACCGTGGTCAGAGGAAAGATTGTTCATACCAACCCTGACAAGATCAGGGAGATCTTAAAGCTACCTCAGCTGAAAGATGATCCAGAATCTTTCAACAGGAGAATGATGAGAACAGACAAGGGCCTGGATAAGATTCTAGAGGATATATGTATCCCTGGAGCCAGGTGGACCACCAGCACGAAGGGTGTCCCAAATCAACTTAAAAGAGAAGATCTCAAACCAGTCGCCAAAGGATGGCTGAACTTCATTGGGCATTCTCTGCTGCCCACTAGCACCTCAAGGTTGTTGAGTTCTAATCTTAGCCTTAACTCTGTGATAATTGTTCTTATTTTAGTTTTACCTTAGGAGTCATATAGTAGTAATTAGTATCTATTTTGATTTTATCTCCAATTAAGTTATAGTCTATTTTTCTCATCATCACCAAACATGAATAAAATAGTAGATCTTTTGAATAAGAGGCAATAAAATTTCGAGTTTTTAATAATAAAAATTCTAATTAGTTACATGTGGTGGTAATGCTTTCTGTCTTCTGAATGAATGCTTGAACAGTGCATATGTCTTTTGAATTTATTGTTTAAGACTGTTAAATATGTTGGCTCTTGAAAGAATGATGAACATGAGACATGTTATTGATAATCTGAAAAATCATAAAAATGATTCTTGAAGCAAGAAAAAGCAGCAAAGAACAAAGCTGGCAGAAAAAAAAATATAGAGAAAGAAAAAGAGAAAGCAAGCAGAAAAAGCCAATAGCCCTTAAAACTAAAAGGCAACGGTAATAAAAAGGATCCCAAGGCTTTGAGCATCAGTGGATAGGAGGGCCTAAGGGAATAAAATCCTGGCCTAAGCGGCTAAACCAAGCTGTCCCTAACCATGTGCTTGTGGCGTGAAGGTGTCAAGTGAAAACTTGAGACTGAGCGGTTAAAGTCGAGGTCCAAAGCAAAAAGAAGAGTGTGCTTAAGAACTCTGGACACCTCTAATTGGAGACTTTAGCAAAGCTGAGTCACAATCTAAAATGTTCACCCAATTATGTGTCTGTGACATTTATGTATCCGGTAGTAACACTAGAAAACAAAGTGCTTAGGGCCATGGCCAAGACTCATAAAATAGCTGTGTTCAAGAATCATCATACTGAAATAGGAGAATCAATAACACTATCTGAATTCTAAGTTCCAATAGATGCCAATCACTCTGAGCTTCAATGGATAAAGTGAGATGCCAAAACTGTTCGGAAGCAAAAAAAGCTACTAGTCCCGCTCATCTAATTAGAATCTGAGCTTCACTCAAAAACTCTGAGATATTATTGCTTCTCAACCTATTAGTCTTCTATTTTATTTGTCTAGTTGGTTGAGGACAAGCAACAGTTTAAGTTTGGTGTTATGATGAGCGGATATTTTATACGCTTTTTGGGGTTAATTTCATATAGTTTTTAGTATGTTCTAGTTAGTTTTCAGTTTATTTTCATTAGTTTTTAGGAAAAATTCATATTTATGGACTTTACTATGAGTTGTGTGTTTTTCTGTAATTTCAGGTATTTTCTGGCTAAAATTGAGGGAACTGAGCAAAAATCTGATTCAGGCTGAAAAAGGACTGCTGATGCTGTTGGATTCTGACCTCCCTGCACTCAAAATGGAATTTCTGGAGCTACAAAACTTCAAATGGCACACTTCCAATTATGTTGGAAATTAGACATCCATATTTTTCCAGCAATTTATAATAGTCCATACTTTGCTCAAGGATAGATGACGTAAACTAGCGTTCAACGCCAGCTCTCTGCCCAATTCTGGCGTCCAGCGCCAGAAACAAGCTGCAAGTTGGAGTTCAACGCCAGAAAAGGATCCAAAGCTGGCGTTGAACGCCCAAAACAGCCCCAGGCACGTGAAAGCTTTAGTCTCAGCCCCAGCACACACCAAGTGGGCCCTAGAAGTGGATTTCTGCACTATCTGTTATAGTTTACTCATTTTCTGTAAACCTAGGTTACTAGTTTAGTATTTAAACAACTTTTGGGGATTTATTTTGTATCTCATGACATTTTAGATCTGAACTTTGTAACTTTTGATGGCATGAGTCTCTAAACTCCATTGTTGGGGGTGAGGAGCTCTGCTGTGTCTCGATGAATTAATGCAAGTATTTCTGTTTTTCGTTCAAACATGCGTGTTCCTATGTAAGATATCCATTCGCGCCTCATTATGGAGAAGGTGATGATCCGTGACACTCATCACCTTCCTCACTCCATGAACGTGTGTTTGACAATCACTTCCGTTCTACATCAGATTGAATGATTATCTCTTAGATTCCTTAATCAGAATCTCCGTGGTATAAGCTAGATTGATGGCAGCATTCATGAGAATCCGGAAAGTCTAAACCTTCTCTGTGGTATTCCGAGTAGGATTCTGGGATTGAATGGCTGTGACGAACTTCAAACTCACGAGTGCTGGGCGTAGTGACAGACGCAAAAGGATAGTAAATCCTATTCCGGTATGATTGAGAACCTGCAGATGATTAGCCGTGCGGTGACAGTGCACTTGGACCCTTTTCACTGGAAGGATGGATGGTAGCCATTGACAACGGTGATCCACCAACATACAGCTTGCCATAGGAGGACGTGCATGCGTGAATCAGAAACAGAGGAAAGCAGAATTTCAGAAGACAAAGCATCTCCAAAACTCCAACATATTCTCCATTACTGCATAACAAGTAACTTTTAATATATGCTCCCTTGTTCATTTGCAAGTCAATTGATAACCACCAATTAATATCCTGACTGAGAATTGCAAGATAACCATAGCTTGCTTCAAACCAACAATCTCCGTGGGATCGACCCTTACTCACGTAAGGTATTACTTGGACGACCCAGTGCACTTGCTGGTTAGTGGTACGAGTTGTGAAACGTGTTATTCATAATTCGTACACCAGTAGGGAAGGCAAATGGCCCAACCTTGACAATCATGTAATCAATTACGCCTGATGGGATTTTAATGGAGCCATTAGCAAATTGGAGGCATATCCGGGTTGGTTTAACTTCATCAGTCAAACCAAGCATTTTGATAGTGGATGCAGGTATTAGGTTGATACTTGCCCCAAGATTACATAGAGCTGTCTTGGTACAATCATCCTCTAATGTGCATGGTATCATAAAGCTTTCGGGATCTTTAAGCTTCTCTGGTAAGCTTTCAAGAATGACCGTACTGTATTCTTCAGTGAGAAAAACTTTTTCAGTTTCTCTCCAATCCTTCTTATGACTTAAGATATCTTTCATGAACTTAGCATAAGAGGGTATTTGCTCAAGTGCCTCTGCAAACGGAATCTTTATTTCAAGAGTCCTGAGATAGTCTGCAAAGCGGGCAAATTGTTTATCCTGTTCCGCTTGGCGGAATCTCTGATGATAAGGCATCTTGACTTTATATTCTTCAACCTTAGTTGCTGCAGGTTTACTTCCTACAGAAGTGGTTGAAGAGGCCTGCCTAAAGGGGTTGTTATCAGCACTTGCAGGTGTCTGATCCCCCATTGGCGTTTGAACGCCAGAATTGGGTGCTGTATGGGCGTTTAACGCCAGATTGCCACCCTTTTCTGGCGTTTGGATGCCTGACTTGGCTATCCACTGGGCGTTCAATGCCAATTTCTTACCCTTTTCTGGCGTTTGAACGCCAGAATCCTTCCTCTCTGGGCTCTTACGGTCCTCAGAGGGATTTTGGGCAGTGGTTTGGTCATTCTTTGTCAGCTGTTCTCTTCTTGGCTTTTTGCTTCCTTGAGTTGAAACATTCAATGTCTTCCCACTCCTTAAATGAACAGCTTGGCACTCTTCTGTTATCTGTTTAGATAACTGTGTCTTGTCTGATTCAATTGTGCTTCCATATTCTTGTTAGCTTTTTCAGTGTCTTCTAGAATCTCTTTAAATTTTGCTAACTGTTTTGTTATAAAAAGAAATTGCTGATTGAGTTCAGCAACTTGTTCTGGAGGACTAAGTTCAGTGGATACTGCTTTAGACTCTTCTTTCATGGAGGACTCACTACTTAAGTACAGGTGCTGATTTCTAGCAACTGTATCAATGAGCTCTTGAGCCTCTTCAATTGTCTTCCTCATGTGTATAGATCTACCAGCTGAGTGGTCTAGAGGCATCTGGGCCTTTTCTGTAAGCCCATAGTAAAATATGTCTAACTGCACCCATTCTGAAAACATTTCAGAGGGGCATTTCCTTAGCATCCCTCTATACCTCTCCCAAGCATTATAAAGAGATTCATTATCCTCTTGTTTAAAGCCTTGGATGTCCAGCCTTAGCTGTGTCATCCTTTTTGGAGGGAAATATTGATTCAAAAATTTGTCTGATAATTGTTTCCATGTTCTTATGCTTGCTGTGGGTTGGTTATTTAACAACCTCTTAGCTTGATCTTTTACAGCAAATGGAAATAGTAATAATCTGTAGACATCCTGATCTACTTTCTTATCACGTACTATGTCAGCAATTTGTAAGAACTGTGCCAGAAACTCAGTAGGTTCTTCCTGAGGAAGACCGGAATACTGGCAATTTTGCTGCACCATGATAATAAGCTGAGGGTTTAGCTCAAAATGGCTGGCTCTGATGGGGGGTATACAGATACTACTCCCATATGAAGCAGTAGTGGGGTTAGCATATGATCCCAGAGTCCTTCTGGACTGTTCATTTCCACTTAGGTCCATGATGGAGAAAGGGAAGTGATGTGGATTGTAAAATGAAAAATTTCTCTCTCTTTTTTTTTAAACCGAAATTAAAAGAAAAAAATAAAATAAATAAAAATTTGAATATAAGTTCGAAAATTAGAAGAAAAAGAAATAAAAGAAAATTGAAAACTAAATTAATTAATTAATTAAAAAGATTTGAAAAAGATGTGGGTGAGGATTTTCAAAAAATGAAGAGAGAGAAATTGGTTAGGAAGTTTTGAAAAAGATATGTCTTAAAATTAAAGATACTTGTAAGAAAATAAATAAAAGAAAAGATTTAAAAAAGATTTGATTTTAAGATTTGAGATTAGAAAAGATAAGATAAGTTAGGTAAGAGAAGATAAGGAATTTAAATTAAAAAGTTTTGAAATTTAAATTTTAAATTTGAAAATTAAATTTTGAATTTTTAAAATTTAAAATTTGAAGTTTGAAATTTGAAATTTTAAATTTGAATTTTAAATTTTGAATTTTGAAAAAGTAAACAGTATAAGATAAAGATTTTGAAAAAGATATGATTTTTTTTAAAAAGATTTGAATTTTGAAATTTTAAAACTGAGATGAGATAAAATAAAAATCTGAATTTTTAAAAGTAAAATTCGAAAATTCAATTAAATAAAGAGAAAAGATATTTTTTAATTTAATGAGGAAAGAGAAAAACAATAAAATGATACCAAACTTAGAATTTTTAGATCAAAACAAAGAAAACAACAAGAAAACTTTGAATGTCAAGATGAACACCAAGGACACTTTAAGGATCAAGATGAACACCAAGAACAAATTTTGGAAATCTTTAAGGAAATAAAAACACAAAGGACACCAAACTTAAAAATTTTTATACTTTGGACACTAATAATTTGAAATTGCACAAGAAAAACAAGGAAAGACACAAAACAAGAAAAACTAAAGATCAAACAAGGAAAATAAACAAGAACAACTTGAAGATTAAGAAAGAACAAGGAACATATAATTAAAAATATGAAGAAAAATAAAAACATGCAATTGACACCAAACTTAAAACATGAAACTAATCTCAAACAAAAGACTCAATTATTACTTTTTTTATATAGAAAATTTCGAAAAAAATCTAGAAAAAGGAAAACAAGGATTTTAAAATTTTAACCAAAAACAATAATAGAAGACGCAACTTTAGTGACTCTAATTAAAAAAGGTAAATTTTTTCCTAATCTAAGCAACAAAATAAACAGTCAGTTGTCCAAACTCGAACAATCCCCGGCAACGGCGCCAAAAACTTGGTGCATGAAATTGTGATTATACTTTTCACAACTCCGCACAACTAACCAGCAAGTGCACTGGGTTGTCCAAGTAATACCTTACGTGAGTAAGGGTCGATCCCACGGAGATTGTCGGCTTGAAGCATGCTATGGTTATTTTGTAAATCTTAGTCAGGAGATTAATGATAAAAAGGATTTTTGCCTATGAAAAATAAATAACATGAAATAAATAGTACTTGTGATTCAGTAATGAGAAACAGGCTGAGGTTCCGGAGATGCTCTGTCCTCTGAATCTCTTCTTTCCTACTATCTTCTTCTCCAAACACGCATGGCTTCCTTCAATGGCAAGCTGTATGATCCTCTCGGATGAAAAATACCAGGTACGATCTCTGCACAGCTACCGCACGGCTAATCAACTGTCGGATTTCTCGTCTCGGATGAAAAATACCATGTACAGCTACCACACGGTTAATCATCTGTCGGTTCCCACTAGCGTCAGAATAGGACCCTTGTCCTTTTGCACACTGTTATTGCGCCCAACATTCGTAGGTTTGAAGCTCGTCACAGTCATCCCTTTCTGGATCCTACTTGGAATACCACAGACAAGGTTTAGACTTTCCGGATCACAGGAATCCTGCCAATTGGTTCTAGCCTATACCACGAAGGTTCTAACCTCCAGACTCGGTCCGTGGATTAGAAACCCTAGATGACGCACTCAAGCTGTTGCCCGATGACTACGTTGAGCTCAGATAGAACGGGAGTGGTTGTCAGGCACGCGTTCATAGGTTGAGGATAATGATGAGTGTCACGGATAATCATATTCTCTATATTGAAGTACGAGTGAGTATCTTAGAATAGAATCAAGTGTGATTGAATAGAAAATAGTAGTAATTGCATTAATCCATTGAAACACAGTAGAGCTCCTCACCCCCACCTCTGGGGTTTAGAGACTCATGCCGTAGAAGATACAATATGAAGTGTAAAATGTCATGAGGTGCTATCTAAAAGTAGTAAAAGTAGTTTTTATACTAAACTAGTAACTTAGGGTTACAGAAAATGAGTAACTAGATGTAGATAGTGCAAAATTCAACATCCGGGTCCCACTTGGTGAGTGTTTGGGCTGAGCTTTCAAGCTTCCACGTGCATATGCTTCATATTGGAGTTAAACGCCACCCTGGGTACCAAAATGGGCGTTTAATGCCGAAAAGTATGCAAGTTCTGGCGTTTTACGCCAGAAAGTTTTTGGCTGGCTTTTAACGCCAATTTGGGCCATCAAATCTCGGGAAAAGTATGGACTATTATATATTACTAGAAAGCCCAAGATGTCTAATTTCCAACACAATTGGGCTTTTGTAGCTCCAGAAAATCCATTTCGAGTGCAGGAGGGTCAGAATCCAAAAGCATCTGCAGTCATTTCTCAGTCTCTGAATCAGATTTTTGCTCAGGTCCTTCAATTTCAGCTAGAAAATACCTAAAATTACAGAAAATCACACAAACTCATAGTAAAGCCCAGAAATGTGATTTTTGAATAAAAACTAATAAAAATATAATAAAAAGTAACTAAAATATACTAAAAACTACCTAAAAACAATGCCAAAAAGGGTATAAATTATCCGCTCATCAGGTTGCCTCCCGACAAGCGCATCTTTAACGTCACTAGCTTGACAGTCAGTTCTGGTAGTTCAATAGATGAATGGACCTTTGGTGATCAATCTCGCTTCCAAGATAGTGCTTCAACCTCTGGCCATTCACTATAAACCTTCTGTCAGAGTTCTCCTCCTGAATTTCTACATGACCATATAGCTATGCTCTAGTTACCATAAACGGTCCTAACCACCGGGATTTCAATTTCCCAGGAAAGAGTTTGAGCCTTGAATTGAATAGAAGCACTCTCTGACCTGGCTCAAAGACTCTAATGGCAATCTTCTTGTCATGCCATACCTTAGTTCTCTCTTTATAGAGCTTGGCATTCTCATAGGCCGAATATTTGAATTCATCAGGCTCATTCAACTGAAGCATCCTCTTTATTCCTGCAGCTTGAGCATCAAAGTTTAGAAACTTAATTGCCTAATACGTTCGATGCTCCAGCTCAACTGGCAAGTGACAGGCTTTACCATAGACCAACTGATAAGGGGACATGCCAATAGGAGTCTTGTATTCTGTCCGGTATGTCCAGAGAGCATTATCAAGCTTCCTAGACCAATCCTTCCTTGAGATACTAACGGTCTTCTCTAGAATCCTCTTCAGTTCTCTGTTAGAAATCTCAACCTGTCCACTTGTCTTAGGGTGATAGGGGGTTGTCACTTTATGACGGACTCCATACCTTTGCAGAAGTGAGTCCAGCTGTCTGTTGCAGAAGTGACTTCCACCATCACTATTGAGTGTCCTTGGAACAGCAAACCGGCTGAAAATATATCTCTAAAGAAAGCTCATCACCACTTTGGCATCATTGGTGGGCAGAGCCACAGCTTCTACCCACTTGGACCCATAATCAATGGCAACCAAGATATAAGTGTTGGAGTATGAGGGTGGAAAAGGTCCCATGAAGTCAATATCCTACACATCAAACAACTCAATCTCAAGAATCCCCTACTGTGGCATCTCATTGTTGGCAGGGAGATTCTTAGCTCTCTCACTTCTGTCACAGTTCTTCACAAATGCTCTTGAGTCCCGGAAGAGAGTCGGCCAGTAAAAAACCACTTTGAAGGACCTTTGTAGCTGTCCTTTCACCACCAAAGTGGCCTCCATAATCAGAGCCATGATAGTGCTAAAGAATCTGCTATGTTTCTTCATTTGAGACACACCTCCGGATTATACAATCTAAGCACCTTCTAAAAAGATAGGGTTCCTCCCAAAAGTAGTACTTTGCATCAGTCAGTAGTTTCTTCACTTGTTGTTTACTGTACTCTTTTGGAATGAACTTCATGGCTTTGTAATTTGAAATGTCTGCAAACCATGGAGCCTACTGAATGACAAAAAGTTGCTCATCCAGGAATGTCTCAGTTACAGCTGTGGGTGATTGCACTCCTTCTTTAGGTTCAATTCTGGAAAGGTGGTCAGCCACTTGATTTTCTGACCCCTTCCTGTCCTTGATCTCTATATCAAACTCTTGAAAGATCAGCACCCATCTGATCAATCTTGGTTTAGAATCCTGTTTGGCTAGAAGGTACTTCAAAGCAGCATAATCAGTATAAATAATAACCTTAGAACCAATTAAATATGACCTAAACTTATCAACATCATACACAACAGATAATAATTCTTTTTCTGTATTTGTGTAGTTCTTTTGAGCATCATTTCATACACGACTAGCATAGTAAATAACATGCACAAACTTGTCATGCCTCTATCCTAAAACAGCCCCTATAGCATAATCACTAGCATGACACATCAATTCAAATGGCAAATCCCAGTCAGGGGGAGCTATGATAGGGGCAAAGGTAAGGTTTGCTTTCAGAGTTTCAGAAGCATGCAGACATTCAACATCAAATACAAAAGGAACATCAACAACCAATAGGTTTCTCAATGGTTTAGCAATTTTAGAAAAATTCTTTATAAATCTTCTGTAAAATCCTGCATGACCCAAGAAACTCCTGACTGCCTTAACATTAGTTGGTGGTGGTAATTTTTTAATTACCTCCACCTTTGCTCTATCAACCTCAATTCCCTAGCTTGAAACCCGGTGTCCAAGTGCAATACCTTCTGCGACCATAAAATGACATTTCTCCCAATTTAAAATAAGGTTTGATTCTTGACATCGTTTCAAGACTAGAGATAAATGCTTAGGGCAGGATTCAAAAGAATTACCAAAAACAGAAAAATCATCCATAAATACCTCAATAAACTTTTCAACCATATTAGAAAAAATTGAAAGTATACACCTCTGAAAAGTTGCTGGAGCATTACAGAGTCTAAACGACATTCTCCGGTAAGCAAATACTCCAAAAGGACATGTGAATGCCGTCTTCTCTTCATCTTGAGGGTCCACTGCAATTTGGTTATATCCAGAATATCCATCTAGAAAATAATAAAAAGCATGACCAGTTAACCTCTCAAGCATCTGATCAATGAAAGGCAGGGGGAAGTGATCCTTCCTTGTAGCAGTGTTGAGCCTCCTGTAATCTATGCACATTCTCCATCCTGTGACGGTCCTTGTAGGAATTAGCTCATTCTTTTCATTCTTGATCACTGTCATCCCTCCTTTCTTAGGAACTACCTACACAGGACTCACCCAAGGGTTGTCAGAAATAGGGTATACAATGCCGGCTTCTCATAGTTTCATTACCTCTTTTTGGACCACCTCTTTCATAGTTGGATTTAGTCTCCTTTGTGGTTGCATAACCGGTTTAGCATCATCTTCAAGAAGGATCTTGTGAATACATTTGGTTGGACTAATCCCCTTTAAATCACCAATGGTCCACCCAAGAGCTGTTTTATGACTCTTGAGCATTGTAATCAACGCCTCTTCCTCATCAGGATTCAAGGAAGAGCTAATAATCACTGGATATGAATTATTTTCACCTAGGAACACATATTTCAAAGAAGGAGGCAAAGGCTTGAGCTCAAGGTTAGGGACTTCTCCCTCTGTAGTAGGCGTGCTAGACAAAACCCTTTTAGGTAGTGAATCATCAATCTCAAGCAAATCATCCTCAAAGAGAGGATCCAGAATATCATCAAGTACCTCAGTTTCTAGTACCTCTTGAACAAGTGGTTCAAGAACATAAACTCTTATTCACCCTTCAGAATCATTAGGGTGTTTAATAGCTTCAAACACATTAAGGATCACCTGTTCTTCATTGACCCTCAGGGTTAATTCACCCTTTTGCACATCAATCAGAGCTCTATCTGTAGCTAAAAAGGGTCTTCCAAGAATAATAGAGGACTTTTTCTCCTCTTCCATATCCAATATGACAAAATCAGTAGAAAAAATAAATGGACCCACTTTCACAAGTAAATCCTCAACAACCCCCATAGGAATTTTAATAGAAAGATCAGCAAGTTGAAGAGAAATACAAGTGGGTTTTACATCCTCAATTTGGAGCTTTTTCATCACTGAAAGTGGCATGAGGTTGATGCTAGCTCTAAAATCACACAAAGCTCTCTGAATAGTGACATCCCCAATGGTTCAAGGAATTACAAAGCTTCTGGGGTCCTGCAACTTCTCAGGAAGGTTATCTTGAATAATAGCACTGCATTCCTTGGTCAACACCACTGTCTCATTTTCCTTCCAATTCCTCTTGTTAGTCAACAATTCTCTCATGAATTTAGAATAGAGAGGCATTTGCTCAAGAGCCTCAGCAAAAGGAATATTGATTTGAAGCTTCTTGAAGGCTTCTAAAAATCTAGAAAATTGCTTGTCTTTGGAAGCCTTCTGAAGTCTCTGAGGATATGGCATTTTAGGCTTGTACTCAGGATCCTTAGGCAATGCAGGATGAGTTTTAAGAGAGAATGGGAAGGGGTTGTCTGCACGCTTAGGAGGGACGTGCTCCACCTCCTCTTTCTTCTCCTCTGGAGCTTCTTTTTCAACTAGCTCCTCATTGACTTTAGTCTCAAAACCAGCTACTTTACCACTTCTCAATTGAATGACCTTGCAATCTTCTCTTGGGTTTACCAATGTATCCCCAGGAAGTGTATTTGGAGGCCTCTCAGGTACTTGCTTGCTCAACTGGCCTACTTGCACTCCAAGTTTTTGAGTGAAGCTCTAGTCTCCTGTATAAAACTAGCCAGTAGTGCTTCCAAATCAGTGTTCTTCTAGGGTTGAGAATTTGCTTACTGAGGTGATTGTTGTTGAGGAGACTGAAACTGGCAGTTATTATAATTATTTTGCTAAAAACCGCTGATAAACCCCATTTTTAGGGTTTATCTTGTGCTTAATTGAGTAGATTTTATCCATTATTTTCACACTTATTCATAGAATTCGCATGTTTTACATTTTCCTTCCTAATTTTGTGCTATGATTGAAAACATGCTTCTTTGGCCTTAAATTTGCTATGTTTAATCCTCTCTTATTACCATTCGATGCTGTGATATATTTTTTAAGTGTTTTCAGGGTTTATAGGGCAGGAATGGCTTAGAGGATGGAAAGGAAGCATGTAAAAGTGGAAGGAATACAAGAAATTGAAGGAATTGCTAAGCTGTCAATCCTAACCTCTTCGTACTAAATCGATCATAACTTGAGCTAATGAGGTCCGAATGAGGCGGCTCTAGTTGCGTTGGAAAGCTAACATCCGGGGCTTCAAAATGATATGCAATTTACCATAGTTGCCATGCAGTTAGGCAATACGCACGCGTGGATCACGCGTACGCGTGACCTTGCAAAAGTTCAGCGACACGTGATAGAGCCATGTGCAGCACGTATCAGAAAAATACTGGGGGCGATTTCTGGGCTATTTTTGGTCTAGTTTCAAGCCCGAAAACACTGATTAGAGACTACATAGTAAAGGAATCAAATGTTCACACATCTCATTATTCACACATTAGGTTTTAAATGTAGTTTTCTGATGAGCAGATATTTTATACGCTTTTTGGGGTTAATTTCATATAGATTTTAGTATATTTTAGTTAGTTTTTAGTTTATTCTCATTAGTTTCTAGGAAAAATTCATATTTCTGGACTTTACTATGAGTTTGTATGTTTTTCTGTAATTTTAGGTATTTTCTGGCTGAAATTGAGGGAGCTGAGCAAAAATCTGATTCAGGATGAAAAAGGACTGCTAATGTTGTTGGATTCTGACTTCTCTGCACTCAAAATAGAATTTCTGGAGCTACAGGAGTCCAAATGGCGCGCTTCTAATTGCGTTGGAAAGTAGACATCCAGTGCTTTCCAGCAATATATAATCGTCCATACTTTGCTAAAGGATAGACGATGTAAACTGGCATTCAACGCCAGTTCCATGCTGCTGTCTGGCGTCCAGCGCCAGAAACAAGTTACAAAGTGGAGTTCAACGCCAGAAATAGGTTACAACCTGGCGTTGGATGCCCAAAACAGCCCAGGCACGTGAGAAGCTTTAGCCTCAGCCCCAGCACACACCAAGTAGGCCCCAGAAGTGGAATTCTGCACTATCTATCAACCTCTGTTCTACATCAGATTGAATGAATATCTCTTAGATTCCTTAATCAGAATCTCCATGGTATAAGCTAGAATCCATTGGCAGCATCCTTGAGAATCTGAAAAGTCTAAACCTTGTCTGTGGTATTCCTAGTAGGATTCTGGAATTGGATGACTGTGACGAGCTTCAAACTCGCGAGTGCTGGGCATAGTGACAGACACAAAAGGATAGCGAATCCTATTCCGGTATGATCGAGAACCTACAGATGATTAGCCATGTGGTGACAGCGCACCTGGACCATTTTCACTGAAAGGAAGGATGGTAGCCATTGACAACGGTGATCCTCCAACACACAGCTTGCCATAGGAGGGACGTGCGTGCGTGAAGAAGAAGATAGGGAGAAAGCAGAGATTCAAAGGACAAAGCATCTCCAAAACTCCAACATATTCTCCAATACTGCACAACAAGTATTTAATTCGCACTCCTTTATTTTCCACTATTTAAACTGATAAACATAATTGACTTTCTGACTAAGATTTACAAGATAACCATAGATTGCTTCAACCCAACAATCTCCGTGGGATTCGACCCTTACTCACGTAAGGTATTACTTGGACGACCCAGTGCACTTGCTGGTCATGTGTGCGAAATTGTAAGAGAGTAACAATTTTGTGCACCATTTTCCTCTCCTCTCTCTAGGTTTTAGGATTCTTAATTTTATTCCTTTTCAATTTCTGAATTCTATCTTATTTCAATTTAGTTTCTCTTCTACTTTTAATTGTTCTAGTATTTTAGTTTATTTATTTCCCTTATTGATTACTTTATGTTCCCAATTTAGTTTATGAATTCTCATGTTAGATTTGATTTCCCTTTTAATGCAATTTGAAGTATTTCATGTTTATTGCTTCTTCCTTTATTTGTTATCATTGATGCTTGCAATTGTTGTTTTTAGATTTTATATTCTCTTATTGCTTTTCTATGCTTTTATTTTGCACCCACCAAGTATTTGATAAAATGATTGGTTGGATTTTAAGTTAGCTGTTTATGTTCTTAGCTTGAATTGAGTAATTTGGAGACTCTTGAATTGTCAAAGTCTCTTGTTGGTTGGTGATTGAAAGTTGCTACTTGACTTAAGCTTCACTAACTCTAATCTTTGATTAGGACTTGTGAACTCAAGTTGAATTGCTCACTTGACTTACCTTCAATTGTTAGAGGTTAACTAAGTGAGAGCAAAAGGCAATTATCATCACTAGTGACTTTGATAATGGGGATAGGAATTCTAATTATCAATCCTTGCTAGGACATTTCTTAATTATTAGTTTATTTTCTTGTCATTTACATTCCTTGTTCCACATTTCAAAAACCCAAAAAGATACAATCTCATAACCAATTATAAGTATACTTCCCTGCAATTCCTTGAGAGACGACCCAAGGTTTAAATACTTCGGTTTATTTTTTTTGGGTTTGCTTTAATGACAAACAAATTAAATTTTATTGAGGTTTAATTGTCGGTTTAGATCTATACTTGCAACACGCTTATTTTTGTGAAATTATTTACCGACGATTTTTCCCCCATCAACCGCCCTGGGAATTTTTATTAAAATTCCGTGGCCTCTGAAGTTGCTCTCTTCACCTTAAATTTGAGTGATTTCTCCACCCCTGATTATAGGTCTTAGCATATAGATTATTATTAGGGTTTCTAGGAGCATTACCCATGTAGTTGACCTGTTCAGAAGAAAATTGAGCATAATCATAATTCTCACCTTGCATAAAACTACCAGCCATGTCATAAGGAGCCTCTCGAGGGGCATTCTGAGCATTAACAGCTGAAACCTGCATCCCACTCAGTGTTGAGTAATCATGTCAATCTGCTGAGACATAACTTTGTTCTGAGCAAGAAGAGCATCCAAAGCCTCTACTTCCAAAACGCCTTTCTTCTGAGGAGTCCCAGAGTTCATAGGATTCCTACTAGATGAGTAGAGATATTGGTTGTTAGCAACCAACTCAATAAGCTCAGTAGTCTCTTCAGGCATCTTCTTCATGAGCAATGAACCACCTACAGAATTATCTAAACATATTTTGGACATTTCACAAAAGCCCTCATAAAAGATCTCTAGCTGAGTCCATTTAGAAAACATGTTAGGAGGGCATTGCCTGGTCAGCAGCTTGTACCTTTCCCAGGCTTCATAGAGGGTCTCACCATCTCTCTGCCTGAAGGTCTGAACCTCCACCTTTAGCTTGGTCAGCTTCTGTGGTGGGAAGAATTTAGACAAAAATCTAATGACTACCTTATCCCAAGTATCCAGGCCCCACAGCTTTGCTCTATCCCTCACAACAAATGGAAAGAGCATAAGCTTGTAAACCTCAGAATTCACTCCATTCATTCTCACAATATCATAAATCTGCAGAAAATTAGAAATAAATTGGTTTGGATCTTTCTGCGGGAGTCCGTGATACTGACAATTTTGTTGCACTAAATGATGCACGGAAAACTTGTCTCATAACAAATCTCCCTTCGGCAAGTGTACCGAATTGTCGTCAAGTAATAACTCACAAAAGAGTGAGGTCGAATCCCTCTAGTAGTAAAATCAAGAGGAAAGAAAGAAGAAGAAGAATAAGAACTACACTTAATCCATTGAATCACAATAGAGCTCTCTAACCTAATGTAAAGAGTTAGTTGATCATTGCTCTACAAAAATAGAAAAGAAAGAAAGTGCAGAAATGTAAATATGAAGATTCAAACTGAAATTGAAAATTTAACATTCTTAATTGAAAATTACAACTAAAAGAAAGAGAAGGAAAAGTGTGTGAGGGGAGTGAGTCCGAAGACCCCTCTTCAATCCCCCATTCCAGAATGTCAGTCCCCCCTCAATGTAAAAACTAAGGCCTTTATATAGGCTCTCCTAAATTACAAAATGAAATTAAAAGCAAATTACAATTAAATGAAAATTCCTATTCTAGATGCTTCTTGTGGCTTTGATTGGTTGACAATTGTGGGCTTGCTTGCTTGAGCTTTGAAGTGGACTTGAGAGAGAAGTGAGTCAAGTTGAGGTCCAAGTGCTAAAGTTAGCCACACTAACGCTACAAGTGTGGCGTTAGTGCTAAAGTTATTGTGGCTAACGTTGCACTTGTTGCCCAGTTGGTGTTTTTGGGGCTTAAAAGATGCCTCTTGTTTGTAATCCAATTTCATGACCACTATAGAGTATTATATATTGTTAGAAAGCTCTGAATGTCAGCTTTCTAACGCAACTGGAATCACCTCAATTGGACCTCTGTAGCTCAAGTTATGCTCCTTTGAAGTGGATATGGTCGCTGGCATAGTTGCTAGCGTTACTGGAAAACTTGAGTGCCAATAACGCTAGCGATCAGGGCTTCATTATTGCCAGTTTCTAGAGCTCAAACTTAGTGTCCACCCCCTACTATTATATATTGTTGGAAAGCTCTGAATGTCTACTTTCCAATCCTTTCGGAAGCGCATCATTTGAAGCTCTACAACTCGAGTTACACTTCTTGGAAGGTGAAGAGGTCAGCTGGCCTTACTACAGGTTGATACCATGTTCATTTTTACACTTTCTGGGCAGGTTTTCTCCCTCAAATTTAGTGTCCACTATATAGTGCCATATATTCTCGGAAAGCTCTGGAATCCTACTTTCTAATGTCACTGGAATCACCTCATTTGGAGCTTTGTGGCTCAAGTTATGCATGTTTGAAGGAGGCATGGTCAGGCTGCCAGGTGGGACTTTTGCCCGCGTTAACTACCACGTTAACTTAGTTAACGTGGAAGTTAACGTGGGTCTTTTTGCTTCCCCAACGTTAGTGGAGATCACCATGAAACTACCTTAAAAACAGTAAAGAAAAGGTCAGTGAAACTGGCCAAAATGCCCTGGCATCACAATACCAAACTTAAAGCTTGCTTGTCCCTAAGCAAATACTGGAATAAGAGAATGATGAATGGAATGCCAAGAGAAAATGTGTCATTCTTGTGGAAGTCATGTCCCTGGTTTTATGGTGGTTTCATGCATAGCAACTTAGGTTCATTCCTGGCTTTCAGACCTTTATCATGTCCTAGAATACTCACTGTGATTGCATCCCATGAGACTTTTATTCATTGATCCTTTTGTTGTCATTTCAGGGCTTATTTGTGTTCTTAGGCTAAGTGCTCTGTAAGGGGGCAACTCTTTAAAATAAGCTTTCAGCCAACACCCCCGAACCATTTGGTTCAAGGTGCTAGGTGTTGAAGCACCCCTAAGGACTTACTTGCTCAAGTCTCTCCCCCATACATACACACCACAGGCACATGGTTTGAATCAATAAAAAGTTTAAAAGACAGAATTGACATACTTATTCACAAGGAGAAAGCACACATACATACAAAGAACATAGAAGATAATCATGCAAATTAAAGTGCTGGAAATAAGTAAGAGGAGAAAGGGGCTTTACCACCTTGTATTTTATCTTCATTGTTGTTGCCCTTTTCCTCCTATTCTTCCCATTCCCACACCAGACATAGAATGATTGCTTATACTCAAGCAACAATTAAAACAATGGTGACGGGGTCCATGATGGATCATGAATGTCTTAGAATGAAGTGTGAGTATACATGTGTTTCAGCAAGCAAGGTTAAGGATACAATAAAGACACAAGAGATACAAACAGAGACATTTTGATTGCATTAATAAGTGGTGTTGGCATGGTACTTTGCATGAAAGTTAAGTGGCAACACCAAACTTAGTGTGCCACTGTCAATCTAGAATGTTACAAGTACCCAATGAAGATTGAAATTCAAATTGTTGCATGGCAACACCAAACTTAGAGTGCAATCATATGCCAAATTATTGAAAGTAAACTAAGCAAAGCAAGGAAATGTTACCTACGGTTGGGTTGCTTCCCAACAAGCGCTCTTTTAATGTCATTAGCTTGACATATTGTTCACGACTTTCTTCCTCTTCTTCCAGTTTGTTAAGAGGAATGACCTCAAGAGGAAAGAGGAGCCAGTTAATGCCCCTTGTTTTGAGTGCCTCTCCCCAGCAAGCCTTCTTCTGTTGTTAGCTTGAGTAAACTTGCTTGTTGGGGTAGGGGTGGGATGGCTTTTGGTTGACCTTTTTTTCTTCATGAATATTGTCCTTCTTTTCTTAGTCACCATCCTTTTGTTAGTGTTCATGTTGATTGCCTTTACCACCTTGATTTTAGGATTTGGGTATTGTATGATGGGTGGAGCATCCTCTTCATCAAAAACTTCTTGAATTGGTGGTTCAATGAACTCACCCTCTATGCAACTCTCTATTTCGTTGGAGTGTGGGTTCCCTTGATTGACTTCCTCCCTTATTCTTGACCTTTGAATGAACTTCTCTGCTTCTGGAGAGAGTGAAGTGGTCTCTCTTTGTGATCTCAGCTCTTCAATGAATTGTTCTTCAGAATAGAGTTGTGCATTCTCCCTCAATTTTTTTTCATGGTCCCTTTTTACTATTTTCTCCTCTTCGATTGTTTTTATTATTTCTTCAAGGAGGAGTTCTATCCTAGTGAGTCTCTCCTCTACTCTACTTTTTCTGAGTTCTTCAATGATGAGTTCCATCCTAGCAAGTTTATCTAAAGGAGGTTGGGTAGGTTGTAATGGTTGGGTGGGGTTGGCTTGTGAATGGCATTGGTTGTTTTGTGGTTGTGTGTTCTGAAAGTGGTATGACTCTTGTGGGTAGTGGATTGAGTTTTGTGGATGGTGAAATGAATTGTATGAATTTGGGATAGACTTTTGTGTTGAGGCATACTCAAATAATGAAGAATTTAGGCATGTAAAACTTGGATGTGAGGTTGTATAATTGAGAGGTGATGGCTCTTGATGAATGGGGTATGAATGAGTGAAATCTCTTTGATTATGATCTTCCCAGCCACAACTTGAGTAGTGATCAATTTCACCAAAATATGGACCATTTTGTGGCTTTGGAAAGTACCCCATTTCATGTTCTTGATACTCCCACCCACCATGAGCATAGTAAAGTGAATCATTCTGTGGGGGTGGAGAGTTTCCCATGAAATTTGATTGACTAAAATATGATGGATGCTCCTTTTTTTCCTGCAGAAAGCTCTGTCTCAAACAATAATCACCAAAAGAAATTGGAATCTCCATTGTCACAGATGAGAAAATTCCCAGTGTGGCAATATCACAAACAGTTAGTTAGCAAAAGAAAATAAAGAAACAAAAGAAAACAAAGACAAAAGAAAAGTGTCTAATCTAGTAAATCAATCAACCGGTAGTTTGTTAATCACAATTAATCCCCAGCAATGGCGCCATAAACTTGATGAACGGAAAACTTGTCTCATAACAAATCTCCCTTCGGCAAGTGTACCGAATTGTCGTCAAGTAATAACTCACAAAAGAGTGAGGTCGAATCCCACAGAGATTAACGGATTAAGCAATCAATAGTTAATTGATTATCCTAGTTAGACGGTTCAGATTTGAATGATGAGCAGCAGGAAGTGTAAATAACATGAATGTAAAGGAAAAAATATAAAGTGCATAAAAGTAAAATAGCAAGAAAAGTAAATGTAAGAACTAAAAATAAAATGAACATTGGGATCAAGAGATATTGCAATCCTCCGGATCAAGTTCATTCTTATCTCTTCCTCAATCAATGCATTCATTGATCTCCTTGGCAATCTTAAGTGATCGAATTACAATTCCTTGTAATTCGATCTCTCAAATCTTGATCAATAGCCAATTCCTTGGTTAATTGCTCATGAGAAGAGATAAAGTATGGTCACTGATTATACCACATGCATTTCCCAAATTTAGTGTTAGAAGGATTATAGTCACATATCCATCCACACCCAATTTGGTCCAGCATGAGAAAGCATTTCTAGCATGATCTCTTCATTCCTCTTTCAAGATTCAGAAGAGATCCAAGTATGAATAGTTTCTTTTCCAAGATAACTACCCAATTGGATGAAGATCGAAAGCCCTCTAGTAAAATCAAGAGGAAAGAAAGAAGAAGAAGAATAAGAACTACACTTAATCCATTGAATCACAATAGAGCTCTCTAACCCAATGTAAAGAGTTAGTTGATCATTGCTCTACAAAAACAGAAAAGAAAGAAAGTGCAGAAAAGTAAATATGAAGATTCAAACTGAAATTGAAAATTCAACATTCTTAATTGAAAATTACAACTAAAAGAAAGAGAAGGAAAAGTATGTGAGGGGAGTGAGTCCGAAGACCCCTCTTCAATCCCCCATTCCAGAATGTCAGTCCCCCCTCAATGTAAAAACTAAGGCCTTTATATAGGCTCTCCTAAATTACAAAATGAAATTAAAAGCAAATTACAATTAAATGAAAATTCCTATTCTAGATGCTTCTTGTGGCTCTGATTGGTTGACAATTGTGGGCTTGCTTGCTTGAGCTTTGAAGTGGACTTGAGAGAGAAGTGAGTCAAGTTGAGGTCCACATGCTAAAGTTAGAGCTAAAGTTAGCCACACTAACGCTACAAGTGTGGCGTTAGTGCTAAAGTTATTGTGGCTAACGTTGCACTTGCTGCCCAGTTGGTATTTTTGGGGCTTAAAAGATGCCTCTTGTTTGTGCTCCAATTTCATGCCCACTATAGAGTATTATATATCGTTAGAAAGCTCTGAATGTCAGCTTTCTAACGCAACTGGAATCACCTCAATTGGACCTCTGTAGCTCAAGTTATGCATCTTTGAAGTGGACATGGTCGCTGGCATAGTTGCTAACATTACTGGAAAACTTGAGTGCCAATAACACTAGCGATCAGGGCTTCATTATTGCCAGTTTCTGGAGCTCAAACTTAGTGTCCACCCCCATACTATTATATATTGTTGGAAATCCCTGATTTTCTACTTTCCAATGCCTTTGAAAGCGCATCATTTGGAGCTCTACAACTCGAGTTACACTTCTTGGAAGGTGAAGAGGTCAGCTGGCCTTATTACAGGTTGATACCATGCTCATCTTTGCACTTTCGGGGCAGGTTTTCTCCCTCAAATTTATTGTCCACCATGTAGTTCCATATATGCTAGGAAAGCTCTAGAATCCTACTTTCCAATGCCACTAGAATCACCTCATTTGGAGCTTTGTGGCTCAAGTTATCCGTGTTTGAAGAAGGCATGGTCAGGCTGCCAGGTGGGACTTTTTCCCGCGTTAACTACCACGTTAACTTAGTTAACGTGGGTCTTTTTGCTTCACCAACGTTAGTGGAGATCACCTTTTCCACTAACTTTGGCATCTCCCTTTCCTTCCACGTTAGTTCCCACGTTAATGTACTTAACGTGGAAGCTAACGTGGGTCTTTTTGCTTCGAAAATGTTAGTGGCACTCACTTTTTCCACTAACGTTGGCATATACCCCTTTCGCAAGCGTTATTGGGGCTCACCTTCCCCATTAACGTTGCTTGGTGCCTTTTGTCCCTTCGTTAGAGTTCACGTTAGTGTAGCTAACGTGACTCTTAACGTGGGTCTTCCTTGCTATCCTTCCATGCTCTCCTTCTTCAAAGTTAATGCCACTAACTTTTCTCACTAACGTTGTGGCTTTCCTTCCTTCCACGTTAGTGCCCACGTTAGTGTAACTAACATAGCTACTAACGTGGCTCTTCTCTTCTTCTTTTGGCCTGAAATCAATCAAACAAAGTGCATCAAAGTCTTGCTCTTAATCATAGGATCATGCATCATTCAATTTATCATATAATTCATGCAAAATCCTCATGAAATCATGTAAAGTGCACAATGTATGCTTGAATCAATATGTAAGTGAATATCTACCCAAAACTAGCTTATTTTCTAAGAAAATGCATGAAACTACCTTAAAAACAGTAAAGAAAAGGTCAGTGAAACTGGCCAAAATGCCCTGGCATCACTAGAGTGATCAACTGAGGCTTCAGATCAAAGTTATTTGCAGCTATAGGAGGCACCACAATACTTTTCCCATAAAGATCTGCATTGGGGACAGTGTTTGAGCCAAGCATTCTTCTAGGTTGTTCATTTTCATTCAGATTTGCCACATTGGCATTAACAGCACGATTATGATCCATGCTGGACTCTGCAGCTTCCCTTTCAAAGGTCTCACTCATATTTTCACTAGCCTTGTAAAGTCTAGCTTGTTGCAAGCACCGCCTCAAAGTCCTTTCAGGTTCAGGATCAAAATCTGTAAGAGGTTCCTTGTCTCTGCTCCTGCTCATAAACAGACAAAAAATAAGAAAAGTGGGATTCTCTACGTCAGAGTGTAGAGAATTCCCGATGAGGTAAACTGTGTAAAGAAATAAAATAAAACACTAAACAATTAACATAAGGAATTTTTGAAAATTATAAATAAACTTAAGCAAGAAATTCAAAATTTATAAAGAAAAAATGAACAAGAAGTTTAAAATATAATTATTAGGTAACACCAAACTTAATTGCATAAATTAAGGAAAAATTAATAGCTGTAAATTTCGAAATCTAAGGAGCAAAAAGAAATAAAATTAAAACTAAAATGCCTAATCTAAGCAATCAAATAACTAATAGTTGTCAATCACAGTCAATCTCTGGCAACGGCACCAAAAACTTGGTGTCGAATTTAAAGTCCACAAACTAACCGGCAAGTGCACCGGGTTATACCAAGCAATACCTCAAGTGAGTGAGGGTCGATCCCACGAGGATTGATGGACTAAACAAAAATGATTGAATGATTTACTTAGTTTGGGTCTTAATTTCATTAAATAGTAAATTTAGAAAATCAGAAAGCAAGTAGTAAACGGGTTCTAAAATATATGAGTAAAACGGTTAAGGTTTTAGAGATGTTTATTTTTCGGATTAACTTTTCTTACCAACTACTTTAATCATGCAAGATTCAATTCATGGCAAACTATATGTGACTAAACCCTAATTCCTTAGACCTTTTTAGTCTCCTCTAACCTTCATCAACCGCCAATTCTTTGGTCACTTGATTCTAATTAGAGGGTTAAGTTCATTTCTAGTTTATATGCCACAGAAATCCTAATTATCCAAATATAAGAGGATTATATGTCACGTGTCCCGTTAAGTCCAGATAATTAGAAATTTAGGAGAAATTATTTTCAAGCTGTTGTTCAAGCAAAGAGTTTTTCCAAGTTTTACAAGAACTCAATTAGAACAAGGGTCATACTTCCGTTCCACCCAGATTCATAAGATAAATAATGAAAACAATTCTTGAAATTGAAATCAATACATGAATTAAAATAGAAAAGTAATAGTATTAATCCATAGAATAAACAGAGCTCCTAACCTTAACAGTGAAGGTTTAGTTGCTCATGGTTCAGAGAGAAAATTAGGGTTCTGAAAAACTATAAAGTGCAGAATCTGATAAAAGAGAAGAGAAGAGCCCAAAGAGCTTATTCTTTTCCCTTTTATATCTAATCCTAATTAATGTAAAATATATTTTCTAAAACTAAATAATATCTTTTCCTATTTATGAATAAAATAAAAGTTTGAATCAGAATTAAATAACTCTTCGTAGCCTTCCTTGACGATCATGGGAACCACTTTGATTCATATAGTTGGCGCCTAACTTGGTGGAGGTGGCGCCTAACTTGGAGGAAGCAGCAAGGATTGGGCGTGTTGATTGTGCCTTGGCGCCTAACTTGGTGGAGGTGGCGCCTAACTTGAACCTGGGTGAATGGAATGAGTGTGATGGGTATACCTGGCACCTAACTTGGTGAAACCCAAGTTAGGCGCCACCGTGGCAGTGAACTTGGGGTCTTTTCCCTTGTCCTGGCCAAGTTAGGCGCCACCCATGCAGCGCATAACTCATAGTGAAGTTTTCTTTTGGCGCCTAACTTGGGATTTTCCAAGTTAGGCGCCATCAAGGAAGAATTGCTGGAGAAGAAGTGTAAACTATTATACATCGTTAGAAAGCTCTGAAAGTTAGCTTTCCAATACCACTAGAATCACGTCAATTGGACCTTTGTAGTCCGAGTTATTAATGTTAGAGTGAAGGGAGGTCAGGGTTGACAGCATCATTCGCTTTCTTCTATTCTTCTACAGAAACTCCATCAAATCCATCCGAATGCTACCTGAAATAAACAGAATTGCACATGACTCATAGAGCATCCATAGTGGCTAAAAGATATTTAAATCTTGATTAAACTCAACAATTTGAATGCAATTTCACTAGGAAAAGATTAGAAAGATGCTCACGCATCAATACTTGCATTCATGCATCAAATATTTGTTGATTGTTAGATGATAGCAAATTTTAGAAAGCATGATTGTAGGAGACTTGAGTGATTAAACCCTAAACACCGAGGGATTAGAGTGTATATATATCCGGTGAGGGGTTCGATTTCTCAATTCTATGTCTCCACCTCCTATTTTATGTTTTCTTGCAAGTTGCTTCATTTCGTTTTGAAACTCGAATCAATTGTTTGGATTGTGATTTGGCACACGAAATTAGAACTCGCACAACTTTCCTGGCAACGGTGCCAAAAACTTGGTGCGCAAAATTAGAACTCGTACAACTTCACCGGCAAGTGCACCGGGTCATCCAAGTAATACCTTAGGTGAGTGAGGGTTGATCCCCTGAGGACTGTTGGATTGAGCAAGCAATAGTTGTATTGTAGGACTTAGTGATGAGTGGATATTTTATATGCTTTTTGGCATCATTTTCATATAGTTTTTAGTATGTTTTTTTGTTTTTATTAAGTTTTTATAGGTTTTAGTGTTAAAATTACATTTTTAGATTCTACTATGAGTTTTTGTGTTTTTGTACAATATCAGGTAATTTCTGACTGAAATTCAGGAGCTGGAGCAAAAGTCTAATTCACACATAGAGAAAGCATTGCAGATGCTGTCTGGATTTGACCTTCTTGCACTTGGAAGAGCTTTTCTGGAGCTATAGAAGTCCAAATTGAGTGTTCTTAACGACTATGGAAAGCTAACCTCCAGAGCTTTCTAGAAATGTATAATAGTTTATACTTTACTTCATATTAAAAGGCCCAAAACTGGCATCCAATGCCAGCTTCCTGCCCTCTTCCAGGCGTCCAGCGCCCACAAAGCAAACCCTAGCGTCCAAACGCCCAAAGAGGATGCCCTAGCCAGCGTTTAATACCCTAGAGGCCTCCTAGTACATGGATCTCATCAAATCTCAGCCTAAATACTCACCAAGTGGGCCCTAGAAGTAGATTTTAGCACTAAAAAGACTGCTTACTAGTCATATGTTTAGTATTTAAGGGATTAAATTTATGTTATTAAAAAACCTTTTGACAGACTTTACACCATATTCGAGTTTCACCATTGTATTTTCCTTTCAGTATGAGTTTCTAAACCTCCTAGGTTGAGGGGAGGAGCCCTGCTGAGTCCTATGAATTAATAAAAGTATTACTGTTTCTCTTCGATCCGTGTTTAATCTAATTCTAAGATGTATACTCGTTCTTCAACATGGTGAATAGGATGACCACTGACAATCAGCTTTGTTCATCATACTAGGATCGTGTTCCTGACAACCACCCGTGTCTACTTGGGTTCGTGTGAATACGTGACTGGAAAGCGCGAACCGCCAGCTCGATTATACATCTCTCAGATGGCTAATCCACGACTTTGTTGGGGACTTCTCGAGACACCAGTTCAGCTGATTTCTGGGGAGATTAGGGTCTCTGTGGTAGAGGCTAGAACCCAAAGAAGCAGCAGTCTCTAATATGGAATATTCGACCTTGTCTGTAGCATTTTGAGTAGGATCGCCACGAGAATGAACTACTAGAGCTTCACCATTGTTCAGATTGGATGACCACGGCCAATGGCATTTGATCTGAAATAGAGGAGATTCATGACCACAACCCATGGCATTGATCACATACAGCCCACCATAGAAGAAATCACTCACAAGCAAAGAAGACAGTAATACCAAAGTTAATTCAGAAAGACAAAGCAACTCCAATCCTTAACCATATTCCTATTACTGATTGCCCTTGTCTCAATCCAACAACCTTCTGATTCGCCTGACTAAGACCTGTAAGATAACCATAGCTTACTTCAAACCACAATCCTTGTGTGATCGACCCTGACTCGCTAGGGTATTACTTGTACAACCCAATGCACTTGCTGGTACAGCTGTACGAAAGTGTAGGGATTCGTGCACCATGTTTTTGGTGCCGTTGCCGAGGATTGTTCGAGTTTGGACAACTGACGGATTATCTTGTTCCCTAGATCAGATTTAGAGGCTTCCTTTCTTTCTTTTCTTCTCTTCTTGTTTATGACCAGGAACAGGGATAAAGAACCCCTCTTTAATCTTGATCCTGAATCTAAAAAGACTCTGAAGAAAAGCTTACAACAAGCTAGAGCACAACACTCTAGAAAAAACCTTTCAGAAAACTTTGAATAAGAAATCGAAGACATGGCCGAACCTGAAGGTGATGCCAGAAAGGTTCTTGGTGACTTCACCATACCTACCTCTGACTTTTATGGCAGAAGCATCTCTGTACCTGCCATTGGAGCTAACAATTTTGAGCTTAAGCATTAGTTAGTCTCTCTTATACAACAGAATTGCAAGTTCCATGGACTTCTAATGGAAGATCCACATTAGTTGTTAGCTGAATAATTACAGATCTGTGATACTGTAAAGACCAATAGAGTCAATCCTGAAGTCTACAAGCTTATGCTCTTTTCCTTTGCTGTAAGAGACAGAGCTAAGATATGGTCAGATTCCCAACCAAAGGAGAGCTTAGACTCTTGGGAAAAGATGGTTAATGCTTTTCTGGCTAAATTCTTTGCCCTTCAAAGAATGAGCAAAATTAGAGTGGAAGTTCAAACCTTCAGACAAAGAGAAGGTGAATCCCTTTATGAAGGGTGGAAAAGATACAAGCAACTGATCAGGAGATGTCCTCCTGACATGCTCTCAGAATGGCCTATCATAGGCGTGTTCTATGATGGTCTATCTGAGATGTCCAAAATTTCATTGGACAGCTCTGTAGGTGGATCACTCCACTTGAAAAAAATGCCTACAAAAGCAAGAGAACTCATTGAGATGGTTGTAAACAACCAATTTATGTACACTTCTGAAATAAATCCTGTAAACCATGGGATTCCTCAGAAGAAAGGAGTTCTTGAAGTTGATACTCTGAATGCCATATTGGCTCAGAACAAAATCTTGACCCAACAGGTCAATATGATCTCTAAGTATTTGATTGGAATGCAAACTGCAGCTGGCAGTACCCAAGAAATATTTCCTAATGTAGATGCTTATGATCCTGAGTAACCCACCATGGAGGTGAATTAAATGGGAAAACCCTATGGAAACACCTACAACCCTTCATGGAGGAATCATCCTAACCTTTCATGGAAGGATCAACAGAAACCTCAGCAAGGTTTCAACAATAATCAAGGTGGAAGGAACCAGAATAGGTTCAACAATAGACCACCATTCCCATCTTCTCAAGGTAACATGGAAACCTCTAAGAAGAGCCTTTCTGACTTAGTCACTCTGGTTTCCAGCCTCTCTAAGACCACTCATAGTTTCATGAATGAAACAAGGTCCTCCATTAGAAACTAGGAGGTACAAGTCGGTCAAGTGAGCAAGAGGATCCCTGGGACTCCTCCTGACATTCTTCCAGTAACACTAAAGTGAACCCAAGAGAAGAGTGCAAGGTCATCACTCTGAGGTTGAGGCAGAATCTGGAGAAATTGGGCAGGCATTGAACACCAGTGAAGAAGATTTCACTGGGAGTTCAACGCCCAATCTAGCAGCAAGCACTGGCTGGGCGTTCAACGCCCAAACATACAGGAATTCTGGCGCTGAACACCAATGAGGAACCCCTCACTGGGCGTTCAATGCCCAAACAGGCAGGCATTGGTGGGCAAAATTGTGATTCACACTTTTCACAACTCCGCACAACTAACTAGCAAGTGCACTGGGTCGTCCAAGTAATAAACCTTACGTGAGTAAGGGTCGATCCCACGGAGATTATTGGCTTGAAGCAAGTTATGGTCATCTTGTAAATCTCAGTCAGGCGGATTCAAATTGTTATGAGGTTTTGATAATTAAAAGATAAATAAAACATAAAATAAAATAGAGATACTTATGTAATTCATTGGTTGGAATTTCAGATAAGTGTTTGGAGATGCTTTGTTGCTTCTGAACCTCTGCTTTCCTATTGCCTTCTTCCAACCATGCATGCTCCCTTCCATGGCAAGCTATATGATCCTCTCGGATGAAAAATACCAGGTACGATCTCTGCACGGCTAGTCAATTGTCGGATTTCTCGTCTCGGATGAAAAATACCAAGTACGGCTACCGCACGGCTACTCATCTGTCGGTTCCCGCTAGCATCAGAATAGGACCCTTGTCCTTTTGCACACTGTCACTGCGCCCAACATTCACAAGTTTGAAGCTCGTCAAAGTCATCCTTTCCCAGATCCTACTCGAAATACCACAGACAAGGTTTAGACTTTCCGGATCTCAGGAATGGCTGCCAATGGTTCTAGCCTATACCACAAAGATACTAATCTCATGGACTCAGTCCGTGTATTAGATACCCAAGAGAATATACTCTGGTTGTCGTTCAATGACTATATTGAACATCATGTAGACTGCTTTGTGGTTGTCAGGCACGCAGATCTTGGCTAAGCGAGTAATGAAGATTGGGTGATTGTCACGGGTCACCCCTTCATTCTGACTTAACTGAATTAAGTACGAGAGTATATCTTGGAGAAGAAGTAGGCGTGAACTGAAAGAAAAACAATAGTACTTGCATTAATTCATGAAGAACAGCAGAGCTCCGCACCTTAATCTATGAGGTGTAGAAACTCCACCGTAGAAAATACATAAGTGAAAATAGTTTAGGCATGGCCGTGAGGCCAGCCTCTAAAACGTGAACAATGGTCTCTCCAAGTATTCCAAAGATGTTCCAAAGATATGAATACAATAGTAAAACGTGCTATTTATACTAAACTAGTTACTAGGGTTTACAGAAATTAAGTAACTAAATGCAGATAGTGCAGAAATCCACTTTCGGGGCCCACTTGGTGTGTGCTTGGACTGAGCATTGAGCTTTACATGTGCATAGGCTGTTCTTGGAGTTAAACGCCAGCTTGGGTGCCAGTTTGGGCGTTTAACTCTAATTTTGGTGCCAGTTCTGGCGTTTTACTCCAGAAAAGGGTCTCAGGTGGATGTTTAAATGCCAGTATGGGCCACGAAATCTTGGGCAAAGTATGGACTATTAGACCCTTTTAGTCTCCTCTAATCTTCATCAACCTCCAATTCCTTGGTCACTTGATTCCAATTAGAGGGTTAAGTTCAATTCTATATGCCACAGAAATCCTAATCATCCAAATATAAGAGAATTATATGTCATGTGTCCTGTTAAGTCCAGAAAATTAGAAATTTAGGAGAAATTGTTTTCAAGATGTTGTTCAAGTAAAGAGCTTTTCCAAGTTTTACAAGAACTCAATTTGAACAAGGGTCATACTTCCGTTCCACCCAGATTCATAAGATAAAGAACGAAAATAATTCTTGAAATTGAAATCAATGCCTGAATTAAAATAGAACATTAATAGTATTAATCTATATAATAAACAGAGCTCCAAACCTTAACAATGGAGGTTTAGTTGCTTATGGTTCAGAGAGAAAACTAAGGTTTTGAAAAACTATAAAGTGCAAAATGAGGTAAGAGAGAAGAGCGAAGCCCGAAGTGCTTATTCTTTTCCCTTTTATATCTAATCCTAATTAATGTAAAATATATTTTCTAAAACTAAATAATATCTTTTCCTAATTATTATTAAAATAAATATTTTAATCCAAATTGAATGAGATCTTCGTAGCTTTCGTTGAGGAGCGTGGGGACCATTGGGTTTTATAAGGCTGGCGCCTAACTGGTGCACGAATCCCCACACTTCATGCAACTAAACCAACAAGTGCACTGGGTTGTCCAAGTAATACCGGACCGAGTCAGGGTCGATCCCACGAGGATTGTGGTTTGAAGCAAGTTATGGTTATCTTGTAGATCTTAGTCAGGCGGATAGAAGAGTTGTTGGATTTGTTTAAATGCATAAAAAGAAAATAAAGAGAACTTAACTAGGTTGATATGTTTGCAATGATAAGAAGATGGTTAAGGCTTGGAGATGCTTTGTTCTTCTGAATTAATTCTGGTCTTACTGTATTCTTCAACTGTGAGTGATTTCTTCTATTGCAGGCTGTATATAATCAATGCTGGCTGAGAGGTCACCAATGCTCCTCCAGATCTGAACCCCAGGATTAGTGTGGATCCATTCTGATTGAGGGTAAAGCTCTTACAGTTCATTCTCCTTAGCGATCCTACTCAAAAAGTCAAAGACAAGGTCGAATCTTTCGGATCAGAGAATGCTGCACATTTGGGTTCTAGCCTCTACCACAAAGGCTCTAATCTCCACATACCTCGGCTGAACTGGTGTCTCGAGAAGTCCCCAACGAAGTCGTGGATTAGCCGTCCAAGAGATGTATAATCAAGCTAGTGGTTCAATGCTTTCCAATTACGTAGTCACGTGAACCTAAGAAGAACACGGGTGGTTGTCAGGCATGCGGTCTTAGAATGAAGAACTAAGATACATCATAGAATGGAGAATAAACACGAATTGAGAAAGAACAGTAGTACTTTATTAATCCATAAAACTCAGCAGAGCTCCTCCCCTCAACCTAGGAGGTTTATAAACTCATATTGATAGAAAATACAATGCGTAATTTGAAAATATGCCAGAAGAGATTTAATAAAAAAGAATAAAAGTTCTCAAATAAATACTAGACTAAAGACTAAGGATTACTGATGCCAGGGCATCTTGGCTAGTTTCACAAGCCATTTTTAGTTTGTTTTAGAGTAATTTCATGCATTTCTTAGGCAATAAGTAAGCATTTGGATGAGAATTGTATACATGCCTTGATGCATTTTCATGAGATTTATGCCATAATTACTTGTGTGTTAAGAATGATCCAATTTCTTGTGAATTTAAAAAAACTTTGATGCATGTGTTTTGTTGATGATAGGTGAAAAGAAGTAGAGGAAGAACAAGAAAAGGGGGGCAATGAAACATTCTGCAAGTTTCTAGTGCCAACGTTGGAGGGACCGTTGGAAAACCAATGTTACCTCCAACATTTTTCAAAACAGAGTGCTTTCTAGAAATTGGAAAAATTAGCTACAACGCATACGCGTGGGCGACGCGTATGCGTGAAGCGTGGGTGATGCGCATGCGTGGAAAGGCCAACGTTGGAGGAAGCATTTGTAGTCCAACACTGAGGCCAACATGCGCGAAAAGCTTTCAAAAATCTAGAATTGGGAAATTTGAGGCGACGCGTACGGGTCTATGACGCGTACACGGGGATGCAAATTTTGGCCTTGCACGCGAACGCCTGAAGGACGCATGATGCACGAAAAACTTGTCTCGTAACAAATTTCCCTTCGGCAAGTGTACCGAATTTGTCATCAAGTAAAAACTCACAATAGAGTGAGGTCGAATCCCACAGGGATTGATTGATCAAGCAACTTTAATTAGAGGAATGTTCTAGTTGAGCGAATCAGAATTTGAGTTGAGAATTGCAGAAAATTAAATGGCGGAAAAGTAAATAACAGAAAAGTAAATGCTAGAAATAAAAAGATGAATGTAAATGATGGAAAGTAAATTGCAGAATCTTAAATGGGAATGGGGTAATTGCTCATAAAAGTAAATGACAGAAATTAAAGAGAATGGGTAAGATTAGAAATGGAGAGTTCATTGGGCTCAGGAGATGTTGCATTCTCCGGATCAATTTCATTTTCATCTCTTCCTCAATCAATGCACTCATTGATCTCCTTGGCAATCTTAAGTGATCAAATTACAATTCCTTGTAATTCAATCTCTCAAATCTTTATCAATAGCCAATTCCTTGGTCAATTGCTCATGAGAAGAGATGAAGGATGGTCACTGATTATACCACATGCATTTTCCAAATCAAGTGTCGAGAGGATTATAGTCGCATATCCATCCAAACCCAATTTGGTCCAGCATGAGAAAGCATTTCTAGCATGATCTCTTCATTCCTCTTTCAAGGTTCAGAAGAGATCCAAGTTTGAATAGCTTCTTTTCCAAGATAACTACCCAATTGGATGAAGATCGAAAGCTTTCAAGTAAAATCAAGAGAAAAGATAGAAGAAGAATAATGAAAACTAGTATTGATCCATCAAATTACAACAGAGCTCCCTAACCCAATGAAAGGGGTTTAGTTGTTCATAGCTCTGGAAAATAAAAACAAAGATGGAGAATACATGATGAAACTAGAAGTGCAGAGAAAGTAAATACAAAGAGTAGTTCTATGCCAAGAGGCTCCCTATAATTTCCAACTCCCAAAATAATTTAAAGCTACTCCTATATATACTACTCTTCTGATCTTCTAGTTGCATCTTCAAGTCTTGGGTATGGGCCTTTGGATCTTGAGTTTGAAGTAGCTATCTTCTTCATTGGGCTTGGCTTTACTTGCAGGGAGAAAGTGTGAAGTGGGCAGAGACTTTAGCTCAGGACGTTAGTGATGTTAACGTTCAGTGAAAATATGGGTTCGAGAACGTTAGTGACAATCACCTTTTTCACTAACGTCCCTCACCCAAGTAAGAGCCACGTTATCTTCAACGTTAGTGGCACAAACGTTGCCACTAATGTTGCCTCTTTGTCCTTCGCACACGTTATTGGGACTTGCCTTTCCCAATAACGTTGAGAAGTCTCCCCCTTCCCTACGTTAGAGTCCACGTTAACTTAGTTAACGTGGCTCTTTTAACGTTGGCTTGCCAACCTTCGAGAACGTTAGTGACACTTACCATTGTCACTAACGTTCCAATGTGCCCCTATTTCTCACGTTGGAGTCCACGTTAACTAGGTTAACGTGGCATCTAACGTGGCCATGCTAGCCATCTCCAACGTTAGTGACAGAGTTGAGTGTCACTAACGTTGGCTCATCATTCCCTTATCCATGTTAGCTTCCACGTTAACTAAGTTAACGTGGGAGTTAACGTGGCTCATAGTGGCTTGTGTGGGCTCATTCCAATGTTAGTGACACTGTTGGGTGTCACTAACATTGGCGATCACCTCCCTTCTTCACGTTATCTTCCACGTTAACTAAATTAACGTGGGAGTTAACGTGGCTTATTGTGACTTGGCCAACGTTAGTGATAAAGTTGAATGTCACTAACGTTGGCTTCCCCGTTACTTCTTAATGTTAGAGGCCACGTTAACTAAGTTAACATGGCAACTAACGTGGCCACTTATGAGCTTGGTCCAATGTTAGTGATAATGTTAAGTGTCACTAACGTTAGCTCCATTTCCTTTCTTCCACGTTAGAGTTCACGTTAACTTAGTTAACGTGACTCTTAACGCAATTTATCATATAATTCATGCAAAATCCTGATGAAATCATGTAAAATGCACAATGTATGCTTGAATCCAGGTGTAAGTGAATATCTACCCAAAACTAACTTATTTCCTAAGGAAATGCATGAAACTACCCTAAAAATAGTAAAGAAAAGGTCAGTGAAACTGGCCAAAATGCCCTGGCATCACAACACCAAACTTAAAGCTTGCTTATCCCTAAGCAAGTACTGGAACAAGAGAATGATGAATGGAATTCCAAGAGAAATGAGTCATTCTTGTGGAAGTCATGTCCCTGGTTTTATGGTGGTTTCATGCATAGCAACTTAGGTTCATTCCTGGCTTTCAGACCTTTATCATGTCCTAGAATACTCACTGTGATTGCATCCCATGAGACTTTTATTCATTGATCCTTTTGTTGTCATTTCAGGGCTTATTTTTGTTCTTAGGCTAAGTGTTCTGTAAGGGGGCAACTCTTTAAAATAAGCTTTCAACCAACACTCCCGAACCAGTTGGTTCAAGGTGCTAAGTGTTGAAGCACCCCTAAGGACTTACTTGCTCAAGTCTCTCCCCTATACATACACACCACAGGCATATAGTTTATTTATTTTCTTTTCTTGAGACCTTGGTGTCCAGCACCTCTTTGGGTTACTAAATGCTCTGTAGTGAGGGTTACTCTTGATAGTGGACTTTCAGCTGATAATCCCGAGTTAGTTAACCCAAGTTACCAAGTGATAAGGCACCCCTAAGAGCTTATTCATCCAAGTAGATCCCTTACATAGGAGCACCACAGACACATGCCTCAAGATTAAAACCATTGGTGCCTAGCCTTATTGCTTACTCTTTTTCTTTTATTTTTCAACCTTTATTGTTCTTTCCCTTTTTCTTATTAGGATCTTATTATTTAGCTAGTCTCATAGGGTATGTCTCAAGCATAGTATTCATGACAGATAGTTGTCCTCCCACCTTGTAGTTGAACCAACTTAGCTAACTTATGATCACACCATAAACTCATGAACTTACTCCATTGTATGAACTCCATTCTGGTCTTTTGTAAAACACTCATTCTCTTTTTCATTTGATTCAAAGGGATAAGCATACAAGTAAGCAAAGTAAGGATGCAGTGACATAAAGACTAGCAAACATAGACCTCTTCAAAACAAAAACTTAAAAGACAGAATTTAAAAAGGTTTAAACTAACATGGAAGCAAGTTCTATTTCATACAAGATCTTTCTTATTTAAAGCATAGAGAAAGATGGACCAAAGAAGGAACTCCACCACCTTTTACTCATGTGGTTGCCCATGCTCTCCTCCTTGCTTGTCCTCCTTGTGTCCCTCTTGATTTCTCGTACTCCCACTCCCTTTGCTTTTTCCAATCAGCTTCTTCCAGAAACCACCATCTTCCATCTTCTTCTTGAGTGTTTCCTTTTGCTGTTTCACCTTCCTCTCTTCTTGTTCTACAAAATCTTTTTGGACCTCATCATATGTAAGGATGGCATAGTGTAGATGATGCATATTACTAGACATGTAGTTCAACTTGGCTTGAGTATTTACGTTGAACTCTTCCCTATGTAGTTACCGTCCTTCATTAAGTACAGTGAACTCATTGAATGCTTTTATCTGAGCTATTTGCCGCTGATTGAGTTCCTGAAAATGCTTATCTTGATGTTCTTGCCTCTCAGTAACTTGGTGGATGGCTTGAGTGAGCTGGGAGTATTGTTCCTATTGCTGCTCCATTTGTTGTTTCTGCCACTCTTCTTGTTGGCTCATCCAATTGGACTGAAGGTTTAGTATTTGCTCTTGTCCTTCCATATGTCTCATCCTCAGATCTTCAATGGCCCTTAGAAGGTGATTCATATTCAAGTTAGCTGGGTCATGATGCTCTTCTTGTTGATATTCTTCTTGATGAGGCTCCTCTTGGTGAGCTCCTTCTTTCGCTTTTAGCTTCCCTATTTGTGGCCTTCTTTGTTGCTGAGCAGGTGTAGTATAGACAAGACGCTGGATTGTAACTAGCCTCCCAGGGTTCACCCAGTCTGGATTGCTATCCTCGAAGACCACCTTAGCCTTTGTACATAGTCTGAGAATAGTGCTGGGGAACCAAAGCCTGGCACCCGAATCAGCCTTCTCAGCTGACTCTTGAATCCCCTCAGCTATGAGTTTATGCACATTGATTTCTCCACACTGTACTAGGCAATGTACCATAGTCGCTCGATTAATATTGACCTCTAAATTATTTACAGCTGGGAGGATAGACCTCCTTACGAGTTCAAACCACCCTTTGGCTTCTGGGCTAAGGTCTCCCCTTTTGATGAACCGGGGTCTTCCATCTGCATACCTCTCTCAATCAGCTGCTATGACACAGATGTCAGTCACGATTTCTGTGAGCTCATCATTGTCAGGGCTCTTACTTATCCTTGCATGATAACTGGGTTCATCAAAATGTGGTGATTTCAAGTGAAGAGTTCTTGTTATAGCATTTGGGCTGAAGTCTACCTCCTTTCCTCTTACATAGCTTTTGAAGGTTGGGGCCCTGGTTTTGTCTTCTCTAACCACATTTGCGTAGAACTCTTTGATGAGGTTTGCATTGATCTTCCCCTCTGGATTAGTGAGCCTTTGCCACCCTCTTTGTTCAATTTTCTCCTAAATCTGTGGGCACTCGTCTTCATTGATTTGGAAGGTTAACTCAGGTAGTATCTTCTTGATCTTGATCCTTTCAAATTCTTGTTCATGGAAGGCAGTTTTGAATCTCTTCTCATCGAAAGGAATGTTCTCCATTGGTTCCTTCCTCTTTTGCCTCTTGAAACTTTATGATGCCATGAATTTGAGTTGCTGTATGAGGGGATTGGAAGGTAAAGATAGATGAGGACTTTGGTTGGTTAGGATGAGGTGTGATGAAGAGGTTTTGGATGCCAAAAGTGTGAAGTGTGGAGAGTGTGAATTTGAGTGTGATGGGTAAATATGCACTAGGACTCACTTATATAGGGAGATTGTGAGTGAATGGAGGATGTGGATTGATGGAAGGGTTGGTTAATGGACGGTTGGGGTTGTGCATGGAGAAAGGACAAGGATAATCATTTTGTGAGGGTTATTGGTTCGGTCTTCAAGAGTCTCCTTTCTTCAATGTTGCATGGCAACATTTTCCAATGCATTCCTTCTTGAGACAAGTGTGTAGTCCCTCTTCATGAAGTGGCCGAGCCTTTCTCATTTAATTGTCCAATCAATCTCCTTCAATGCTCCTCTCCTTTTCCCTATAAAGATCAAATAAGAAAAGTAAGAATTAATATCATAAAAAAAATCAAATTAAATTTTATGGCTAGAATAATAAAGGGAAGAAAAGATTAGATTGTTTATTCATGAACTCCAACTAACTAACTAACTGTGTATCCTTATATTCACATTGGTGGCACCATGGGGTGACACCAAACTTAGTTTCGAGCATTGTGATGAAAAGGTTGTTGTTCAAAGCACCAAGACTAGCATGCTCTGGGTTGCATTCATGCTTTCTTGGCATGCTTTGAACACCAAACTTGTTGTTCACTATATACTGCATAATAAGGATTTCACCAAGTGTTTGTCAAGTTTGGGTTGGAGTTCATAAATATTGACTTATTCACTATTTTCTAAAAGCATATAAAACATGGGTTGTGGTGACTTCTTCTTCTAAGGGAATTTTGTTGTTGTCTTCACATGTCTCTGGTGGTTTAGGTTCCTCCAACTTTTCCTTGAGCTGTGACAATTGCTGTTTGCCTTGTTCATCAACCGAGGGCTTTCCCAGATGGGCTGGTTGTGCTTCAGTGCTTGCTTCCTCTTTCAGTATCTCATGATGATCTTTGCTTGGTTCTTTGTTCTCTTGATCTGCTTCTTGTGAGAGTTGGAAGACATTGAAGCTGAGTCGTTCATCATGCATCCTCAATATTAGCTCCCCTTGCTCCACATCTATTAGTGTTCTGGCTGTAGCTAGGAATGGCCTTCCCAATATGATTGGGTGAGTGTGACTTTCTTCCATGTCCAGGATGACAACGTCTGTTGGGAGGAAGTATTTCCCAACCTTTGACAACACATTTTCCACCACCCCTATTGCTTGTTTTTGAGTTTTGTCAGCCAACCTGATGACTACATCTGTGGGCATTATCTCATTGATCTGCAGCCTCTTCACCAGGGATAAGGGCATTAAGTTGATGCTTGCTCCCAAATCGCAGAGTGCTCTATCAAACATTGTTTCCCCTATCGCACAGGGGATATGAAAACTCCCTAGGTCTTTTTTTTTTTGCAGGCAACTCTGGTTGAATGAGGGCACTGCACTCCTTGTTCATCACTATAGTTTGGCCTCCCTTGAGTAAGCTTTTCCTGGGAAGAAGTTCCTTCATATACTTGATGTATGCAGGCATTTGTTGGATGGCCTTGATGAATGGTATGTTTGCATGCAAAGACGCAAACAAATCTAGAAACCTTGAGTATATTCTCTTCTCCACAACACCATTGAGCAGTTGGGGAAAGGGTGCATAGAGTCTCAACAGCTCTTGTTGTGAGATTTCTGGTTCTTGATGATCTTTTTCCTTCTTCTCTACTGAGGTATCTTCAGGTTGTTCTGACAGCTTGCTTGGCTTGTCCTCAGTCTCCTTATCACTTATAGTGACCATCTTGCAATCTTCCCATCTTACTTTCTTTGTTTCACCTCTCGGATTCTTCTCTGTGTCACTTGGGAACCCATCTGTGGGTTTGGGAATTTGCTCAAAGAGATACTCCACTTTAGATTCCAACCTCTTGATTGTGTCTCCTTGGTTCTTGAAACTGGCTCGCACTTCCTCCTTGAACACCTTGTTGTCTTGAATCTCCTTGCCTATGCCTTCAAGTAGATTCTCAATCCTTGAAAGTCTGTCATCAAATGATGATAGGTTGGGACTAGAGGTGGAAAGATGAAGTAAGTTATTTTGGTTTTGATATGAATGTGGAGAGGTGTTGTTATGGGGGTGTTGATATGGTCTAGATGTGAAATGTTGGTGGGCTGCATTGTTGGAATTTGGCCGTCTTTGATCAAGGCTTTGGTCTTGTTGATTTCCCCACCCAAAGTTTGGGTGATTCCTCCATCCAAAGTTGTAGGTCTTGGAGTATGGATCATGGTTCTGCCTAGGTGAATTCCCAATGTAGTTGGCTTGCTCCTGACTACCCTCTGCTTCTTCATTCACTTCTTCTTGGGTTGTTGATGAAGTGGTAATTGCTGCTACTTGGTTCCTCTCCATCTTCTTGGTGAGGTTAGCCAACTGCTGGGTAATGAGCTTGTTTTGGGCCAACAGAGAATCTATATTGTTTAGCTCCATTATTCCTCTCGTGTTCCCTCTTTCGGAAGCATAGAAGTAGTCATTCTCTGCTACAGTTTCAATGACATCTATGGCCTCCTCAATGGTCTTCTTCTTGTTCAAAGATCCTCCGGATGAATGGTCTACGGCCTTCTTTGACTCATAAGAGAGCCCTTCATAGAAAATGTGCAGCTGCACCCATTCATTGAACATATCTGGTGGGCACCTCCTTGTTAGGTCTTTAAACCTCTCCCATGCTTCATACAACGTCTCACCATCTTGTTGCCTGAAAGTTTGGACCTCAGCTCTCAGCGTATTGATTCGTTGAGGGGGGTAAAATCTTGATAAGAATTTGTTCACCACATCTTCCCAAGTTGTCAAGCTCTCCTTTGGGAAAGACTCCAGCCACTTGGCTACCTTATCCTTGAGTGAGAATGGAAATAAGAGTAGTCTATAGGCATCAGGATGAACACCATTAGACTTCACTGTGTCACATATTCTCAGGAAGGTGGTTAGATGTTGATTGGGGTCTTCTTGGACACCTCCTCTGAACGAACAGTTGTTCTGAACAAGGGTGATGAGCTGTGATTTTAGTTCAAAATTGTTGGCATGGATGGTTGGCTTTTGAATGCTACTTCCACAGTTTCCTGAGTTTGGATTGATGTAAGAGCCTAAAACTCTTCTATCCTCCCCAGCATGATTTGCTCGTCCTCCTCCGCCATGGTTGTGAGCTTCTTCTTCACGATGGTTTTCCATGTTTTCTTCCATGTTTGGTTCAAAGTATTCCTCAAAGTGTTCCTCCTCTTCTTCAGCACCAACTACACGTTTTTCTCTTGCCTCCCTCCTTAGTCTAAGGAAGATTCTCTCAGGTTCAGAATCAAAGGAAGTTGAAGCCCCGCTTCTTCTCCCTGTCATACAACCAACAAGTACAAGCAAAGAGAATAGGTGCAGAAAGTATATCTGTCAGAAGTACTGTTAGTGTGAGTGATGCAATATATCAAACAGTTAGTGGGTTAGTGAAATGAATGGTAAATAACAAAGAAAAAGTAGGGGGAAGGGAAGAAATTAACTAAAACAGAAAGTAAATGACTCAAACAGAAAATTAAATCAAACAAAAATAAAATGCTCAATCTAGTTATCCTCCGATTTAATCATTGTTGATGCACAATCAATCCCCGGCAACGGCGCCATAAACTTGATGCACGGAAAACTTGTCTTGTAACAAATTTCCCTTCGGCAAGTGTACCGAATTTGTCGTCAAGTAAAAACTCACAATAGAGTGAGGTCGAATCCCACAGGGATTGATTGATCAAGCAACTTTAATTAGAGGAATGTTCTAGTTGAGCGAATCAGAATTTGAGTTGAGGATTGCAGAAAATTAAATGGCGGAAAAGTAAATAACAGAAAAGTAAATGCTAGAAATAAAAAGCTGAATGTAAATGACGGAAAGTAATTTGCAGAATCCTAAATGGGAATGGGGTAATTGCTCGTAAAAGTAAATGACAGAAATTAAAGAGAATGGGTAAGATCAGAAATGGGGAGTTCATTGGGCTCAGGAGATGTTGCATTCTCCAGATCAATTTCATTTTCATCTCTTCCTCAATCAATGCACTCATTGATCTCCTTGGCAATCTTAAGTGATCAAATTACAATTCTTTGTAATTCAATCTCTCAAATCTTGATCAATAGCCAATTCTTTGGTCAATTGCTCATGAGAAGAGATGAAGGATGGTCATTGATTATACCACATGCATTTCCCAAATCAAGTGTTGAGAGGATTATAGTCACATATCCATCCAAACCCAATTCGGTCCAGCATGAGAAAGCATTTCTAGCATGATCTCTTCATTCCTCTTTCAAGGTTCAGAAGAGATCCAAGTTTGAATAGCTTCTTTTCCAAGATAACTACCCAATTGGATGAAGATCGAAAGCTTTCAAGTAAAATCAAGAGAAAAGATAGAAGAAGAATAATGAAAACTAGTATTGATCCATCAAATTACAACAGAGCTCCCTAACCCTATGAAAGGGGTTTAGTTGTTCATTGATGCCAAGGCATCATAGGCTAGTTTCACTAGCATTTTTCTGTTAGTTTTAGTTGTTTTATGCATTTTCTTGAGCTTAAAGTAACCAAAAATGGTTAAATGAAGAACAAAGTAATGAACCATCCAAACAATATGATTTTGATGCAAATTCCATGAGTTTTAGTTATATTACTTAAATGCTATGAATGAAAGATTTCTCATGAAATTTTGCAAGACTTTGATGCAATTGTTTGGATGATTTCAGGGAAGAAGAGGCTAAGCAAGGAAGCAACAAAATCAACAAAGGAAGCTTGAATATCACATGTGGAGTTTAAGTTCCAGTTTAAGCCTAAACTGGAGCTTAAACGCCAAAATCATGAAGGATAAGAAATACCTCATCTCAAATCTTGATTCCGCTCAACTAGAACACACTTCTAATCCGAATTGCTCACTCAACCAATCCTTGTGGGATTCGACCTCACTCTATTGTGAGTTTTTACTTGACGACGATAACCGGTGCACTTGCCGGAAGGAATTTTGCCAATCGTGCAATTTCCTAATCGTAGCATAACTAGTTTATGTGCATCATTCATAGTTCTGGAAAATGAAAACAAAGATGGAGAATACATGATGAAACTAGAAGTGCAGAGAAAGTAAATACATAGAGTAGTTCTATGCCAAGAGGCTCCCTATAATTTCCAACTCCCAAAATAATTCAAAGCTACTCCTATATATACTACTCTTCTGATATTCTAGTTGCATCTTCAAGTCTTGGGTATGGGCCTTTGGATCTTGAGTTTGAAGCAGCTATCTTCTTCATTGGGCTTGGCTTTACTTGCAGAGAGAAAGTGTGAAGTGGGCAGAGACTTTAGCTCAGGACGTTAGTGATGTTAACGTTCAGTGAAAATATGGGTTCGAGAATGTTAGTGACAATCACCTTTTTCACTAACGTCCCTCACCCAAGTAAGAGCCACGTTATCTTCAACGTTAGTGGCACAAACGTTGCCACTAACGTTGCCTCTTTGTCCTTCGCACACGTTATTGGGACTTGCCTTTCCCAATAACGTTGAGAAGTCTCCCCCTTCCCTACGTTAGAGTCCACGTTAACTTAGTTAACGTGGCTCTTTTAACGTAGGCTTGCCAACCTTCGAGAACGTTAGTAACACTTACCATTGTCACTAACGTTCCAATGTGCCCCTATTTCTCACGTTGGAGTCCACGTTAACTAGGTTAATGTGGCTTCTAACATGGCCATGCTAGCCATCTCCAACGTTAGTGACAAAGTTGAGTGTCACTAACGTTGGCTCATCATTCCCTTATCCACGTTAACTAAGTTAACATGGGAGTTAACGTGGCTCATAGTGGCTTGTGTGGGCTCATTCCAACGTTAGTGACAATGTTGGGTGTCACTAACGTTGGCGATCACCTCCCTTCTTCACGTTATCTTCCACGTTAACTAAGTTAATGTGGGTGCAAGTTACTCCCATTCCACGTTAGTGTTAACGTTAGTGTAACTAACGTAGCCACTAATGTGGTTCTTCTTTGCTTCCTTTGTCCTGAAATCAAGCAATAAAGTGCATCAAAGTTCTAGTCCAAGTCATGGGAAATGCAACATCCAATTTGTCATTAAATTCATGCAAAATCCTCAAAGCAATAAAGTGCATCAAAGTTCTAGTCCAAGATGTAAGTGAATATCTACCTAAAACTAACTTATTTCCTAAGGAAACGCATGAAACTACCCTAAAAATAGTAAAGAAAAGGTCAGTGAAAGTGGCCAAAATGCCCTGGCATCAACGCATACGCGCAAAAACTTGTTTGACGCGTACGCGTGGGCTACGCCACGCTTGGAATGACAAATTTGACCATCCACGCGTATGCGTAGGCCACGCGCACGCGTGGACACCGGAACATTGGTGCACCAACGTTGAGTTAAACGTTGCTGGCAAAGCGCAGAATTTATTTTTTTCAAGCAACATTTGACCCAACGTTCCTCTACAAACGTGATCACCAACATTAAGGCTGATTCCAGTCCAAATTGCACCTATGCAGAGTAGAATGTTAGTGCCAATGTCCATTATTAATTACTAAAGAATCACTCCTAACTGCTTCAGCCAAGCCCCACATCCAAGTATTTGATCCAATTGAAGATGAGAAAGAAGAGTATAAATAGAAAGATTGTTGAAGATTGAAGAGAGCTTTCTGGGAGGCCCTTAGGGGGCTCTGGGAGTTCAGAACTCTGCTTTCAATTCTTTCTGCATTTTCTTTTAGTTTTATGTACTTCCTTTTCTTTTCTTTTTCTGTTTGGGGCTAACACACAGAGTACTGAAACTCTGCCCAATTTTACTTTCTCTACACTTTTAATTCTGCAATGTACTTTTCCATTTCACTTTCCATTCTGAGAGCTATGAACAACTAAACCCCTTTCATCGGGTTAGGGAGCTCTATTATAATTCAATGGATCAATAATAGTTTTCATCTTATTCTTCTATCCTTTCTCTTGATTTTGTTAGAAAGCTTTCGATCTTAATTCAATGGGATAGTTGTCTTGACAGAGAAGCTATTCATAATTGGGTTTCCTCTAATCCTTGAGAGAGGGATGAGGAAATCATGCTAGAAATGCTTTCTCACATTGGATTAGATTGGGGTTTGGATGGATATCGTGACATGTAATCCTACCAATACTTTAATCTATGAATTTATGTGGTATAATCAGTGACCAAACTTCATCTCTTCCCATGAGCAATTAAATTAAGACATTAGGCAATTGTTAAAGCTTAGAGAGATTGGTGAGCCAAGACATTGGAATCCAATCACCTAAGATTTCCAAGCAAAGTCAATGAATGCATTGATTGAGGAAGAGACAAGAATGATTTGATCCAAAGAATTCAATATCTCCTAAAACCCAATGAATTCCCAAATTCTGATCTACCCATTCTCTTTACATTCTGCCTTTTAATTTGATGTTTAACAATCCCCATTCTCTTTTAATTTCTTGCAATTTAAGCTTTTGCACTTTAATTTCCAGCAATTTTCCTTCTGCCATTTAATTTCTGTTATTTACATTCAGTTATTTATATTTCTTGCTCTTTATGTTTCCCGCCACTTTACATTCTGCAATCCCAATTTCAATTCTGATTTAGTTCAAGTAGAATATTCTTTCAATTAATATTGCTCAACCAACCAATCCCTGTGGGATTCGACATCACTCTATAGTGAGTTTTTACTTGACGACAATCTAGTGCACTTGCCAGTGGAAATTTGTTGAGAGACAAGTTTTTGTGACATCAATTACATAAGAAGGGTAAAATAGTCTTTTAGTGCTAAAATTCACTTCCGAGGCCCACTTGGTGAGTGTTTGGGCTTAGCTTGATTGAGATTTGCGTGCTAGGAGATCTTTAGGGTGTTGAACACTGGCTAGGGGGTCCTTTATGGGTGTTGGACGCTGGTCTCTTCTCCTTTAGGCGCTGCACGCCAGAATAGGGCAGGAGGCTGGCGTTGAATGCCAGTGTTGGGCCTTCGATTCTGAAGCAAAGTATGAACTATTATATATTTTTGGAAAGCTTTGGGTGTTAGCTTTCCATAGCCGTTGAGAATGCTCCATTGAGATATCCATAGCTCCAAAAATGCTCTTTCAAGTGCAAGGAGGTCAAATCCGGACAGCATCTGTAGTGCTTTCTCTGCCTCTGAATCAAACTTTTGCTCCAGCTCCTCAATTTTAGCCAAAAAATACCTAAAATTGCATAAAAACACACAAACGCCTAGTAGAATCCCAAAATGTGAATTTTACACTAAAAACTATGAAAATATAATAAAACTTAAACAAAACATACTAAAAACTATATGAAAGTGATGCCAAAAAGCGTATAAAATATTCGCTCATTAGAACACCAAACTTAAACTGTTGCTTGTCCCCAAGCAACTAAAAACAAGGTAGGATAAAAAGAAGAGTAAGATACAATAAATCTCAGAGTTTTCAATGAAGCTCAATTTCAATTAGATGAGCGGGACTTAATAGCTTTTTGCTTCTGAATGGTTTTGGCATCTTACTATCCATTGAAACTCAGAAATGTTGGTCTCTTTAGGAACTTAAAATATAGATGATATTATTGACTCTCCTAGTTTAGTTATTTTTTGTTCTTGAACAAAACTTTTTAGAGTCTTGGCCGTGGCTCTAAGCACTTTGTTTTCTAGTATTACCATCGGATACATAAATGCCATAGACACTTAACTGGGTGAACCCTTTCGGATTGTGATTTAGCTTTGCTAGAATCCTAGACAGAGGTGTCTAAAGTTCTTAAGCACACTCTTTTTGCTTTAGATGACGACTTTAACTGCTCAGTCTCAAACTTTTTACTTGACACCTTCACACCACAAGTACATGATTAGGGACAGCTTGAATGAGCCGCTTAGGACAAGATTTTGTTTCCTTTAGGCCCTCCTAACCATTGATGCTCAAAGCCTTGGATCCTTTTGCCCTTGCCTTTTGGTTTAAAGGGTTATTGGCTTTTTGGCTTTTTGCTCTTGCCTTTTTGTTTTAAAAGCTATTGGCTTTTTCTGCTTTGTTTTACTTATTTATTTTTTTCGCATGCATACAAATATATATATATATATATATTCTTTTTCTTTTTGCTGCTTTTTCTTGCTTCAAGAATCAATTTTTGAGATTTTTCAAATTACCAATAATACTTTACTTTTATCATCATTCTTTCAACACCCAACATTTTTAATTTCAATTTCAAATATGCACTATTCATTCACACATTTAGAAAACAAAAGCAATGCCACCATGTATCTATTCTTATTATAAAACTCGAAATTCATGTATCTCTCAATTCTTTTAAAATAAAATTTTCTTTTAAGTAAGGTGAGGGATATATGGAACATTTTATAACTTTAAGACATAGATGATCATGCAACAAGAACAAGAGAATAGACAATAAAACATAACAGAAAACAGAAAAATAAAAGTAAGGTGGTTAAGGGAACGAGGCCACCTTAGTGATGGCGACTATCACTTCCTTTAGAGAACCTAATGGTGCACTTGATATCTTCAATGTCACACCCTTATCTCTGTTGTTCTTCCCTTAAAACTCTTTATTCTTCCCTCATGGCTCTTTGATCTTCTCTTATTTGATGGAGGGTGGTGGAATGATCCTGATGTTCCATCCTCAACTGATCCATGTTAGTGCATAGTGCTCCAAGAGAAGTGTGCCATTGATCCCAATAGATTTGAGGAGGAAAATACATCCCTTGGGGCATCTCAGGAATCTGATGTTGAGGCGGCTCCACATGCTCATGTTGTGGTTCATGTGCCGGCTCTCTAGTGTGCTCCAGCCTACTTTTAGTGATGGTCTTGTCCTCCTCAATAGGAATGTCACGTTCTATGACAATTCCAGCTGAATTGCATAGGTGACATATAAGATGAGGGAAAGCTAACCTTGCCTTGGTGGAAGGTTTGTCCGCCACTTTGTACAATTCTTGAGGTATCACCCCATGTACTTCCACCTCCTCTCTGAGCATGATGTAATGGATCATGATGGCTCGGTCCATAGTCACTTCGGACCGGTTGCTAGTAGGGATGATAGAGCGTTGGATAAACTCCAACCATCCTCTAGCTATGGGCTTGAGGTCAGGCCTTATTAGTTGGACAGGCTTGCCTTGGGAATCCCTTTTCCACTGTGCTCCTTCCACATAGATGTCTGAGAGTACTTGATCCAGCCTCTGATTATGGTTAACTCTCCTAGTGTAAGGATGAGGGTCTCCTTGCATTAAATACAAGTTGAACGCCAACCTCACACTTTCCAGGCTAAATTCTAAGATTCTCCCTCGGACCATGGTGCTCTAATTCTTAGGATGAGGGTTCACACTAATGACATGGTTTTTCGTGACCCATGCATTAGCATAGAACTCTTGCACCATTAGAATTCCAACCTCTTGGATGGGATTGATTAGGACTTCCCAACCTCTTCTCCGGATCTCTCTTCGGATCTCCGGATACTCATTCTTCTTAAGCCTAAAAGGGACCTCAGGGATCACCTTCTTCTCTGCCACTACTTCATAGAAGTGGTCTTGGTAGGCTTTAGTGATGAATCTCTCCATCTTCCAAAATTTGGAGGTGGCGGCTATGGCCTTTTCTTTCCTCTTTCTAGAGAGTTCTCCAACCTTGGGTGCCATAAGTGGTAATAGAAAGCAAAAAGCAATGCTGCTCCCACACTAAAATTAAAAGCTTTGCTCGTCCTCGAGCAAAAATAAATAAAAGAGAAGAATAGAGTAGAAGAAGATAGAGGGAGAGAGGGGATTCGGCCAATGGGGCTTTATGTGTATGAATGTTGTATGTATGAAGGGGTAGAAAGAAGGGATATTTATAGGAGTGGGCTAGGGTTAAGTTCGGTCATAGGTGGGGTAAATGAGAGGGAAATTTGATTGTAAAGTGGGTGGGTGTTGGTGGGTGTTATGATGGTTTTGGGGAAGTGATATGGGTGTGATTAGCCTAGGGTTTATAGGAAAGAATGTATAGGGAAGTGTAAAAAGAAGAAAGAAGAAGTAGGGAAGGTAAAGATGTTGTGGGACCCATTGGTCTTGAGAGGCTAGGGAATTCAAATTCCCTGCCCTGCTGCATGGGCATTGAATGCCCAGCACTATGTCCATAGCTGCCGTTCAATGCCAGTAGTGCTGCCATTTGGGTGTTGAACGCCCAGCCAGTGCTCCCTGGCTGGCGTTCAATGCCAGCAAGTTTGCCAGTTGGGGGGTTGAACGCCCAGTCAGTGCTCCCTGGCCGGCATTCAGCGCCAGTGAGACACTCCATTCTAAGTGTTTTGTTTTCATTGCTGAACCTTTCTGTCTTTGTTCTGACTGCTGCATATGATCATGAACCTAAAGAAATAACTTAAACAAAATAAATTAAAAGAAATAGAAATAATTAATTAGGGTTGGGTTGCCTCCCAACAAGCGCTTCTTTAACGTCATTAGCCTGATGGTTAGCTCCTTTCGGAGGTGAGTATGGGCTCATAATTTCGCCCCTTACAATGAACTTTCTACCCGTCTTCTCATGAATGAGCTCTTCATGCTCTAGAGACAGGACACAACTCACTGTATGTGGTATGACTGGCTTCTTGGTGAAGACAACTCTCATGCCAAGTGAGAGGCCTTCAATGGGGACTTTCTTGTCCCTCCAGCCTTTAGATACTTTCTTCCTAGTACCTTTGTTCTCAGTGCTTGTTAATGGCTGCACAACATCAAACTTAGAATTGATGTTTGGGAGCTTAGTAAAGTTCAGCATTGAAAGGAATGGTTGGAACACTAAATGTTGCACAGATATCTCTCTTTTTTTAGAGGGAGAGTTGGGGTGAGGCATCTTGAATAAGATGTGATCCTCCCCTAATTGTAGAATCAGTTCTCCCTTAGCTACATCAATGATAGCATTGGCAGTGGCTAGGAAAGGTCTTCCAAGGATGACAGAGTCATCCTCTTCTTCCCTAGTGTCTAAAATGACAAAGTTTGTAGGGATGTAATGGTTTTCAACCTTTACCAATACATCCTCTACTAAGCCATATGCTTTCTTCATTGATTTGTCTGTTATCTCTAGTGAGATGTTTACAGCTTGTACCTCAAAGATTCCTAGCTTCTCCATTACAGAGAGTGGCATGAGGTTTATGCTTGACCCAAGGTCACACAGAGCCTTCTCAAAGGTCATGGTGCCTATGGTGCAAGGAATTAGGAAATGATGACCCCTATTTCGTGGTATATTTTATACTTAATTGAGTGGATTTTATTCACTAAACTCACACTTGTGAATATAAATTGCATGTTTTACATTTTCCTTCCTAATTCTGTGCTTTGATTGAAAATATGCTTCTTTGGCCTTAAAATTGCTAATTATTAATCCTCTCTTATTAACATTTGATGTCGTGATATGTGTGTTAAGTGTTTTCAGGATTTATAGGGCAGGAATGGCTTAGAGGATGGAAAGGAAGCATGCAAAAGTGGAAGAAATACAAGAAATTAAAGGAATTGCTAAGCTGTCAACCCTGACCTCTTCGTACTAAATCGACCATAACTTGAGCTACAAAGGTCCGAATTAGGCGGTTCCAGTTGCATTGGAAAGCTAACATCCAGGGCTTCAAAATGATATGTAATTTCCCATAGTTTCCATGCAGTTAGATGACGCACACGCGTGGATAATGCGTACACATGACACGCGGAGAAGACCATCAACGCATACGCGTGACATGCGCCACGTGCAGAAATCGTAGAAGACGCTGGGGGCAATTTCTGGGCTCCTTTTGGCCCAGTTCCAAGCCTAAAAAACACAGATTAGAGGCTACAGAGTTGGGGAATCATTGATTGACACAACTTTCATTCACATAATTTTAGGTTTTAGATGTAGTTTTCTAGAAAGGGAGGCTCTCTCCTCTCTCTAGGTTTTAGGATTCTTAGGTTTAGCTATTTTCAATTTTAGACTTCTACTCTATTTCAATTTAGTTTCTCTTCTACTTTTATTTGTTCTAGCATTCTAGTTTATTTATTTCCTTTGTTGATTACTTTATGTTTCCAATTTAGTTTATGAATTCTCATGTTAGATTTGATTTTCTATTGAATGCAATTTGAGGTATTCCATGTTTATTGCTTCTTCCTTTATTTGTTATCATTGATTCTTGCAATTGGTTGTTTAGATTTAATATTCCTTGCTAGTTTTCTCTGTTTTTATGTTGTGCCTTCCAAGTATTTGATTAAATGCTTGAAAGGATGTTAGAGTAGATTTTTCTCCTCTTGGCTTTGGTTGAGTAATTGGAGACTCTTGAGTTATTAAACTCCTTTGTTGATTGATAATTGAAAGTTACCGGTTAATTTGGATCCCTCTAAAGCTAGTCTTTTCTTAGGAGTTGACTAGGACTTGAGGAATCAAATTAATTCATCCACTTGACTTTCCTTCATAGTTAGAGGTTAACTAAGTGGGAGCAATGGACAATTCTCATCACAATTGATAAGGATAGCTAGGATAGGACTTCTAGTTCTCATACCTTGCCAAGAGCTTTTCTAGTTATTAATTTAATTTCTTGCCATTTTATTTTCTTGTTCATTATTTCAAAAATCCAAAAAGATACTTTTTCATAACCAATAATAAACTACACTTCCCTGCAATTCCTTGAGAGACGACCCGAGGTTTGAATACTTCAGTTATTATTTTTAGGGGTTTGTTACTTATGACAACCAAATTTCTGTATGAAAGGATTCTTTGTTGGTTTAGAAACTTGGTGCATGAAATTGTGATCTCTAGCAACGGCACCAAAGGCTCAGTACGCACGTTCATAATCTCAAATTCTTTTTCACAACTCCGATACAACTAACCAGCAAGTGCACTGGGTCGTCCAAGTAATAAACCTTACGTGAGTAAGGGTCGATCCCACGGAGATTGTTGGCTTGAAGTAAGCTATGGTCATCTTGCAAATCTCAGTCACAAAGATTCAAATGGTTATGGGATTTTGATAATTAAAATATAAATAACAGAAAATAAGATAGAGATACTTATGTAATTCATTGGTGAGAATTTCAGATAAGCGTATGGAGATGCTTTGTTCCTTCTGAACCTCTGCTTTTCTACTGCCTTCATCCAATCATTCATACTCATTTCCATGGCAAGCTGTATGTTGGGCATCACCGTTGTCAATGGCTACTTCCCGTCCTCTCAGTGAAAATGGTCCAAATGCGCTTGATAAACCACTATTTTTATGGTTTATATTGTACTTAATTGTGCAGTTTTATCAAATCTTTACCCACTTATTCATATGATTAGCATGCATTTATAATTCCTTCCTAAAAATACTTCATGGTTGAAAACTTGCTTCCGAGAGTCTTTTAATTTTGTATTTTAATTCTCCTTTATTCCATTCGATGTCGTGATCTGTGTGTTAAGTGTTTCAGGCTTTATAGGGCATGAATGACTTGGAGATTAGAAAGGAAGCTTGCAAAAAAAATGGAAGGAACACAAGAAATTGAGGAGATGACCAGCGAGAAGTGACGCGGATGCATGGCTCACGCGACCGTGCGACATAGAGGAAATTGCAGTGACGGGGACGCATGTCTCACACGACCGCGCGGATTGTAAACTGCACAAGTGACGCGAAGGCGTGGACGACGCACACGCGTGGCAAGGCAAAACGCTGGATGACACGAACGCCTGGATGACGCGATCGTGTGACATGCGCGATCTGCAGAATTTGCAGAATTTGCTGGGGGCGATTTTGGGCCCTGTTTTGACCCAGTTTTTGGCCCAGAAAAGCATATTAGAGCCAGGGAACATGCAGAGACCAGAACAACATTCATTCGGCATAATTTTAGTTTTAGATCTGATTTTACTTCTCTTCTAGGTTTTCTCTCTATACATTCATAGTTCTTAGGATTTTGATATTATTGCTTTTTGGACTGGGATATTGAGAAGAGTTATTACTTCCGTCAAGACTTCGTCATTTCTAGTTTGTTTCCTTACTTGTCACTTACTCTTGCATGTCCTTTATTTACTCAGAATTATTATTGGATTATTTTTAGAATTTATTAATACAAGAACTATTTTTATTTTTAATTGATCCTTTTGATTATTATTTACCATGTCTTTCAATATTTCCCTTTCTTATTTCGTGGGTTTTACAATCATAATGAGCGAGTAGTTCTACAACTTGATTGGGAGTTGATTGACAGGAGGACCTTGAGTTGGATGCTCAAGAGTAAAATTATAGTTGGGTTTCGTGTTGGGTCGCGCTCTAATCACTGACACTAGTCCTTCCCAAGGGAGAGGATTAGAACTTGTGAATAGAAATTGACTTCCAACTTGCTTAACTTTCCTTTACCTGGTAAAGGATAACTGAGCATGCAACCTTTAATTATCACTTTTATCTTTAGAGAACTCCATCAAGGATAGGGCTTCCAACTAATCTACTCCCGGTCAAGGTTTTTATTTAAATTACATAAATTCTCTGATTTTATTTTCCTGTTTATCAACTCAAACCATTTTTAGAAAATATCTGATTAATAAAATAGCACATCTTCCTGCAACTCGTTAGGAGACGACCTAGGATTCATACTCCCAGTATTTTAATTTTAATTTTGTGACAACCCCTTCTAAATTGATAAGCGGATTTTCGGTTGGTTAAGAACTGTACTTGCAACGTATCTCTTATAACAATTTCTTAACTCGCCAATTTCCGCCACGTCAGTGCTGTCACCGCACGGCTAATCATCTATCAGTTCTCGATCATGTTAGAATAGGAACCAGTGATCCTTTTGCGTTTGTCACTACGCCCAACACTCGCGAGTTTGAAGCTTGTCACAGTCATCCCTTCCTAGACCCTACTCGGAATACCACAGACAAAGTTTAGACTTTCCAGATCTCAAGAATGGCCGCCAATAAATCTAGCTTATACCACGAAGACTCCGATCTTTCGGAATGGAGGCTAAGAGATAAACGCTCAATCCACGGTAGAACGAAAGTGGTTGTCATGCACGCGTTCATAGTTTGAGAATAGTGATGAGTGTCACGGATCATCATATTCATCATGGTTGAAGTGCAAGCGAATATCTTAGAATAGGAATAAGCTTGAATTGAATAAGAAAACAATAGTACTTTGCATTAATTCATGAGGAACAGCAGAGCTCCACACCTTAATCTATGGTGTGTGGAAACTCTACCGTTGAAAATACATAAGTGATGAAGGTCCAGGCATGGCCGAATGGCCAGCCCCCTAAATGTGATCTCTGAACATAAAAATTATTCAAAGACTAATCAGAGATATAAAATAAATCGCTAAAAGTAGTTTTTATACTAAACTAGTAGCTAGGGTTACATAAGATAAGTAAATGATGTAGAAATCCACTTCCGGGCCCACTTGGTGTGTGCTTGGGCTGAGCATTGAGCTTTCATGTGTAGAGACTCTTTTTGGAGTTAAACGCCAGGTTGTAGCCTGTTTCTGGCGTGTAACTCTGGTTTGCAACCTGTTTCTGGCGTTTAACTCCAGAATAGGGCAGGAAGTTGGCGTTTGAACGCTAGTTTGCGTCGTCAAAACTCGGGCAAAGTATGGACTATTATATATTTCTGGAAAGCCCTGGATGTCTACTTTCCAACGCAATTGCGAGCGCACCAATGGGGTTTCTGTAGCTCCAGAAAATCTATTTCGAGTGCAGGGAGCTCAGAATCCAACAGCATCTGCAGTCCTTCTTCATCCTCTGAATTAGATTTTTGCTCAAGTCCCTCAATTTCAGCCAGAAAATACCTGAAATCACAGAAAAACACACAAACTCATAGTAAAGTCCAGAAATGTGATTTTTATTTAAAACTAATAAAAATATACTAAAAACTAACTAAATCATACTGGAAACTATGTAAAAACAATGCCAAAAAGCGTATAAATTATCCGCTCATCACAACACCAAACTTAAATTGTAATTTTAACATTCATAAACAACAAATTCAAAAGACATATGCACTGTTCAAGCATTCATTCAGAAAGCAAAAAGTATTGCCACCACATCAAAATAATTAAACTAAGCTCAAGGATGAATTCAAAATCATGTACTTCTTATTCTTTTATTTTTTGAACATTTTTCATTTAAGAAAGGTGATGGATTCATAAGACATTCATAGCTTTAAGGCATAGACACTAGACACTAATGATCATGTAATAAGACACAAACATAAAAAAAAATAAAGCATAGAGAACGAAAACAAAAAAAAATTAACTAGACAAGGAGATTAAGGAACGGGTCCACCTTAGTAAGGGTGGCGTCTTCTTCCTCTTGAAGAACCAATGGTGTTCTTGAGCTCCTCTATGTCTCTTCCTTGCCTTTGTTGCTCATCCCTCACAGCTCTTTGATCTTCTCTAATCTCATGGAGAATGATGGAGTGCTCTTGGTGCTTCATCCTTAGTTGTCCCATGTTGGAACTTCATTCTCCTAGGGAGGTGTTGATTTGCTCCCAATAGTTTTGTGAAGGAAAGTGCATCCCTTGAGGTATCTCAGGGATTTCATGATGAGGAATTTCCTCATGTTCTTGTTGAGGTCCATGAGAGGGCTCTCTAGTTTGCTCCATTCTCTTTTTAGTGATGGGCTTGTCCTCTTCAATGTGGATGTCTTCATCTATGACAATCCCAGCCGAATTGTAGAGGTGACAAATGAGGTGAGGGAAGGCTAACCTTGCCAAAGTGGAGGACTTGTCAGCCACCTTGTAGAGTTCTTGAGGTATAATCTCATGAACTTCCATTTCCTCCCCAATCATGATACTTTGGATCATGATAGCCCGATCCACAGTTACTTCGGATCGGTTGCTAGTAGGAATGATAGAGCGTTGGATGAACTCTAACCACCCTCTAGCCACAGGCTTAAGGTCATGCCTTTTCAATTGAACCGGCTTGCCTCTTGAGTCAATTTTCCATTGAGCTCCTTCCTCACATATGTCCATGAGGACTTGGTCCAACCTTTGATCAAAGTTGACCCTTCTAGTGTAGGGGCGTGCGTTTTCTTCCATCATTGGTAAGTTGAACGCCAACCTTACATTTTCTGGATTGAAATCTAAGTATTTCTCCCGAACCATTGTAAGCCAATTCTTTGGATTTGGGTTCATACTTTGATCATGGTTCCTAGTGATCCATGCGTTTGCATAGAACTCTTGAACCATTAAGATTCTGACTTGTTGAATAGGATTGGAGAGTACTTCCCATCCTCTTCTTCTAATCTATTGTCGGATATCCAGATATTCGCCCTTTTTGAGCTTAAAAGGGACCTCGGGGATCACCTTTTTTTGGCCACAAGTTCATAGAAGTCGTCTTGATGGACCTTTGAGGTGAATCTCTCCATCTCCCATGACTCAGAGGTGGAAGCAATTGCCTTCCCTTTCCTCTTTCTTGAGGTTTCTCTGGCCTTAGGTGCCATTAATGGTTATGAAAAAATAAAAAGCAACGCTTTTACCACACCAAACTTAAAATGTTTGCTCGTCCCCGAGCAAAAGAAGAAAGAAAATAGTAGAAGAAGAAGAAAATGGAGAAGATGGAGGGGAAGAGTGTATGCGGCCAAGGGGGAGAAGAAGTGTTTGTAATGTGTGAAAATGAAGTAGTGTTGAGGGGTTTATATAGGGTTGGGGGGAGGTTTAGGTTTCGTGTATTAGGGTTGGGTTTGGGAGGGAAATGGATTTTGAATTTAGAGGTAGGTGGGGTTTTTGGGGAAGAGTGGATGGATGTGAGTAGTGAAGGGTATTTGAGGAAGAGATATGGAAGTGATTGGTGAATGGTATTTGGGGAAGAGTGTTATGAAAGGGTGTGAAGAGGAGAGAAGAAGAGGTGGGGTAGGTGGGGATCCTGTGGGGTCCACAGATCCTGATGGGTCAAGGACTTAACATCCCTGCTCCATTTAGGCGTGCAAAATGCCCTTGGAATGCACTTCTGGCGTTAAACGCCAGGTTGCGGCTTGTTTCTGGCGTTTAACGCTAGCTTTTCTCCCATTTTTGGCGTTAAACGCCAAGTAGATGCTCTGTTCTGGCGTTAAACGCCAGTTTGGTGCTTGTTTCTGGCGTTTAACGCCAGCTTGATACTTTTTTCTGGCGTTAAACGCCAGTCTACTGCTTCTTACTGGTGTTTAAACGCCAGTAAGCTCTTCCTCCAGGGTGAGCTATTTTTCATTCTATTTTTCATTCTATTTTTTTATTTTTCAGTTATTTTTGTGACTTCACATGATCATCAACCTAAAGAAAACATAAAATAGCAATGGAAAATAAATAGATATAAATAAATAACATTGGGTTGCCTCCCAATAAGTGCTTTTTTAATGTCAATATCTTGACAGTGAGCTCTCATGGAGCCTCACAGATAATCAGAGCAGGGTTGTGGCCTCTCAATACTAAACTTAGAGTTTGGTTGTGGCCTCCTAACACCAAACTTAGAGTTTGAATGTGGGGGTTTTGTTTGACTCTGTATTGAGAGAAGCTTTTCATGCTTCCTCTCTATGGTTACAGAAGGAGACCCTTGAGTCTTAAATACAAGGTAGTCCTCATTCAACTGAAGGACCAACTCTCTTCTGTCAATATCAATCACAGCTTTTGCTGTGGCTAGGAAGGGTCTGCCAAGGATGATGGATTCATCCTTATCCTTCTCAGTGTCTAGGATTATGAAATCAGTAGGGATGTAAAGGCCTTCAACCTTTACTAGCACGTCCTCTACTAGTCCATAAGCCTGTTTCATTGATTTATCTGCCATCTCTAGTGAGATTCTTGCAGCTTGTACCTCAAAATTTCTCCATTACAGAGAGTGGCATGAGATTTATCCCTGACCCCAGGTCACATAGAGCCTTCTCAAAGGTCATGGTACCTATGGTACAAGGTATGAAGAATTTTTCAGGATCCGATTTCTTCTGAGGTAATGTTTGCCTCATTAATGCATTCAGTTCATTAGTGAACAAGGGGAGTTCATCCTCCCAAGTCTCATTACCAAATAACTTGGTATTCAGCTTCATGATTTCTCCTAGATACTTAGCAACTTGCTCTTCAGTGATGTCTTCATCCTCTTCAGAGGAAGAATATTCATCAAAGCTCATGAATGGCAGAAGGAGGTTCAATAGAATCTCTAGGGTCTTTGTATGAGCCTCAGATTCCTTTGGTTCCTCAAAGGGGAACTCCTTTCTGTCCAGGGGACGTCCCATGAGGCTTTCCTCACTGAGACTCACGTCCTCCTCACTCTCTCCAGGTTCGGCCATGTTGGTCATGGTTTTGGCCTTCCACTCTCTCTTGGGGTTTTCTTCTGTATTGCTTGGGAGAGTATTGGGAGGAGTTTTAGTAATCTTCTTACTCAGCTGACCCACCTGTGCCTCTAAATTTCTAATGGAGGACCTTGCTTCATTCATGAAACTTAGTATGGTCTTGGATAGATCAGAGACTATAGTTGCCAGGCCAGAATGGCTCTTTTCAGAATTCTCTGTCTGTTGCTGAGAAGATGATGGAAAAGGCTTGCTATTACTAAACCTATTTCTTCCACCATTATTATTGAAGCCTTGTTGAGGCTTCTGTTGCTCCTTCCATGAGAAATTTGGATGATTTCTCCATGAAAGATTATAGGTGTTTCCATAGGGTTCTCCTATGTAATTCACCTCTGCCATTGCAGGATTCTCAGGATCATAAGCTTCTTCTTCAGAAGATGCTTCTTTAGTACTGTTGGATGCAGCTTGTAATCCATTCAGACTCTGAGAAATCATATTGACTTGCTGAGTCAATATTTTGTTCTGAGCCAATATGGCATTCAGAGTATCAATTTCAAGAACTCCCTTTTTCTGAGGCATCCCATTGTTCACAGGATTCCTCTCAGAGGTGTACATGAACTGGTTATTTGCAACCATTTCAATGAGTTCCTGAGCTTCTACAGGGGTTTTCAGATGAAGAGATCCTCCTGCAGAATGGTCCAATGACATTTTTGACAACTCAGACAGACCATCATAAAATATACTTATGATGCTCCATTCTGGAAGCATGTCAGTAGGACACCTTTTGATCAGTTGCTTGTATCTTTCCCAAGCTTCATAGAGGAATTGTCCTTCCTTTTGTCTGAAGGTTTGGATTTCCACTCTAAGCTTGCTCATCTTTTGAGGTGAAAAGAATTTGGCCAGAAAAGTACTGACCAGCTTATCCTAAGAGTTCAGGCTATCATTAGGTTGTGAATCCAACCATGTTCTAGCTCTGTCTCTTACAACAAAAGGGAAAAGTATAAGCCTGTAGTCCTCGGGATCAACTCCATTGGTCTTGACAATGTCACAGATTTGCAAGAATTTAGCTAAAAACTGATGAGGATCTTCCATTGAAAGTCCATGAAACTTGCAATTCTACTGCATTAGAGAAACCAATTGAGGCTTAAGCTCAAAATTGTTTGCTCCAATTGCAGGAAGTGAGATGCTTCTTCCGTAGAAGTTAGAAGAGGGTGCAATAAAGTTACCAAGCATCTTCCTTACATCTCCACCATTGATATTAGGTTCGGCTATGTCTCCCTCTTTTTCGAAAATTTTTGTCAGGTCCTCTCCAGAGGGTTGTGCTTTAGCTTCTCTTAGTTTCTTCTTAAGAGTCCTTTCAAGTTCAGGGTCAGCTTCAATAAGAATGTTCTTATCCTTGTTCCTGCTCATATGAAAAAGAAGAGAACAAAAAAGAAGAGGAATCCTCTATGTCACGGTATAGAGATTCCTTTATGTGAGTAGAAGAATAGGAGAATAGAAGAAGGAGAAGAGAAAAATTCAAACACAGAGGAGAAGAGTGGGTTCGAATTATGAGTAGAAGAGGAATGTTAGTAGATAAATAAATAGAAGGAGATGAGAGAGGGGGAGAGAATTCGAATTTAATTTAAAATAAAAGGAAAATATTTTTGTTTTTATTTTAATTATTAGTTAGTATTTGAAAATTAAGAAGAAAAATAAAATTAAATTGAAATTTAAAATAATTAGTTAATGAAAAGAAATTTTGAAGAAAAAGTTAGTGATTTTCGAAAATTGGTGAGAGGAAAGTAGTTAGATAGTTTTGAAAAAGACAAGAATTTAAAAATCAAACAAAAAGTTAAGTGGTTAATTGAAAAAGATTTGAAAATCAATTTTGAAAAGATAAGAAGTTAGAGAAGATTTTGAAATTGATTTTGAAAAAGATGTGATTGAAAATCATTTTGAAAAAAATTTGAAAAAGAAATTTAAAAAGATTTGATTTTGAAAATTAAAGTTGATTACTTGACTAACAAGAAACTAAAAGATATGATTCTAAAATTTAAAGATTGATCCTTTCTTAATAGGCAAGTAACAACTTGAAATTTTTTAAATCAAAATATTAGATGCTAGCAAAGAATTCGAAAATATGAAAGAAAAAATGAAAAAGATTTTATTTTTGAAAAAGATTTGAAAAAGATCGAATTTTTAAATTGAAAATTTGACTTGATTCATAAGAAACAATTAAATTTTAAAACTTTATAACTAAATCAATTCAAATTTTTGAAATTTATGAGAAGAATAAGGGAAAGATATTTTTTAAATTTTTGAATTTTTAATGAAGAAAGAGAAAAATAACAAAAAGACTCAAAACATGAAAATTATGAATCAAAACACACAATGCATGCAAGAACACTTTGAATGTCAAGATGAACACCAGGAACACTTTGAAGATCAAGATGAACATCAAGACTTATTTTTGAAAATTTTTAAGAAAAGAAAAATATGCAAGACACTAAACTTAGAAATTTTCAAACTTTAGACATTAACAAATTGAAAATGCATATGAAAAACAAGAAAAAAAAAATACAAAACATGAAAATGCAAAGATCAAACAAAGAAGATCATCAAGAACAACTTGAAGATCACGAAGAACACCATGCATGAGTTTTCGAAAATTTTTAAGATAATTTAAAGTTATGCAATTGACACCAAACTTAAAATTTGACACAAGACTTAAACAAGAAGCATAAAATTTTTTTTGGTTTTTATGGTTTTATATATTTTTTTAGATTTTTTTCGAAAATTAATTGGAAAAAGACAAATAAGGATTTCAAAATTTCTAATGAGAATTCTAAGAATCATGAAATGTTAGTCTAAAACTCCGGTCCAGGAATTAGACATGGCTTACTAGCCAGTCAAGATTTCAGTGAAAGCTTCGGACCAAAACACTAGACATCGCCAATGGCCAACCAAGCTTCAGCAGAACATTACATACAACAGCTAATTTGCTGAGAAAGACAAAGAAGCTCTTATAAGGATAGTTGAAACCTCGGTCCAAAAGATTAGACATGGCTTAACAGCCAGCCAGGATTCAACATATCTCATGAAACTCTATAATCCATTCTTAAAAATTCTGAAGTCATAGAATAATTTATTTTTTTGAAAATTTTTTGAAAATAAATAAAAAAAATTAAAAGACTTAAACATAAAATAAAAGTACCTAATCTGAGCAACAAGATGAACCATCAGTTGTCCAAACTCGAACAATTCCCGGCAACGGCGCCAAAAACTTGGTGCACGAAATTGTGATCTCTAGCAACGGCGCCAAAAGCTCAGTACGCAGGTTCATAATCTCAAATTCTTTTTCACAACTCCGATACAACTAACCAGCAAGTGCACTGGGTCGTCCAAGTAATAAACCTTACGTGAGTAAGGGTCGATCCCACGGAGATTGTTGGCTTGAAGCAAGCTATGGTCATCTTGCAAATCTCAGTCACGAAGATTCAAATGGTTATGGGATTTTGATAATTAAAATATAAATAACAGAAAATAAGATAGAGATACTTATGTAATTCATTGGTGAGAATTTCAGATAAGCGTATGGAGATGCTTTGTTCCTTCTGAACCTCTACTTTCCTATTGCCTTCATCCAATCATTCATACTCCTTTCCATGGCAAGCTGTATGTCGGGCATCACCCTTGTCAATGGCTACTTCTCGTCCTCTCAGTGAAAATGGTCCAAATGCGCTGTCACCGCACGACTAATCATCTGTCGGTTCTCGATCATGTTGGAATAGGATCCAGTGATCCTTTTGCGTCTGTCACTACGCCCAACACTCGCGAGTTTGAAGCTCGTCACAATCATCCCTTCCCAGATCCTACTCGGAATACCACAGACAAGGTTTAGACTTTTCGGATCTCAAGAATGGCCACCAATAATTCTAGCTTATACCACAAAGACTCCGATCTTTCAGAATGGAGGCTAAGAGATAAACGCTCAATCCACGGTAGAACGGAAGTGGTTGTCATGCACGCGTTCATAGGTTGAGAATAGTGATGAGTGTCACGGATCATCATATTCATCATGGTTGAAGTGCAAGTGAATATCTTAGAATAGGAATAAGCTTGAATTGAATAAGAAAACAATAGTACTTTGCATTAATTCATGAGGAATAGCAGAGCTCCACACCTAATTCTATGGTGTGTAGAAACTTTACCGTTGAAAATACATAAGTGATGAAGGTCCAGGCATGGCCGAAGGTCCAGGCATGGCCGAATGGCCAGTCCCCTAAACGTGATCTCTGAACATAAAAATTATTCAAAGACTAATCAGAGATATAAAATAAATCACTAAAAATAGTTTTTATACTAAACTAGTAGCTAGGGTTACATAAGATAAGTAAATGATGTAGAAATCCACTTCCGGGCCCACTTGGTGTGTGCTTGGGCTGAGCATTGAGCTTTCATGTGTAGAGACTCTTTTTGGAGTTAAACGCCAGGTTGTAGCCTGTTTCTGGCGTTTAACTCTGGTTTGCAACCTGTTTTTGGCGTTTAACTCCAGAATAGGGCAGGAAGTTGGCGTTTGAACGCCAGTTTACATCGTCAAAACTCGGGCAAAGTATGTACTATTATATATTGCTGGAAAGCTCTGGATGTCTACCTTCCAACGCAATTGAGAGTGTGCCAATTGGATTTTTGTAGCACCATAAAATCTATTTCGAGTGAAGAGAGGTCAGAATCCAACAGCATCTGTAGTCCTTCTTCATCCTCTGAATCAGATTTTTGCTCAGGTCCCTCAATTTCAGCCAGAAAATACCTGAAATCATAGAAAAACACACAAACTCACAGTAAAGTCTAGAAATGTGATTTTTATTTAAAAACTAATAAAAATATACTAAAAACTAACTAAATCATACTGAAAACTATGTAAAAACAATGCCAAAAAGCGTATAAATTATCCGCTCATCAAAACTATACTAGCAACGAGAACTTATTGTGAATTCTAAATCGTCAAAAATCTGTTCATCAAAATGGCACCATTGTCGGGGAATTGCAAACGTGTGCCTTATTATTGGTTATTGTGAATATTGTGAATAATTTTGTTTTTTTCATTTCTTTGTTAGGGTTTCTAGTTTTAGGAGTTTATTTGCATTAATTCGTATTAGTTTTTGTTTTTACTTGCTACTATGAATTCTCACCACTTTGGCTATGAGTTTGGTTCAAATTATGTTGTAGGGAATGGAAGCTATAATAAGAACATGCATCAAGGTTGGAACAATCAAAGATGGGAGGAGCCACAAGGATTTGATCAACCCTTTCGACAACAACCTCCTCCAATGTGCCATGAGCAACAACCATTCTACGATGCATCCCAAGACAATGGTTATGATGGACCTTTTCGTGACAATCTACCTCCACCAATTTACTATGAGCAAGAACCATTTCGTGGAGCGTACCAAGACAATAGATATGGTGGACCCCCTTGTAGTTACCAACAAGCCCCACCATATGCATATGAACCCCCTCCTCAACATAACTCTGAACCATCATACTCACAAGCCCCTTTCTACCAATCGTCTCCATATGACCCCAGTCCATATTCACCTAACCAACTACCATATGAACTAAATGAACCATACATAGACCCACCTCAATTCCAACACAATTACCCCCAAGAACCACCACCTCAATATTCACCACTCCATATCCTTACCAAGAATAACCACATTCCCATTATGAACCCTTTCTCCCAACAAATGAACCCTCCTATCCACCCCAAGCTCCCATAGATGATACCTTTAGTGTTATTTATTGAGGGCAACAGGAGCTTCAAACCACACTCATCTCTACTTTCACCGGTCTCACTTCTACTCTCCAAGCTCTTATATCCCGTATGGATCCATCCTTTACCCCCAATACTCAGCCCTCAAGCTCTGGGGAATTTACTTTTCACCCATATCTATCATTCCAAGAGCAACATGATCCCAATTACGCTATTGATATGGAACAAGAGAGAAGAGATCATCTTAGGAATGTAATGGATCGGGTTCACGCATACATACTTCAAGAGAAGTAAGAGGAGGCCCGAAAGGTAGAGGTAGGAGAGACCTTTGAAGAAAGTTATCAAGAGGTGGGAGTCATCAAGGAGGAGCTAGATTTTGTACTAGAGCAAGTGGAGAACGCCGAAATTATCAAAGAAGAGGAAGTGGTCGAGGACTTAGGAGATGTGGAACCTCCATGAGAAACTCAAGTCATAGAGTCTCCTTCCAAGACGTTTGAATTTGATGTTGAGGAGTAACGTCCAATGCATATCATGGTTGAAGACTTTGAGGAGGTTGATCATGAGATGGGTTCAATAATTAATGAGTTTTTACCTACAATTGAACCCTCTCCCATTGAACTAGAGGAAGAGGTTAATGTTGCAGAAGCTTGTCAAGAGGTGGAGATCATCAGAGAGGAGCACAAGGGAGTGGACCTTGCTTTGTCAAAGTGTGGGAGGTCCCCCTTCCTAAGTCACCATCATCCTTTACACCATTCAAGTGGGTAAATCTCTTATCTCTAGGCTTTCTAATTCCACTTGAGTATGGGTTGCTTGAAACGGATGGTCAACTTAGAGCTCTTTGCGGATTGAAGAGCAATAGAGAATTGTGTAATGGCTGGAAACATCACTCTAGGTTCATGATGGTTGCACGCCCAAGGTTTGATAACAATGGTTGGTATAGAACCAAAGTGAATAGGTCCAGGAGGATGTACGGGTGCTTACACAAGAATTCCAAGGCTAAACCACCCGGATGGAATCATGATGATCAACTTACAGACGGGTGTAGAAACAAGATTTGGGATCCGGACATACAAGAGAATCGACTTTGGGAGCTCAAAGCTTGTGGAGAACTTTATCAAGGCTTAGTGAATTTATTTGGAGATGTTGAAGCTTATTGAAAGTCCAAGCATTGGTGGGAGTTTCAGGATGAGTTCAAGCACAAGCCACCATGACAAGGAGCTCACCAAATGTCCAACTTAAGGACAGTAAATAAAAGTGCTAGGTGGGAGACAACCCACCATGGTATGATTTTTTCTTTTTATTAGTTTTAATTTCATCTTGTCAGTCTTAATTTCTAGTTCTGCATATTTACTTTTATTTTGGAAAAAAAAGAAAAGAGGGAATCGATGCGCAAGCGTCTACGACGCACAAGCGTCGTATGTGTATGTGCAAATGAACAGAGAGTTGCGATGGAGACGCGCGGGAGAGGTATCTGGAGCAAGAGCCACCCGACGCATACGCGTACCTTACGCGTACGCGTCAACTGCGATTTTAACCATCCACGCGTAAGCGTCAGCGACGCGTACGCGTGGACACCCAAATCGGTGTAAAAGGTGCAATTGAATAGAGAGTAGGGCTGCCCTGGTGCTGGAATTGCGCGAGTGGTCACGCGTACGCGTGACTGACGCTCACGCTTCAGTGTGCATGTTTGGCCACCCACGCGTACGCGTGGGGGACGCTTACGTGTCGCATGGCTAATTCCGTTTCACGCGTATGCGTGATGCGCGCGCACGCGTCGCACCGTGTTTTTCATTTCTTACTTCTTTCTTCTCTCCTTTCTACTTCTCTCTTCCTCCTCTTTTCTTACTTTCTTCTTCTTCAATTCTTTAACTTCTCATCATTATTCTCTTTCATTCTGTTTTCCTTATTGCATTTGCATACCTTCACTCATTGCATTTTAATTTTGCACATTTTTTTATTCTCTTTTCTAAATTTGATACTTTTTTTTCGGTGTTGAATTTTCTTGCTCATCTGTTAAATATCTCTTGTATTATTCTGGTGCTTCATGACTTGTTTTATTCTTATTGGGTAATATTATTTAAGTCAATGCTAATCCTTTATGATACCTGTATTCCTTTTGCATTGACATGAATTTATATTGTGTTTCATGACCCACTATCTCTTCCCCATTGTTGCAATTTTTGCACCATTGATATGCCATGTGCCTCTACTCTTTTCTCACTTGCATGTTGTAGCTAGCATGTAGTTGAGACCCTCCTTATTTGACATTAACTCACCCATACTTTATTTATTTTCTTATCTTTATTTCTGGGTTAGTTTTCTTCTTTTTCCTCTTCTTTCAGGGTGGCCACCGAGAAGGGAAAGGAAAAGCTTATCAATGGGGCGACAGACAAGTCCATCTGCACAATCTTTGGAGAAAAGCATCAGTGTAGCAACCCGTCCACTCACACGTCTCAGCATGCACCGAGGACGGTACAATCTTTAAGTGTGGGGAGGTTGATACCGACTTCCGTGGGTCAGTTACTTCCTTTTTCAACACCAATGTTAATTTGTTAGTTGTTGCATTTGCATGTTTGATTTTGTGCATAATTTACCACTACTTGGTTGAAGTGATGAATTCTTTTTCAAGAAACTTTTTATAGCATTTCACTTATTTGAATTAAAATTTTTATCGAACTTGTTTGAAGGAATATTATACTGGAACATGGTTTAGAGCTCGAACACACAAAACCAGTGAGATTTTGAGCCTATTTGAATTGGTTGCATTTTATCAACCAATATTCTGTTTTAGTGTGTGTTGTTCTCTCTAAAATTGTGATCTTTATCTTGCTTAATTCTATATTTCCATTATTTGATGCATGCATGCACTTATATGATTGAGGCCTTTGTTTCACTGAGCTTACATACCCATATGGCCTTACCCTTTCATTATCCTTTGCAAACCAATGTTGAGCCTATTTTACTCATCACTAACTCTAAGCGGAAAACAATAATATCCTTAATTTGAATCCTTGGTTAGCTTAGACTAGTGAGAGTGCTCACGAATTAAGTGTGGGGAAAGTGGGTTTGGAAACGTTTGGATTGGGAATTGAGTATGTTAGACTTTTTTGTGAAAATGTGAAAAAATGCTGAGCATATATTCTTGCACTCAATACCTTAATCATGTGCATTGAGAAAGAAAAAAGAAAAGAAAAAAATAAAAAATAAAAAAAAGAGAAAAAGAAAAAAAAGTAACTAATAAAAAGGGGACAAAATGCCCCAAAGTAAATTGTGATAGCAATGCGTATGTACTGTACTAAAAATCGGATGCATGAATATGTGGTAAACATAGTAAATGGGTAGTTAGATTTTGTATTGTGATTACATGGATTATCTTAAGTTAGGTGGAAAGTTTAGGCTAATTAAGGATTCAGATTTTAGTCCACTTGACCAAATACAATCCAACCTTGACCTTGTAACAACCCCGAATTCCGAGTACGCGAGATCTTTTCTACAGGCACGGATTTCTCCGGAAGATCAGTAGAGGGAACACCTCTGCTGTATCATCAAGAATCTCAATCCTCATTATCATTATGTCATCCTTAAGCTAGAACCTTTTCCGAGGCAAGCTCGATAACGCGGTCACGAAGAACCTAGTTTTTGAACTGTATCGGTTGGCAGTTTTGATTCTGATTTTCGTAAATAATTTCTGTTTGACGGACCGGACTCGATTCATGAGAGGAGAGAGATAATAGTATAATATTATCATTATATTAGTATTATAACATGCTTGAATGATATTATAAGGTTACCTGGTCTGTTTTTGTTAAAAACAGAAAATCGGTTTAACCGGGTTTACAGTTTACTGGTGTAGCTTAGCACCAGCACTCTCTGATGAATTTACCAATGCTAAGGCCTCATTATACAAGTTTTATTCTCATAATAAATATGTTACTAGTTTTATTTATGCTAGTAGCTCAGAAAATAATTTTTAGAGATGTTTTTGCAAGTGTTCCGATACATCTAGTTTTAGTAGTTATACACCTGAGATATTTTAATATTATTTTAATTCACCTCCAAGCCAACTAATCACAACTCACCCTACACCCCCAAAACCCCCAAGGCTGGCTCATTTTCACTTTGTGGCCGAAAATAGGTAGAGAGAAAAAGAGAGAAAAGTTCTTAGTTCCAAATCTTCAAAGTTTGATTTCTGCTGAACTAAAACTCAAATCAAAATTCCAATCCGACCAAAATGATCCTCTCTTCTTTCTCTACATAACCATGTGACTTATCAAGGCTGAAAATAAGGTGAGATGGCTGTCTCCCTCCCATTTCAATTCGGTTTTCAAGAAAAACCATGCAAAACATGTGTTTTCTTGATGTTCTTCCTTAGGAATCCTGCTTAACTTGACTTGAGGGCCAAGAAACGTGAATTTCCAGCAAGTCTAAGGTGAGATATCTCTTCCTAACATACTGAGTGAGATTTGTTCAGTTGAGAGTTTTTGGATTTAAAGTTGTTCTTGATGTGATTTAGGAGGAAAAAGTGCTTAAGAACCACCTGAAAGTTTAACCGAATTAGGAGCAGCAAAACCAGGTAGGATTTGGTAAAATTAATGTTGATTGATTGTGTTTGAATTGTGTGATTATGATATGGTTTGGTTATGCTTGAAATTGATTGTTTACATGAGTGATTCTTGTTGAAATTTTGGTGAAAATTTGATGAAATTTGATGATATTCAACTTTGAATTTGTGTTCTTCATGGCTGCTTGAAAAAACGAACCCTAGACCTTAAATTGGGGTTCAATTTGTGTTAAAATCATGTAGAAAAGATGGGGTTTTAGTGGCTGCAAATTTATTATGAATTATGGTAAAAATTGGTTGCTGAAAAGACTGAAAAACGGGTAAAAATAGAGAAAGAATCTGAAGAATATACGAAGAACATGAAGAACACTTTGAGTATGGTGAAGAACACTGAAGAACACCTTTTAGATCTTAGAAAGGGCAAGGAAGTAAAATTTTTGGTGTTTAAGGGGTTATTTTGTAATTTCTGAAAGTTAGGGTGGTAAAAGTAGAAATATTAAAAGTTACGGGTGGTAAAAAGTGAATTTTAAAGTTTAAAATTTTAACAAAAATAATAAAATAATATGGAAAAGGTAGTTTTTTGTAAAATCTTTAGAAAGACAACTTTAAACTCAGAATCTCATAGTTACCTTCATAAAACACTTAGGGAGTGGTAAGAACATATTAGTGAGGCAAAGATAAAAGAAAGATAAGAAGTTGAAGAAAAGATAAAAATTGAAAGAAAAGTCTGTAAAGTTTTAATGATAGAAAAATAGACAGAGACTAGTGAACGAACTAGGGCAACTTAGTTAGTACTTGAGTCGCGACTAGGGTTAGGTATTATATGAAAAGTTAAATTGTTTCAGTATAGACTTAATGAACCTATACTTGGGACATGCTAACTATTCATACCGAAATTTACATAAGCTTTAAATACATACGTTAAACAGAAAAATCAGAGCAGAATAGAGAGATACAGAGAGCAGAGTAATCAGAGCAGAGTAAAGAGACAATGAGAAAAGAGTAATATAACAAAAAGAATAGAGGAGAAGAGTATAAGAATAAAGAGTTAAGCCTTGTGGCATGATGTTCTGTTGTATGTTCATCTGCTGCTTTTCCATTGGCCCTAGAGATCCTGTAGGCCCAAGTTCACCTACAGTGAGTTGTTATTCCTGTAGGCTGAAGTTCACCTACAGTGAATATCAATTGTGTATCTCAGGGTGTTGCTCCTATAGGCCGAAGTTCACCTACAGAGAGTTGTGATTCCTGTAAGCCGAAGTTCACTTACAGAGGTGTCATTTCTGTAGGCCGAAGTTCACCTACAGAAAGTTGTTGTGCTGTAATTAGATTTTTTCTATAAGCCGAAGTTCACTTACAGAGGTGTTATTTCTGTAGGCCGAAGTTCACCTACAGAAATTTGTTGTGTTGTGTTTAGACTATTTCTGTAAGCCGAAGTTCACTTACGGGAGTGCTATTTTTGTAGGCCGAAGTTCACCTACAGAGAATAAGCCATATCTAGAACTAGTTCCTGGGTAATGTCGGGCTGTAGGGTGTAAACCAACACGTGAGCTCATGGCCTGCATAGGACAGACATGCATCATACTTGGTTGCGCATTTCCTCTGTTATGATTGTTGAATGAATGTATGCTTTCTTTGTTTGTATTCTATTCACTGTGTCTGTGTTTTGTTTTCTTGTATTCTTTTGTTTGTGTTTTGCTTTCTGTTTTCTCTATTTTCTCTATTTATCTGTATCTTCTGTTCACTACTTCTCAGTATTCTGCTATATATCTGCTAAGCGACACAAATTAATGAACTTAACTAATAACCCCGGCCCTACTAAGAACTCCCAAGTTCTTACCCCTTCTCTCTCCCTTCCCCCTTCAGATGGAAGCATGAGTACCCTTCCGTAGTTTACTAATGACTCTTCTGCAAAGAGGATTCTGCTCTAGGTAGTCCTCTGAGTCTAGAGTGAACTCCGTTACCTGTTTATATGTATATACTGTGAGGTCAGCCAACGTCTGCACCCTGTTTATCTACAAACTTTAGCCTATGTCCTCCGTACGATATTGCTATTTTGTGGCCACTCGATGAAGTACTTGAGAGACGCTCTTTGATAACATATGATCGTGCAGAGGAGTAGTAGACAACCTTTCACCTTTTGATGACGTTCCACCTGACTTGAGTTTTGAAGATCTAGAACGTACTTTTCCTTGCTTTAGTAGTTTAGAGGGACTACTAGGTGAGTATAGAGTCTAGGTTAGCCTGGGTGCCAGCTTAGGGACTTCTTGAACAGGTCAGGACCTGGGATATTGTATGTATATATTTGTATATAGTTATTATTTAGCTATATCTAGGGGTGTTCTTACTAAAAGTCTATACTCTAATAAAGGCTGGATCACCGAATATTTTCAACTACTTGTGATGTAGTTATGTGTGGTTGTTTATAACTGTATAATCTGTTATCATTTGTGACTTGATTATTAATGATTCTATTTATTAATCCAAGCGTTTAAAAAAAAAAAGTACCTCGCAAATTAACTACGTTTTTAACAACGAATCAGGCTCATATGATAAATAATAGATAATAATTAGGAAGACAAGTTGGTAGCGCTCAGTTTCTGGTATGATCTAGACATATTGAAAATTGGGTCATTACAATTTGGTATCAGAGCAGTTCGTTCCCAATAGATCCTGGGGAGTGGACTGACTATGCTTCATTGCATACTCTGTTGCGTGTCTCATGCTTATAGGATATCTATGTGATATGTGTTGCATGATTGTCTCTGTGTTTTCATTCTGGGAATGTTCACACTTGACTTAAAGTGTTAAGACTGATCACCTTAATAACGATTGTTTGGTGTGAACAGGACTACAATAAGACCACGGAGACGGAGTGCGCGGGAAGGAACCCCTAGTGATAACCGAGAGAGAGAACAGGAAACGTTTATGACTACCATGAACGCTGTGGCTGAGGCAGAGGCTACAGTAGCAGCGACTAGGGCTGTTGATCATCTTGGAGTGAGAAACGGGAATGAGAATGAGCATGGAGAAGATAGTGGAAATGATGAGAATAACTTGGGGCATCTAGAAAGACCTATGACCCTTGCGACTTTTCTGAAGGTTAAACCACCTAAGTTTAAAGGTACAATCATTGCGACTGATGCTGACAACTAGTTTCGATCTATTGAATGATCACTGCGAGTGCAGCATGTTCCGGAAGGCCAACACGTGGAGTTTGCTACTTATATGCTGGAAGGAGAAGCTGAGCATTGGTGGCAGGGGATACAGCGACTGTTGCAACAAGATGAAGGCGATATTCCTTGGAATACTTTTAAGGATGAATTTTATAAGAAGTATTTTCCGAGGGCAGCTCGTGACGCTAAGGAGATGGAACTTATGCAGCTGAAACAGGGTAACACAACTGTTGCAGAATATGCCCGTAAGTTTGATGACTTGTGCCGTTTCTCCAAGATCTGCCAAGGGAATCCTGCTGACTTTGAAGAATGAAAGTGTTTGAAGTTCGAAGGGGGCCTTTGTGAGGATCTGATGAGTTTAGTAGTTCCATTAGAGATAAGAAATTTTGCTGAACTGGTGAATAAAAATAAACTAGTGGAAGAATGTTCGAAAAAGCTGGCGATAGCTCGAGCAGATCGTAGGGAAACCTCAGGAAGAGACTTTATTCAAGATCTAGCCCCTCAAGGTCGTAACTTTAAGTTCAGTGGTCAGTTCCATCGCCAAAATAGGAATCAACGAAATGGTAACTTTCCCGCTCGTAACAATGGCAAATACGACAACAATAATCTGGGAGAGGAAGAAGGAGGTCAACCTCAGGAAATTCAGGATATTTCAGTATGCTCAAGGTGTGGGAAAGATCTTGGTAACATGCCATGTCAGTATGGGACAAACCATTGTTATGCTTGTGGAGAACCTGGACACATAGCTAGGATTTGCCCAAGGAGGTTTGTTCGAGATCCAGCAAGGCCAAAACAACAAGGAAGGGTTTTTACCGTAACTGCTAGCAACACAAATGCATATAATTCTTCCACTCGAGGTGAGTACCACACTATGGTTTTGTTTGTGCTAGATAATACTATAACTTCTTATGCGCATGTTAAATTTTGAGGGAAAAATTTTCTTTAAGGAGGGTAGAATGTAACAACCCCGAATTCCGAGTACGCAAGATCTTTTCTACAGGCACGGATTTCTTCGGAAGATCAGTAGAGGGAACACCTCTGCTGTATCATCAAGCATCTCAATCCTCATTATCATTATGTCATCCTTAAGCTAGAACCATTTCTGAGGCAAGCTCGATAACGTGGTCACGAAGAACCTAGTTTTTGAACCATATCGGTTGGCAGTTTTGATTCTAATTTTCGTAAATAATCTCTGTTTGACGAACCGGACTCGATTCATGAGAGGAGAGAGATAATAGTATAATATTATCATTATATTAGTATTAGAACATGCTTGAATAATATTATAAGGTTACCTGGTCTGCTTTTGTTAAAAACAGAAATCGGTTTAACCGGGTTTACGGTTTACTGGTGCAGCTTAGCACTAGCACTCTCTGATGAATTTACCAATGCTAAGGCCTCATTATACATGTTTTATTCTCATAATAAATATGTTACTAGTTTCATTTATGCTAGTAGCTCAGAAAATAATTTTTAGAGATGTTTTTGCAAGTGTTCCGATACATCTAGTTTTAGTAGTTATACACCAGAGATATTTTTATATTATTTTAATCCACCTCCAAGCCAACTAATCACAACTCACCCTACACCCCCCAAAACCCCCAAGGATGGCTCATTTTCACTTTGTGGCCGAAAATAGGTAGAGAGAAAAAGAGAGAAAAGTTCTTAGTTCCAAATCTTCAAAGCTTGATTTCTGCTGAACTAAAACTCAAATCAAAATTCCAATCCGACCAAAATAATCCTCTCTTCTTTCTCTACATAACCATGTGACTTATCAAGGCTGGAAATAAGGTGAGATGGCTGTCTCCCTCCCATTTCAATTCGGTTTTCAAGGAAAACCATGCAAAACATGTGTTTTCTTGATGTTCTTCCATAGGAATCATGCTTAACTTGGCTTGAGGGCCAAGAAACGTGAATTTCCAGCAAGTCTAAGGTGAGATATCTCTTCCTAACATACTGAGTGAGATTTGTTCAGTTGAGAGTTATTGGATTTAAAGTTGTTCTTGATGTGATTTAGGAGGATAAAGTGCTTAAGGACCACCTGAAAGTTTAACCGAATTAGGAGCAGCAAAACCAGGTAGGGTTTGGTAAAATTAATGTTGATTGATTGTGTTTGAATTGTGTGATTATGATATGGTTTGGTTCTGCTTGAAATTGATTGTTTATATGAGTGATTCTTGTGGAAATTTTGGTGAAAATTTGATGAAATTTGATGATATTCAACTTTGAATTTGTGTTCTTGATGGCTGCTTGAAAAAACGAACCCTAGACCTTAAATTGGGGTTCAATTTGTGTTAAAATCATGTAGAAAATATGGGGTTTTATTGGCTGCAAATTTATTATGAATTATAGTTACCTTCATAAAACACTTAGGGAGTGGTAAGAACATATTAGTGAGGCAAAGATAAAAGAAAGATAAGAAGTTGAAGAAAAGATAAAAATCGAAAGAAAAGTCTGTAAAGTTTTAACAACAGAAAAACAGACAGAGACTAGTGAACGAACTAGGGCAACTTAGTTAGTACCTGAGTCGCGAATAGGGTTAGGTATTATATGAAAAGTTAAATTGTTTCAGTATAGACTTAATGAACCTATACTTGGGACATGCTAACTATTCATACCGAAATTTACATAAGCTTTAAATACATACGTTAAACAGAAAAATCAGAGCAGAGTAAAGAGATACAGAGAGCAGAGTAATCAGAGCAGAGTAAAGAGACAATGAGAAAAGAGTAATATAACAAAAAGAATAGAGGAGAAGAGTATAAGAATAAAGAATTAAGCCTTGTGGCATGATGTTTTGTTGTATGTTCATCTGTTGCTTTTCCATTGGCCCTAGAGGTCCTGTAGGCCCAAGTTCACCTACAGTGAGTTGTTATTCCTGTAGGCCAAAGTTCATCTACAGTGAATATCAATTGTGTATCTCAGGGTGTTGCTCCTGTAGGCCGAAGTTCACCTACAGAGAGTTGTGATTCCTATAAGCCGATGTTCACTTACAGAGGTGTCATTTTTGTAGGCCGAAGTTCACCTACAGAAAGTTGTTGTGCTGTAATAAGACTTTTTCTGTAAGCCGAAGTTCACTTATAGAGGTGTTATTTCTGTAGGCTAAAGTTCACCTACAGAAAGTTGTTGTGTTGTGTTTAGACTATTCCTGTAAGCAGAAGTTCACTTACGGGAGTGCTATTTCTGTAGGCCGAAGTTCACCTACAGAGAATAAGCCATATCTAAGACTAGTTCCTGGGTAATGTCGGGCTGTAGGGTGTAAACCGACACGTGAGCTCATGGCCTGCATAGGACAGACATGCATCATACTTGGTTGTATTCTATTCACTGTGTCTGTGTTTTATTTTCTTGTATTCTTTTGTTTGTGTTTTGCTTTCTGTTTTCTCTATTTTCTCTATTTATATGTATCTTCTGTTCACTACTTCTCGATATTCTGCTACATATCTGCTAAGCGACACAAATTAATGAACTTAACTAATACCCCCGGCCCTACTAAGAACTCCCAAGTTCTTACCCCTTCTCTCTCCCTTCCCCCTTCAGATGGAAGCATGAGTACCCTTCCGTAATTTACTAATGACTGTTCTGCAAAGAGGATTCCGCTCTAGGTAGTCTTCTGAGTCTAGAGTGAACTCCGTTACCTGTTTATATGTATATACTATGAGGCCAGCCAACGTCTGCACCCTGTTTATCTACAAACTTTAGCCTGTCCTCCGTACGATGTTGCTGTTTTGTGGCCACTCGATGAAGTACTTGAGAGACGCTCTTTGATAACATATGATCGTGCAGAGGAGTAGTAGAGGACCTTTCACCTTTTGATGACGTTCCACCTGACTTGAGTTTTGAAGACTTAGAACGTACTTTCCCTCGCTTTAGTAGTTTAGAGGGACTAGGTGAGTATAAAGTCTAGGTTAGCCTGGGTGCCAGCTTAGGGACTTCTTGAACAGGTCAGGACCTGGGATATTGTATGTATATATATGTATATAGTTATTATTTAGCTATATCTAGGGGTGTTCTAACTAAAATTCTATACTCTAATAAAGGCTGGATCACCGAATATTGTCAACTACTTGTGATGTAGTTATGTGTGGTTATTTATAACTGTATTATCTGTTATCATTTGTGACTTGATTATTAATGATTTTGTTTATTAATCCAAGCGTTTTAAAAAAAAAAGTACCTCACAAATTAACTACCTTTTTAACAACGAATCAGGCTCATATGATAAATAATAGATAATAATTAGGAAGACAAGTTGGTAGCGCTTAGTTTCTGGTATGATCTAGACATATTGAAAATTGGGTCGTTACAGATCTTAACCCCATTACAACTCTTAAAAGACCTCTTGATATGTGTATTTGTGCATTAAATTTCTGTTGATTGGTAGAAGAAGAGCAAGTCTTAGAAAGCAAGGTTAGTAGAGAACTGAGAGAGTCGAACCTTAAACACTTGAGTAATTAGAGTGTATACATTTCCAGTGAGGGTTCGATGCTCGATTCTTTGTTCCCGGCTTTCATGAGCTATCTTCTTCTTGCAAGTCTAGTTGTACTTCATTTTTATAATTTGAATTAGTGAAATCCAGTTCATATTTGTTCTTAAAAGATTTATTTACTTTTAACCAAGTAGGTAGAAGTATTTTTGTATTTAGTTGCATTCATATAGATATGTTGCATTTCATAAGTTTTACCATTCATCTTCACTCCTTTATAGCCTCTCTTGAGCTTAGTATGAGGACATGCTAATGTTTAAGTGTGGAGAGATTTGATGCACCACTATTTCGTGGTATATTTTGTACTTAATTGAGTGAATTTTATCCACTAAACTCACACTTAGGCATATAAATTGCATGTTTTACATTTTCCTTCCTAATTCTGTACTTTGATTGAAAACATGCTTCTTTGGCCTTAAAATTGCTAATTAATAATCCTCTCTTATTACCATTCAATGTCGTAATATGTGTGTTAAGTGTTTTCAAGATTTATAGGGCAGGAATGACTTAGAGGATGGAAATGAAGCATGCAAAAGTGGAAGGCCAAAGAAGCATGTTTTCAACCCTGACCTCTTCGTACTAAATCGACCATAATTTGAGCTATAGAGGTCCGAATGAGGCAGTTCTAGTTGCATTGGAAAGCTAACATCCAGGGCTTCAAAATGATATGCAATTTGTTATAGTTGCCATGCAGTTAGATGACGCGCACGTATGGATCATGCGTACGCGTGACGTACACGTACGCGTGACATGCGCCACATGCAGAAATTGCAGAAGATGCTGGGGGCGATTTTTGGGCTCCTTTTGGCCCAGTTCCAAGCCCAAAAAACACAGATTAGAGGCTGCAGAATTGGGGAATCATTGATTGACACAACTTTCATTCACATAATTTTAGGTTTTAGATGTAGTTTTCTAGAGAGGGAGGCTCTCCCCTCTCTCTAGGTTTTAGGATTCTTAGGTTTAGCTATTTTAAATTTTAAATTTCTACTCTATTTCAATTTAGTTTCTCTTCTACTCTTATTTGTTCTAGAATTCTAGTTTATTCATTTTTTTTGTTGATTACTTTATGTTGCCAATTTAGTTTATGAATTCTCATGTTAGATTTGATTTTTTATTTAATGCAATTTGAGGTATTTCATGTTTATTGCTTCTTCCTATATTTGTTATCATTGATGCTTGCAATTGGTTGTTTAGATTTAATATTCCTTGCTAGTTTTTTCTGTTTTTATGTTGTGCCTTCCAAGTGTTTGATTAAATGCTTGAAAGGATGTTAGAGTAGATTTTTCTCCTCTTGGCTTTGGTTGAGTAATTAGAGACTCTTGAGTTATCAAACTCCTTTGTTGATTAATAATTGAAAGTTGCTAGTTGATTTGGATCCCTCTAAATCTAGTCTTTCCTTAGGAGTTGACTAGGACTCGAGGAATCAAATTAATTCATCCACTTGACTTTCCTTCATACTTAGAGGTTGACTATGTGGGAGCAATGGACAATTCTCATCACAATTGATAAGGATAGCTAGGATAGGACTTCTAGTTCTCAACCTTGCCAAGAGCTTTTCTAGTTATTAATTTAATTTCTTACCATTTTATTTCCTTGTTCCTTATATCAAAAACCCAAAAAAAATACTTTTCCATAACCAATAATAAACTACACTTCCCTGCAGCTCCTAGGTACCAAGCAACTTACTCTTCCCTTGTGTCCTCATCCTCATCAGATAATTGTAAATATTACTTTTCTCTTTAGTTAGTCTTAGTAGTCGTTGATTGTTGAGTGGTTCTTGTTTACTTGCATATTTTTGTTTTGCTTTTCATAATTGAATGGTTTTCATTGCCTCCTCAGTTGAATGACACGGTCGCTTCCAGACCCGAGCTTGGTCACTTTTGATTCGGAAATCGAAAGAACTTTAACTCATATAAGGCAAGCTCGGCACCGGCTAGCTATTGTGGATAGTGAATTGGGACCCCTTGAGGAGCCCTCTAATTCACTATCACCACCCGTCCGTGACTATCATTCTCCAATCAACGAGGAGACTTTATATTCATCTGTGGGGAGTACTGAACTCTCTTTGAGTGACTCAGGTGACACCATGATGGCGGATCTACCTCAAAAAATCACCTTAAAGGAGGCCGGAGCTCCTGATCTTGACTTGCAACCACTTCAAATTCTGTATCTGGTCGCAGCGCCAGCATAGCTTGTGCGTGCGTGCAGCCTCGCTTTCTCTAATCTGTGCGTGCGCATAGCCGTGTGCGTATACATACACCCCCTCTCATACCTCACTTGTGCGGCCGCACAGATGTGTGCGCCCGCACACCAATTTTAGACCCCTCTGGTGGGAGCGAGGGAACAGCTTGTGCGCGTGCTCAACCTTCCCCATTTTTGGCTCCTGTGCGTGCGCATGGACCTGTGTGCGTACACACACATGATCTTGTCCTCAAGTTAAAAACAAAATCTATCTGTGCGATCGCATGTCTTTGTGCGTCCGCAGGTCTTTGCGCAACCTCTCTAGTCGCAGCGATCGCACGCTGTATACGTTCACACCCTTTCTAAGTTTTCATCTCTGTGCGTCCGCACAGGCCCCTGTGGGCCCGCACAAAACGCATTCTGGGCATTAACAGGGCAGCCTGCCCTGTTGAGAGGCAGCTCCTCTTTTCTCTTCTTTTCTCCATAGCTGCTCCCTCTCTCTTCTGTGCCCAGCTCTGCCGGTCCCTACCACCAGCCACCGCCACTGTCAGCCACCGCCGGTGACCACTCTCTCTCTTTTTCTTAATCATCTTCTCTTTTCTTTCTTTCTTTCCCTTCTCTTTTCTCTATCCACCACCGGTGAGTTCTCTCTTCCGGTGCTTCTTTTTTCGGCATACCCAAACGCTGTGATTTTGCAGTGGCTATAAGGAGTGCCATTATTCCTCCTTCGTTCTTGTCCTATTCAACCTTTATATCTTAGGTTCTTGCTTTTCCTTTCTATTTATGTTAATATTTTTGCAATTACTTTTATTTCTTATATGTTGCTTAGATTTCTTTAGTTGCTCTCTTTATTGTTTCTTTGTATTGCAAAGTGTTGTTGCTTGATTGTTGGGTTGGTTATGATCAAATTTGAGCTTAATTGTGATGAACTTGCACATTGCATACCACATGTTTGATAAAATGCCTCAATGAACATTTTGTTTGATTCATATGACTTGGTCATCATATGTGTTCAATTTATCTCTTATTAGGCATATTGTATGAATGGTGCAACTTCTATTATGACTTTTGATAGTAAAAAATTGAAATCACCAATGCATTTCCTTGTTTGTTGATGTGAAATTTTGGTTGTAAATGCATTGTGTTGGTGTAATCTAAGTTTCATTGTTCATCTTGGAATTTATATTGAGTAACCACTTTACAAATGTTCAACTTTTGATGATGTCTTGATCAAACATCTTTTGGACTTCCAATTGAGAACATTGTATGTGTGATTACTACTTTTTGAGGATGAACAATTGACAATCCCTTTTTGGTGCTTACTTGAAATTATTTTCATTTCTCTGTTTTATATTTGCAACTTGAGCACTAAATCGTGAAGCTTTGAGCTGTGAATTGCCCTAAGGGTGTGATTACCGCGATATCCAGCCGGTGTGTGTGTTCCGATCGTGCGCAACATTGGAATATACACACCGTGTTTCTTATAAATCACACTACTTCTATAAGCTCTTTTAACATTGTTAGTGCTTCCTCAATGATTTTACTTTATTGTTGCCCTATGATCTTGAAGTTCTTTTCTTTGTATTTTCAGGATGAGGAAGAAGGGTAAGGCACCGGTTACTATGCCAGTTGAGCAAACTACCGCTCGCCCTCCTGATATTTGGTTGGATTGCCAAGGTTATAGACCGGATACCTTGGTTAACCGAAGAGCCGACGGTCAATACAAGGCTATTAAGAAGCGTACAATCCATTGGGAGCGGCCGTTGAAGGTTTCAAGCCAATACAAGGCGACGATTCACCAAAGGATTGCTCGCTTCATTGGGAGTTTCTTGAGCGAGAACCCATTGAAGTCAATGAGACTATGGTGCGGAAATTTTATGCAAACTACCAAGCTTGGGAAGCGAAGTCAGTCTTCCTCCGGGGAAAGATGTTGGATACATCCAATCAAGCTCTAGAAGCTATTCTAAACATCCCCCATATTCCATTTGAGAAAGATGAATATTCCAAGATAAAAGTGGATGTCTTCAAAGGAAGAGTATCCCTGACTCCCATTCTTGAGAGAATAGGCCATCTTGGTGCATCTTGGGAGTATAGCAAAAGGAAGAATTCTGTTCCCACTAGTATTGCGTACTCTGATTTGAGTGCTGAAGCTCGTATATGGCAGCAGATTATGGCGGACTACATCATCCCGAGCACCCACACTACCCATGTGAGATTTAGAACTACTTTGCTACTTTGGGCTATTATGCAAGGGAAGCATATAGCCATCTTGCCTTTATTGTGCAAATCGATTTGGAAATTGGTTAAGAAGAAGAATATCAACATTCCATTTCCATCGATGGTGATGCTCTTAGCAAACGCAGCGGGGGTAGAGAGGCGACCAACGGACATTATGTTCCGAACTCCTAGAGGCAACAAGTTCATTCCGAAGGGAGATTTGGAAAGATCAACAAACCTTACACCCTCCAAGAGGAAGACACCCATAGCACTACCATCAACTCTACCAACTTCATCAACTGCTTTACCATTTCTCTGACCTCTTCCGGATTTATTCCGAGACATCTTGCATGATATCCACCATATGGAGCATTTGGAGCACAAACGTTTTGAGTGGATAGCGGCAAAGCTAGAAGGAAGAGACCCCGGCCCAATTCATAGAGCTTCATCCGAGCTAGCTGGAGAGGAGTATGATGCAGTTGACCATCCCACTCATAAGTCCACCAGCTGAAGGTGGCCCCTCTTCGTTTCCCGGATTGTGAGCATGCACGGAAGACCGTGCACAAATTAAGTGTGGGGGAGGATCGATGACTTCAAGGGGGTAAAAATTTTTCTCTTAAAGACACTTTGCAATGTTTCTTGTAGTACTTTTTCTTTATTTTGAGTAGCTTTATTTCTATTGCATCTTGTTTAGTTTGCTGTAAATATTTCTTGATCGTCTATGGATATTTAGTAGTTAATATTTGCATGTTGCATGATAGAATGAATAAGCTGGTAAAACACCAAGGAATTTTCATGAAACCTTCTTTTTAGGGGCATATATACCATTGATTGAATTGAAAAAAAAAATTTTTTTACCAACTTACTTGGAGTATTTTGTTTGTAGAACATGGAAACGAGCTAGAATAACATACATTGTGATATTTGAGCTTTGATAGATGATTGCACTTTTCAGCCATAATGTTGTTCTTGTGTGTGATTATACTCCTTTTTTATTGTGATCATTGATTTGCATGATTCTTTATGTCCTGTATTTGTATTTGGATGCATTTAGCATGATTGAGGCCATCTTTGATTATAAACTCACTAACTTATATGGCCAACCCTTGCATTCATCTTTGTCAACCCCTTTGAGCCTATGAATCTCCTTTTGTTCTAATGATAGCATATTACTCCCCTTAAGCAGAAAACCATTGATATCCCTGAATTACTCTTTGATTAGCTTGGGTGGATTAGTGTATAAATTCTAAGTGTGGGAAAATTTTGGGAAGCATTGGTGATAAAGGCATGAACTCTTTGTGAAAAGCATATTTGGGCAATTAGGTAATGCTCATACATTTCACTAATTAAAACATATGCATTCATAGTTCAATTAAAAAAAAGCTTGTGCATAACAAAGTATGAATAAAAAGTAAATAAAGGATGCATATGCCATGTTTGAAAAGAAAATGCATGAGTAAAGTGAGATAGGAAAGAGAAAATAGGTAGAAAGGTTGTATTGTTATGTATACATAGGTGATGTAGGATTAGGTGGACACTCAAGCTAATCAAAGAACTAATTATTTAAGTCCACTTAACCATATTTCATCCTACGTACCTAATCCTAGCCCCATTACATCCCTCTAAAGACCTCATGATACTTGTTATTCATGCATTAAATACTAGTTTCTTGTTAGATGACTTGTAAATCTTTGAAAAGCATGATAAAAGGAGAATTGAGTGATTAAACCCTAAACACTGAGTGAATTAAGTGGATATACATCCGGTGAGGGGTTCGATCGCTCAATTCTATGTTCTTACGCCTCATATTGCACCCCCTTGCAAGTTGTTTGATTGGATAGTTTTGATAACTTCAATTCAATTCTTTGGACATTAATCTTAATGCATGAACTCTTTGCATTGGCCCTAAAGTTCTCTTATGATGGATTGGAATTTCATGATTTATTTCTATTAACTCTCATCATAGTACATATTGGTGATTAGTCTTAGGGTAGTTGCATGCATTTAAGTAGTATATAGCATAGTCATTTTCCTTTTCATATATCTCCTTTGCGTGTGTTTAGCATGAGGACATGCTCGTGTTTAAGTGTGGGAGAATCGATGAATCCTTATTTGATGATGATTTTTAGTTAGAATTGAATGGATTTTCATCATATAAACTTGCACTTATTCCCTGGAATAGCATGCTTTTGAACTTTCCTTCCAAATTGCGCTTGATTATGAAAATGTGCTCTTTTGTGCCTAATTTAATCTATTTTATTCTGTTTGCCTTCTATTCGATGCCTTGATGTTGTTTGTGAGTGATTCTAGGTGTATAAGGTAGGAATGGGTTGGGGAAAATGGAAGAAGAGCATGCATAGTCGAGGAAACTTGAAGAATCAAAGGAGATGAGCTCAGAGACGTGTGCGTGCGCATGGCTGCCTGTGCGTACGCACAGCTGCCCAATCAGAGTGCATGAATTGTTTTAAGTGCGTCACGCGTCCATTCAAGCACCGCCTAGTGTGCGTGTGCACGACTACTTGTGCGTACGCATAGGACTGGATTTCCCGCGAGGTGTGCGGACGCACGCATCTGTGCGTCCGCACAGGTGTCCGCACATGACTTCATTAAAATGGTAGGTGACTTGCGATTTGGGGGCTTTGGAGGCCCATTTCTGAAGTCTTCTATCTCATATTGGGGGGGGAAATGAAGGACATAACATAGCATATCATTAGGATAGTTTAGGAGTAGTAGTAGGAAGTTGTAGTTTTTTTTCTCTAAGTTTTTCATAATCTCTATTAGGGTTTATATTAGGGTTTTACATTCAAGTTCCATTTCCATTTTTGATCTTGGATTTTGCTAGCTTTCATTGTAAGTATTCTCTTGTTATTACTCTTTATAGTTACATTGTCATTACACTTTCTTCTAATTCAAGTTATAGTTCAAGTTTGCTTCTCTCTTGCAATTTCAATTTCTTGTTGATGAATTTGATGTTTGATGTTTGTTTCATGCTTACTTGTGTTATTCTTATTGATTGAGATCAATTGTTGCTTTTAGTTTCAAGCCTTTTGTCATTTTCTCCATGTTTAAGGTTTTTGCCCACCAAGTGTTTGACAAAATGTCAAACATGGTTTTAGGCTAAATTTTTTGTTCTTGGCTTGCGGAAAGTGAGCAATTGGGTTTCTAGAGTTGGAATGTCCAATATTTAGTTTTAATTCTTGGATTGTTAATTGTTCTTGTTCCCACTAACGCTAATTTGTTGCTAAAGTAATTAGCAAGCAATTTAGGATTTGTGGGTTGGGAACACTTATGCTCATTTAACTTACTTTCTGATGTGAGGGTTGATCAAGTGAGATTAATCCATCATAATTGTAATAGTTATGGTTCCAACAAGGAAAGGACCGTTAGCTCACTCCAAGCCAAGACTCTTTTTGATGCTTTTAATCTTTCATATACTTCTATGTTGATCTCCTTTATACTTTACTTGTTTATATTACATAGTCGGTTCTTTAATTTCTTCATTAGTTCAATCATTACAATTTTGCATGTTCTTTTATTTCTTTATGTGTTCATTTCTTCATTGACAACCCCTTGATCCCCTATTTTCCTGAGCCTTGTGCGTCCGCACCACCTTGTGCGTACGTACGCACCCCCTTATTCGCACCCCTTGTGCGAGCGCACAAAGTTGTGTGCACGCACACATCCATACACTCCCTCTGTTGGGAGCATTTGCACAGCCTGTGCGCATGAACCCCTTTTCTTTTCACTCTTGTGCGTGTGCACGCACACATGATCCTTCACAAAAAAAAATCCTACCTCTGTGTTCGCATAGCTCTGTGCGCACGCACAACCTTTGGAACCCCCTCTGCTCGCAGTACACGCACCCCTTGTGCGTAGGAACACCCCCTCTTTTCCCTTCTGTGCGTCTGCACACGCATCTGTGCCTGCGCACAAACCCTTTTGTCCCTTCTGCCAGGAGCGCTCGCATAAAGTGTGCGCTCGCACACCTTCCCTTTTCCTCATAGTGTGCGTACGCACACGTATCTGTGCATACGCGCACCCCTGTTTTCACCCACTATACTCCTTTTCTTCTCTTCTCTCTACTTCTTCTCTTCTTTTCCCCTCTACCCCTCTTTACTTCCTCTTTTACCCTATTTTCTACTTGTTCTTGTTAGTTTTCATTGAATCTCATTTTTATTTTAGTAATTATATTAGTTTTAGTTTAAGTGTTTGTGATTAAATAAATTGCAAGTGTTTGATTGATATTGAATGGGTTGCTTCTTGCTTAAATTTTGGTTTAATTTTGATGAATATGTGCACTGAGCATTAAAGCCTTGTTTAATTGCCTAGATGAATTGTGAGTTTGATTCATATGTTGTCGCAACCATATGGGTTAAACTTTACCCTTATTTGGCAACTTGAATTGTGCACTTTTACTTTAGTGAATTTAGTTGCAATTACTTGTTCATCATGATTTTCATATCAAATTCACCACACGTCCGGTACTTATTTCTTGTTAATGCTTTGCATTTGTTTGAGTGACTTAACTTGATTCTTATCAAGCTTTTCACTTTTTACAACAAGTACCTTTACCATGTGATTACTTCATTATTTTTCATGATGAATAAGTAGTTTCCCTTTCTTCATTGGATTGGTTATTATTGATTGTGCCATTTTCTATTCACCTTACGCTTTCCCTTTCACAACTTCAATAACCAATGTCTCTTATATTCAATTCACTTTAGTTGTAGTCACCTAGGTGTTTGTGCCTTAACTTTTACTTTACTTGCAACCTAGGACTACTTAATTGAAGAACACATGCTAGTTCTTTTGATTATGTGGTTACCTTTTTAACTGATAAATGTGTTGTATTCTAAACCATGCACATTTAGAATACGCACATTGCCTTTTCTCATATCACACTACTATAACTTTTTCCTCAATTGTTGTTTATATGTTTATACAGCAACCGGAGCCCCGGTGCCTACCAGCTGAAGGTGGAGCCTCACATCTCTTCACCCCCTGGATTGAGTGCATGCATGGAGGACCGTGCAACATTTAAGTGTGGGAGAGGATCCGCAAATTTGGGGCGTAATTTCTCTTTCTCAACACTTTGCATTAATTTCTAGTTCTTAGTTATTAGGTATTTTGTGAATATTTGTTTATTATTTCATTGCATTTCACTTTGCGTAGTTGCTTGTATATATCTTTGCTTATTATAATTTTATAGTAGTAAATAGTTTTTTTGCATGTTGCCTAGTAGAGCAAATAAGTTTGGTAAAACAACAAAGAATTTTTAAGAAATCTCTTTTAGGGCATTCCATTGATTAGATTTGAAAACTTGTTTTTGAACTTACATGAAGTATTCTTTGTTATGGAACATAGAAAAGAGCTTTAACAAATTACCTAGTGAGATTTGAGCTTTAATTGTGTGGTTGCACATTTTCAACCACAAATTTTATTCTTGTGTGATAAACTCCTTTTATGATTGTAATCTTAGATTTGCTTTAATCTATATGTCCTATATTTGTTGTTTTGAATGCATTTAGTATGATTGAGGCCATTTTTGAAATTGAACTCACTTAACCCATATGGCGAACCCTTACATCTACCTTTGTAAACCACTTTTGAGCCCTTTTAACCCCCCTTTGTTCTAAATTTAAGCACATCTTTTGCCCTAACTAAAAAACCTCTATGTCCTTGAATTGTATCTTTGATTAGCTTGGGTTTGAGTGTATGTGTTAATCAAGTGTGGGGGGAATTTTGTGGAAAAACATTGGTAGTTAGTTGTCTTTGGGTGTTCATTGAGAATATTTGGAAAAATGGGTAATCACTCATGCATTCATCATTTAAAACATATGCATCTTCTTTGTGATGATAAAAGAAAAATTTTGGTGTACATACTTTGTTTATAAAATAAAGAGAAAAGAAAAAGAAATGACAATAAGGATGTAAATAAAGGATACATATGTGTGTGAATTGGAAACAGGATGCATGAGTGAATGTGAGAAAGAGGATAAATGGGTAGTTAGGTTATTTTGTTATGTATATAGGATGATATAGGATTAGGTGGGATGCTTGAGCTAATCAAAGATCCAATTTACTAAGTCCACTTAACCATATTAATCCTACCCTTACCCTGGCCACATTACAACCCTCCAAAGACCTCATGATATTTGCATCCCTGCATCAAGTATTAGTTGATTGTTAGATGACTTGCAAATCTTTGAAAAACATGATTAAAGGAGTATTGAGTGATTAAACCCTACACATTGAGCGATTAGAGTGTGAACACATCCGGTGAGGGGTTCAATTTCTCAATTCTATGTCTCCATCTCTCATATTGTATCTTCTCTCAAGTTGCTTGTTAGTTTTTGAAAATTTTAAATCAAATCTTCGGACATTGATTATATTGCTATATTTTCTTGTCTTGGCCCTAAGACTTGTTTTGGATTGATTGAGATTCTATTGTTTGTTTTTGCCGAATAAATGGGTAGTTAGGTTGTTTTGTTATGTATTTGGGATGATATAGTGTTAGGTGGGATACTTGAGCTAATCAAAGTTCCAATCTATTAGCCCACTAAACCATATTAACCCTACCCTTACCTAAGCTCCATTACAACCCTCAAAAGTCCTTATGATATTTGCATTCATGCATCAAATATTAGTTGATTGTTAGATGACTTGCAAATCTTTGAGAAACACGATTAAAGGAGGATTGAGAGATTAGGCCCTAAACACCAAGCGGTTAGAGTGTAAATACATCCAGTGAGGGGTTCAATCACTTAATTCTATGATTACATCTCTTATATTGTATCTTCTTGCAAGTTGTTGAATTGAATTTTGAGAATTTCAAATAAAATCTTTGGATGTGGATCTTATTGCTATATTTGCTTTGTCTTAGCCCTAAGCTTTGATTTGGATTGATTGAGATTCTTTTGTTTATTTTTGCCAAACTCAATAGGAATTATAGTATATATAGATAGATAGCATTTAGTATAGTTGCATGTATATAAGTAGTTGCATTTAATAAATTGCTTGCCCTCCTTATCCTTCTCCTTTGATTGTGATTAGCATGAGGACATGCTATTGTTTAAGTGCGGGGGTATTGATGAATCCATATTTTATGATATATTTTGGATTGATTTGAGTGGATTTCATCACCTAAACCCACATTTATTCATCCAAATAGCATACTTTTCTGTTTTCTCCCTTAATTGACCTTAATTGTTAAAACATGCTATTTTATGCTTATTTTAATCACTTTTATCCCACTTTTATCCTATTTGATACCTTCATGGTTTTGATGAGTAATTTCAGGTGTAATAGGTTAGAATGACTTGATAAGAGTGGAAGAAAAGCATGAAAGAGGGAGAAAACATGAAGAAAACAGAGGAGAAGCACACATTGGAGTGTGCGTGCGCACAAACCCCTGTGCGTATGCACAAGAACCACATGGCCAAGTGTGCATGCGCACAAGAAGAAAATCAGCAAGTGTGCATACGCACACACCTGTGCGTACGCACACGTCCCAGCTCGTGACTCACTTAATGCAAATCACTAGGGGCAATTTCTGGCCCTCCAAAGCCCAGTTTTGGGACTTTCTAAAGCTGAATTTGCCTATATCAAAGAAGGCCTCACTCCATGTGAAGGGGGGAGGAATTAGGGTTAGTTTAGCATTATGTAGAATGTTTTCTAGAGAGAGAAATTCCCCCTTGTCTCTAGAATTAGGGTTTCTTAGTTTAATTTCCTTGCAATTTCTGCTTTCAATTATTGTTTTCATCTAAATTCATTTATGTTTCTATACTTTCTTGTCTTTATCTTGTTCATTTCTTTTGTTAGTTTCTCTTTTATGTCACTTGTCATGTTATGAACACTCTTTGTTATTTTAATTTACATTTAATGCAATTTATGTTTTCATGTCATTTGTTGATTTATTGAGGTGCTATCTTTACTTTCCTTGCTTGGTAGTTGTAGCATTTATTATTTCTTGTCATTTTATCATGCTTTATTTTTATGCCCACCAAGTGTTTGACAAAATGCTTGGTTGGGTTTTTACTTAGTTTTTCCTCACTCTTGGCTTGAAATTGATGACTTTGGTGACCCTTGAGTCATTGATGTCCATTCTTGTTTGATACATTAGAGTAGTTAGTTGATTTGGTTTCCCTTAACTCTAAGTGATCCAATAGTCTTGACTTAGGACTTAGGGATTGGAATCAACTATGCCTATTTGACTTATCCTCGATGTAGGGTTGACTAAGTAGGGTTAACTCTTTATAATCATCATATGTTTGTGGTCAATTATTAGGATAGGTAACCTTAGCCCTCAATCCATGCAATCCATGCCAAGAGGTTTCTTGCATTTGAAGTTTCCTTTCCTTGCATTTAATTGCTTTGACTTTTATTGCTTTGATGTTAAATTTCTTGCATGTTTAGTTTTCACACTCTTGGTTAAGAAATTAAGTATTTGGGTGAAATTGAGTTGTGGATGTCCATTCCTTACTGTGTGAGGATTGTTGATGAATCCACATTTTACAATATTTATTTGCTCTATTTGGGTGGATTTCATCAACCTTTCTTGCATTTATCCATTGAAATAGCATAGTTTCATGATGTCTTCCTAATTTGTGCTTGAAAGTGAAAACATTCTCTTTTGGCCTTTTTATTGCTAAATTTTATTCACTTTTATTCCATTTGGTGCTTTGATGCATTTGTGAAGTGATTTCAGGTTTTCAAGGCAAGTTTGGGTTGAAGAAGTGAAGAAAGAACATCCAAAAGGGGAGAAATCATGAAGAAAATGGAGTTTGGAAGCTTCTGCAAAGATGCGTACCCATAGTGATGCGTGCGTGGTGCACGAAATTGTGATCTTCAATGGCGCCAACAACTTGGTATGCACAATTGTAATGTCACTTCTTTTTCACAACTTTGCACAACTAACCAGCAAGTGCACTGGGTCATCCAAGTAATATACCTTACGTGAGTAAGGGTCGATCCCACGGAGATTGTCGGCTTGAAGCAAGCTATGGTCATCTTGTAAATCTCAGTCAGGCGGATTCAAATGGTTATGGGATTTTGATAATTAAAATATAAATAACAGAAAATAAGATAGAGATACTTATGTAATTCATTGGTGAGAATTTCAGATAAGTGTATGGAGATGCTTTGTTCCTTCTGAACCTCTGCTTTCCTACTGCCTTCATCCAATCAGTCATATTCCTTTCCATGGCAAGCTATATGTTGGGCATCACCGTTGTCAATGGCTACTTCCCGTCCTCTCAGTGAAAATGGTCCAAATGCGTTGTCACCGCACGGCTAATCATCTGTCGATTCTCGATTATGTTGGAATAGGATCCAGTGATCCTTTTGCATCTGTCACTACGCCCAACATTCGTGAGTTTGAAGCTCGTCACAGTCATTCCTTCCCAGATCCTACTTGGAATACCACAGACAAGGTTTAGACTTTCCAGATCTCAAGAATGGCCGCCAATAATTCTGGCTTATACCACGAAGACTCCGATCATTCGGAATGGAGGCTAAGAGATAAACGCTCAATCTAAGGTAGAACGGAAGTGGTTGTCAGGCACGCGTTCATAGGTTGAGAATAGTGATGAGTGTCACAGATCATCATATTCATCATGGTTGAAATGCAAGCGAATATCTTAGAATAGGAATAAGTTTGAATTGAATAAGAAAATAATAGTACTTTGCATTAATTCATGAGGAACAGCAGAGCTCCACACCTTAATCTATGGTGTGTAGAAACTCTATCGTTGAAAATACATAAGTGATGAAGGTCCAGGCATGGCCGAATGGCCAGCCCCCTAAACGTGATCTCTGAATATAAAATTATTCAAAGACTAACCAGAGATATAAAATAAATCACTAAAAGTAGTTTTTTTATACTAAACTAGTAGCTAGGGTTACATAAGATAAGTAAATGATGTAGAAATCCACTTCCGGGCCCACTTGGTGTGTGCTTGGGATGAGTATTGAGCTTTCATGTGTAGAGACTCTTTTTGGAGTAAACGCCAGGTTGTAGCCTGTTTCTGGCGTTTAACTCTGGTTTCCAACCTGTTTCTAGCGTTTAACTCCAGAATAGGGCAGGAAGTTGATGTTTGAATGCCAGTTTTCGTCGTCAAAACTCGGACAAAGTATGGACTATTATATATTGCTGGAAAGCCCTGGATGTCTACTCTCCAGAAAATCCATTTCGAGTGCAGCTAGGTCAGAATCCAACAGTATCTGCAGTCCTTCTTCAGCCTCTGAATCAGATTTTTGCTCAAGTCCCTCAATTTCAGCCAGAAAATACCTAAAATCACAGAAAAATACACAAACTCATAGTAAAGTCCAGAAATGTGATTTTTATTTAAAAAATAATAAAAATATACTAAAAACTAACTAAATCATACTAAAAACTATGTAAAAACAATGCCAAAAAGCGTATAAATTATCCGCTCATCAGTGCGTATGCCCAACGGTGACTTTGTGCAAGGATGCGTATGCACCAAATGTCGTGCATATGCATGATGGAAAGTTTGTGCAACCGTGCGTACGCACAGTAGGTCGTGCGTACGCACGCGTGCATGCACGTGAGGTCATTAATTACAAATCACTGGGGGAGATTTCTGGGCCTCCAAAGCCCAATCCAACTCATTTCTGAAGCTAATTCAAGCCAAATTGAAGAAGGATGAAGGAGGGAGCACTTAAGTTTAGGTTTTTACATGTTTTAGCTTAGTTTTCTAGAGAGAGAAGCTCCCCTCTCTCTCTAGAATTAGGGTTCTTTAGTTTAATTTCTTACAATTTCTACTTTTAATTCTTGTTTCTATTTACTTTTCCTTGTCATTTATTGTTATTGCTTCTTTGATCTTCTTCATCTCTTTTGTTATTTTCTCTTTTATGTTAATTTTCATGTTATGAACACTTTTGTTATTTTAATTCTAATTAATGCAAATTTATGTTTCCATGTCATTTATTGCTTTCTTTAGTTGTTATTGTTATTTTCTTGCTTTGGTAGCTTTAGAATTTATTTTAATACAATTTAATGTTATTTTATTTTCATGCACACCAAGTGTTTGATAAAATGCTTAGCTTAGTTTTTACTTAGTTTTTCTCCACTCTTGCCTTGAATTTGATGACTTTGGTGATCCTTAAGTCATTGATGTCCATTCTTGTTTGATATATTAGAGCAGTTAGTTGATTTTGTTTTCCTTGACTCTATGTGACCCCTTAATATTGACATAGGACTTAGGGATTGAAATTAACTATGCCTATTTGACTTATTTTCGATATAAGGTTGACTAAGTATGATTAACTCTTCATAATCATCATGTGTTTGTGGTCAATGGCTAGGATAGGTAACCTTAACTCTCAATTACTTGCCAAGAGGTTTTCTTGCACTTTAAGTTTCCTTTCCTTGCATGTCCATTGCTTTGACTTTTATTGCTTTGACTTTTAATTCTTTGCATGTTTATTTGATTGCTTTGATGTTTAATTTCTTGCATGTTTAATCTTCACACTCTTGGTTGAGAAATTGGGTGTTTGGGTGGAATTGAGTTGTGGATGTCCATTCCGCATTGTGTGAGAATGGTTAATTGGTTTGGTTTCTCTTGACGCTAGTCTTTCACTAAGTAATTAGTGAGTTGACTAGGACTTATGGATTGAGATCAATTACGCCTTTTGACTATTCCTCAAGGAGGATTGACTGAATTAGATTGCTTCCACACAATTGCCATGTTTGTGGTCCACAACTAGGATAGGAAACCTAGATTACCCACTTCTTTCCAAGAGTCCTTTAATTGCTTTCCTTTCAATTCCTTGTATGCTTGTTTCAATTCCTTCCTATTTACATTTCTTGCTCTCTTGCTTTCATTTCCCAATCCCCATGCTCTCTCTCATAGCCAATAATTGTACACTTAATTGCAACTCCTAGGGAAGATGACTGATAAACCCCATTTTTAGGGGTTCATCTTGTGTTGAATTTAGAGGGTTTTGTCAACTTTTCTCCCATGTATCCAATGAAATAGCATGATTTTGTAAATTCTCCTTTAATTGTGCTTAAGAGTGAAAACATGCTTTTTAGGACTTAAAATAGCTAAATTTAATTCACCTTGATTCCATTAGATGCCTTGATATGTTTGCTAAGTGATTTCAGATTTAGGAGGCAAAGATTGGATCAAAGGATTGAAGGAAAAGCATGTAAAAATGGAGAACTCATGAAGAAATGAAGGAATCGCAAAAGCTGTCAAGCCGACCTCTTCGTACTTAATTGACCATAACTTGAGCTACAGAGATCCAAATGATGCGGTTCTAGTTGCGTTGGAAAGCTAACATCCGGAGCTTCAAAATGATATAAAATTTGCCATAGTTGCATCGCGTTTAAGGGCGTGCACACGCACTGTACTCGTACGTGCCGATGGTTGCACATGATTCACTTAATGCAACTCGTAGCCAGCGATTTTAGAAGCCTTATAGGCCCAATCCAACTCATTTTTGATGCTATTTAACCCAAGGATTGAAGAGGGATGACACACTTGAGACACTAGTGTAGTTTTAGATTAGTTTTGGAGGGAAAGTTAGTTTTAGAGAGAGAAGCTCTCACTTCTCTCTAGGATTAGGATTAGGTTTTAGATCTAGATCTAGTTCTTCTTCTCTCTTCTAAATTTCCTTTTCCTTCCTTAATTGTTCTCTTGTAGTTGTAGAATTCTTTTTCTCTTGTAATTCCTTTGTATTGTTAGTTGTAGTTTATGAACTTTTTTTGTAGATCTACATTTCTTCTTCAATGCAATTGGTAAGTTCTTTGTTGTTTCATAATTGTTTTGCCTTTCTATTGTTAGTCTCTCACTTTTGTAGTTATAGATTCCTTTAATTCTTGCAATTAATAATGTTTGCCTTTATTTCCTTCTATGTGTTTGTTGAAATGCCTCTTCTAGATATGAGTTAGATTTTGTTCCTCTTGTCTTTGGTAGAGTAATTAGTGACGCTTGAGTTATCTAATGCCTTTGTTGATTGATAATTAGAAGTTGCTAATTGATTTGGATACCACTAAAGCTAGTCTTTCCCATGGGAGTTGGCTAGGACTTGTGGAATCAAGTTGATTCATCCACTTGACTTTCCTCCATGGTTAGAGGTTAACTAAGTGGTAGCAATGGACAATTGTGGTCACAATTAAGGAGGATAACTAGGATAGGACTTCCAATTCTCATTCCTTGCCAAGAGCTTTCATAGTTGTTAGTTTATTTTCATTGCATTTTGCATTTCTTGTCTAAAATCCCAAAAACCCCAAACATACCTCATAACCAATAACGAGACACTTCATTGCAATTCCTAGGGAGAACGACCCGAGGTTTAAATACTTCGGTTTATAATTTTTAGGGGTTTGTACTTGTGACAAACAAATTTTTGTATGAAAGGATTATTGTTGGTTTAGAAACTATACATTACAACGAGACTTCATTAGAGAAATTCTAAACCGTCAAAATTCTGTTCATCAAAATCAAAAGATGAGCAAAAATAAAAAAATCAAAAGATGAGCAAAGCATGAAAGAGAGATTGGAAAATCCGGTGGAGAAGAAGGAAGAGTCAAGGTATTGGAGCAATTGGAGACGCCTAGGGTCATTGAAGAAAAGGAAGAAGTGGTTGAAGATCTAGGAGATGTGGAACCACCATGGAAGTCTCAAAAACCTCCAGAACATATAAAGATTGAAGAATATAAGAAGGTTGATCGAGAGATGGACTCAATCATCAATGATTTCTTATTAATAATTGAATCTTCTCCCATGGGGCATGAAACTGAAGCTATTGAAGACAACTCAACACCAAATGATGTTGGTGATCTCATTGAAGACTCTTCTGTCAAAGGTGAAGTTGATATGGAAGTAGATTTCACACAACCTCCTAAATTTGACTTGATTGATGATGAGGAGGAGTTGGAAGAAGTCAACACGCAAGAAGAAGATAAAAGAAGTTGTCAAGTGGTGGAAATACCGAAAGAAGAGCATAAGGAAGTCGACCTTGCATTGTCTAAGTGTGGGGAGGTTTCCCTCCCTAAGCCACCATCCAACATATCATTCAAGTGGGTAAAATCTTCAAACCAAAGCTTTACTTTATCACTTGAATATGGCTTGATTGAAATAGATGGACAACTTAGAGCTCTTTGTGGAACTAAGGGTAAAAAGGAGTTGTGTAGTGGTTGGAAGTTTGGAATTAGGCTCATTGAGGTCAAGTTCTCAAAGTATAGGGATCATGGTTGGACGAATGAGACTTTACATGGGTCTAGAAAAAAGGCTTGGTGTGCTAGAGAGAATTCTATTTGTCAACCACCCAAACGGAACATTCATGAAGATCAACTAGAAGACGGGTGCGAGAATAAGATATGGGACCCCGGTTCAAAGCACGAAGACCAACTCTGGGAGCTCATATCTTGGATGGAACTCCATCCAAACTTGGTGAAGATGGTTGGAACTTCTGTCAACCATTTGACGATCAAAGATCCTTGGAAATTCAAGGATGAGTACAAGCATAAGCCACCATGACAAAGAGCTTCCCAAATATCCAACTTAAGGACTTAAACAAAAAGTGCTAGGTGGGAGACACCCCACCATGGTAAACTCTTTCGACTCTCTTGCATTTTGATTAATAAGTAAATTGAGTTACCATTGTAGGTAGTTTCTTTCCATATACTTGTTTCAATAAGTTGGTTGTAGGTTTCTTGTGGGGCAAGTAACCCTTGCGTTTATTTGAAGATTCTCAAAAAGCCAAAAAGATTTTTGTCATTTTGTATTTTGAGTTGATTTTGAGCTGTAGGAAGTGTTAGGAGTATTTTGAGCTATTTTTGCTATTTCTGAAAAAAAAAAGGGGGTCAAGGACGCGCATGCACGCTGTGCGCGCACGCGTCCATCCGCATATGCAGGACCATACTTTTTCCAGAGAGTTGGGCCACTCTCGCGCCAACACTGGGCCAATGGCACAACCGCTTGCACGCGTGCGTGCACTACGCGCATACGCGTCGATATCCATATTTTGCAAATGCGCGCGCCCGCGCACATGCCGCATGCGTGCCGATCCACAGACGCAGTTTCCAGGCCACCAACCCGAGAGTTGTGCTGAGCCTGGGCCAGCATTAAGCCTCTAGCCCAACTCACCTCGCGCAGACGCGCACCGTACACATCCGCACCCATGCCTACATACCCCAACTGTGCGAAAGCACATGTGACGCTTCCGCGTCTATCCCTATTTTCTCCCATCTGCACGAACGCGCGTAGTGCGCGTCGCGTGAATTTGAATCTCCTAATACCTCAGGGACGCGAGAACACATCAGTCGCGCAACCCCTCACCCCCAACGTCTCTCCCTTTTCGTCCCACCCTCAGCCTCACCTTCACTCCTCTCTGCAACCACCACCGACCATCGCCGCAAACCAACGTCATCGCCGCCCCCCTCCTTTTCTCTCTCCCTATCTCTTCCTCTCCCGCTCTTTCTCTCTCGCCATCAGCCTCTCACCCGCACCTCTTTCTCTCTGCCTCACATCACCACCACTGCTGCGGGCCATCCCTGCCACCACTGCTGGGCGGCGCTGCCCATCCCTCCCATTCTTCTATTTCTATTATGCTCTATACCTCTGCTCCCAGGTCCCTTATGCCTCTGCTTTGTTTTCTTTACTGTCTTTTATCAATTCTATTATTTAGTTCTAGTTAGCTAGTTGATTAATTCTGCCTGTTAAGCTAAATAGAAATAATTACGGTTAGGTAGTTAGGTTGTGGTTAGAGGATTCTAGGCCTGATAAGTGCTCCATTTGTGTTTAATTGTTGAATGTTGCTTGCTTGGTGCTGATGATTGTGTTGCTGTTTGAACTCATGGTTGTCACCATGAGTAAATTTCTTGGTTCCTATGTACCATGTAACTGCTGCCTTGCTCGCCTATGAGTCATGTGAATTCTTTGATTGTTTTGCTGTTTGATATCCTAAAATCGTGTGACTGTTTTTACTGCCGTTTGCTATCTAGGAACGTCCAATTTACTGCTGGGATGCTGCCCAAATATTTATAAACTGCTTGTTTCCAACTTGTTACCTAGAATTGAACTTGCAATTTCCTCGATTAAGGTTACCTAACCTCACCAAGTTCAACTCTTAGGTTACTTGGTTAGAGATCCCCGCGTCCAATTTGATTTCTGTTGATGTGCATTGGAAAAGAGTAGTTGAGGAATTATTTAGCGGTTTTCTATGGCAAATAGTCCTCACCTCACTCATTAATTTGAACCTTTTTGAGGCTTCACTTCTTAAAATAAGTCAAATGCTTTTTGATTCGAACTAAACTTTACATTTGACTTTAACCTGCAACCTCTCTAAAAGACTCATTCATTTCCAATAATTGGTGATTTTCACTAGTGTGATATTCTTGATTCAAATTGTTTCAACTCGCTCTTTGTTACACATAGTGCATATTCCATATACTTACACCAATTACTGCAAACCTAGTGACCATGGCATTGGTTGATGACTTGCTTTCAATTAATTGCTTCTTTTACAATTTCATATTTCATCATCAATGACTACACTTCCCTCATGATTGTGAGCATGCTTGTTTTTTTTGCTTTGTAAACTTCTCTTGATTGAGAAAATGACCATCATACCCCTAACCTTTGAACTCGATTTTCTAACTTCTAACTTGTTTTACCTTACTAACCTTCCTTTTTGGCTTAAGCTAACCCATTGACCATTCTTTTAGGTATGATGCTCATTGAACTTAATAAACAAGCATGATGTGTTTAATGTTGGAATTCTTGGTTTGTGACTTATCTTCCTCTCTGGTTGTGATTACTTGCATTCCAAGTTTTCATTCTTTTAACTCACTTCATGAATGTATAATTCCATGCTTGCTATGCCTCTACTTGGCTAAGTGATTATATATCATATTTGCCTTCAGGATGGCCGATAGAGGAAAAGCAAAGGCTACTACCTCGAAAAAGAGGAAGAAATCTCACGCCTCCACCCTCTCTCCTTATGTCAACTATGCAAAGAACCCACTTAATATAGTGGATAAATAGAATCAGCTGCTACCGTCCACTGACACTTACACATTCCCCAATCTGTACTGTGAGCTGTATTTTCCCACCTATCAAAAGACAAAGCTAAACATTGAGAAGAAATTGGCCCTTCCCAATGACCTAAGGCACTCCATTAATGCCCGTATTCAGGTATTGGGCTTAGGGTTTGTTGATAGAGATTTGGGGAGGATAAACATTTCATGGGTCAAGGATTTCTACTGCAACATCTTCCGCACGACTCTTGAGTCAGTCCACCCACGGGGTGGGTAGGTTTTAGTGACTGAGGCTGCCATTGAGGGTATTTTGCATTGTTTACCCCGGACCGGTGACACATGTGCTTACCAACATGATGAGATAGCAATAAATGCTATCACCTTTGACTTTGAGGCGCTAAAGTGCGTTATTGCCATACCGAAAGCCCCTTGGGTGATGGACTCTAACAACCAAAGGCCCAAGGGGATGTTATTTGCTTATTTGTCTAGAGAGGCTAGGACTTGGCAGCAGATATTCGCCCACTATGTCTTTCCTACTACCCATTTTTCCGAGATTCCAATGGATATGCTTCTTCTAATTGGCTGTGTCATGGAGGGGAAGGAGGTTTATTACCCCCGGTTGATCAGGAAAGGCATGTGGCGAGCACACATCCGTGGCCTCCTACCATTTCCCACTATGGTCACTATGATGGTTGAGTTAGCCGGTGCCCTTTGGAGGGATGATGACGTGATACCACCACCCCCCAGACGATGATGAGAAGGAAGTTACTATTCTGTGGGGGTATGTGGGTGCACGAGAAGCCCCCATCCAGGCGCCGCTCACGAGCTAGAGCAGCAGTGGAGGCAGCTAGACCTTCATCCCCCTACAGCAGCAGCAGGACCCTTTTCTTCTTCAGCAGCAGTAGCACCACCTTTACCACCACCACCAGCACCCGAGCCGACGTATCAGCTGGTCCAACGCCTATTTCGCTTCATGGAGCGCAGCGAGTGTCGTATCATGCGACGTCTCGATCACATAGACCAGGTGTTTGTATCACAGGGCATTGAGCTACCCCTCTCCCTGAATCTCCCACTTCCGATGAGGAGGATCACGAGGCAGAGCACGAGGAGGAGCATGTTGAGGAGCCGGTTTAGCAGGAGGCTCCTCCACAGACGCATGCTACTCAGGAGACCCAGCAGCCTCCCGAGGAGCCAGTGCCCTAAACAGAGCCCCAGCTGAAGCCAGTTGCGACTGTTGACCCTCACCATGAGCCCGATCAGTAGCATCGAGGACGATGCTTCATCTTAAGTGTGGGGAGGTCACCGTCATAGCCGTCGGTGGATTTGGTGAACATTTTTGGACACTATCATTTAGTTCATCTTATTTTGCCTCATTTTGCACTATTTTGGGATTATTGTATATATTTGCTTTGTGGATACTTTTATTTTGGTTATTGCATACTTTTATTGTATATATTGCATTTTAGCCTTGTGGTTGTGACTTGAAAAATGTTTTGAATTGTTTAAACCTTAGTTAAACCCTTTGTGCATAAAAGAATTTGTTTTGATTTAAAAAGAGGGCAAGCTAAGGAATTTTAGAATTTCTTAATCACAACATTGCATTTAGAATAAGCTTAATCAAAACAATGGATTTTTCCAAGGAATTTATAAAAAAGGGCACCACCCCAATTGAGTGAAAATTTTTTGTGGAACTTGCATGGATTTATACTTTTGTGGATCATGTTTTGAGCTAAGAACACAAGATCGTGAGTTTTGAGCCTATTATGTGGTTACATTTTATAACCACTTATTTTCCTTTTTGTGTGAAATTATTCTTTTCTTATGATTTTGATCCTTGATTTATTTAATTCTTTATGTCTAATTATTCCTTGTATTCATGCATTTATATGATTGAGGCCATTATTTCATTAGCTCATTTACCCAAATAGCCTACCTTTTACTCTCCATTGCCAACCAATTTTGAGTCTACGCTTAACCCAATTATTCTTTATTTTAGCACATTACAAGCCTAAAGCAAAAAACAATAAAGTCCCTTGTTTGGATCTTTGATTAGTTTAGGCTAGTGAGAGTGTATTATATTCGAGTTTGGGGAGGTTGGAGACATTGGTTGGGATAAAAGGGTGCTTTGTAATTGTATATTTGGAAATTGGGTGTACACTCATGTATTGATTAAATGTATAGAACTTATGCATTGGTATTCTTGTATATAGTTTTGAAAGAAAGAAAAAAAATGAGAAAAATAAAAGAAAAGAGAAAAAAAAAAAATATATATATATATATATATATGGAAAAAAATATATATGAAAAAAACAAAGAAGAGACACAATAAAAAAGGGGACAAAATACCCCAAAGTAGAGTTCAATAGGAGTCAATGCATAAGTGTTGGGAAAATCAAAAGAAAATGCATAAAAAAGAAAAAAAAAAAAAATATATATATATATATATATATGGAAAAAAATATATATGAAAAAAACAAAGAAGAGACACAATAAAAAAGGGGACAAAATACCCCAAAGTAGAGTTCAATAGGAGTCAATGCATAAGTGTTGGGAAAATCAAAAGAAAATGCATGAGCATGTGAAAAAGTGAAAAATGAGTAGTTAGGTTAGAACTTAATTGTATAGGTCATCATAGGTTAGGTGGGAAGGTTTAAGCTCATCAAAGATTCAAATTCTAGTCCACTTATCCATATATGATCCTACCTTGACCCTAGCCCCATTACAACCTTATGGAAAAGACCTCATGATAATTATATGCATGCATTGAATGATTGTTGATTGTTAGATGAAGAACAAATTTTGGAAAGCATGATTAGGAGAGAATTGAATGAATCAATCCCTAAACACTTAAGTGAATAGAGCGGATACACATCCGATGAGGGTTCGATTGCTCAATTACATGTATTCACCATTATCATCTATATTCATGCAAGTTTGTAAATCTTTTTGGTAATTCAATACAATTGTGGGTTGGATTTGATTTCCATTGTTTGAGCCCTTGTCCTTACATATGTTCTCTTGGAAGTTGATTTGTTTTGACCAAGCATTTGCATTCATATAGTTAGTCCCATTTAGATAGTTTGCATTTAGATAGTTTAGTTGCATTGAATAAATGTCATACCCTTTGCTTCATTATTAGCTTAGCATGAGGACATGCTAAGGTTTAAGTGTGGGGAGGTTGATAAATCCCCTTTTTAGGGTTTATCTTGTGTTGAATTTAGAGCATTTTGATAACCTTTCCTCACATTTATTCAATGAAATAGCATGATTTTGTGATTGTCTCCTTATTTATGCTTAAATGTGAAAACATGCTTTTTAGACCCTTAAATTGATAGTTTTAATCTTTCTTTGATTCCACTAGATGCCTTGATGTGTTTGTTAGTGATTTCAGGTTGAAAAGGGCTAGGAAGGGATCAAAGGAGTGGAAGGAAAGCATACAAAGTGGAGGAATCATGAAAAGCCAAAAATTTGGAAAAGCCCATGGGCGCGCACGTGCACTATACGCCTACGCGCGGATTGCGAAAAGCTCCAGGGGCGCGTACGTGCACTGTGCGCGTACGCGCCGAAGGCCGCACGTGATTCCTTTAGTCAAACACGTGCCTGGCGATTTTGGAGGGTTTCTGGCTCCATTTGGAGCTGAGTTTTTGGCAGAAAAGGGGCTAAATAGACCAAGGAATGAAGGAGGATGCATGACTTACTTATCATACACATCATACAACACACTTTAGGCATAGTTTTAGTTAGTTTTAGAGAGAGAAGCTCTCACTTCCCTCTAGGATTAGGAGTAGGATTAGGTTTAGTTCTTAGATTTAGGTTTTAATTCATGCTTTCATCTACTTCTACTCTTGAATTCATTTGTTGTTACATTCATCATTCTTCTATTGTTTGTTATAATTTCTTCTACTTTGTTTATAGATCTACTTTTGTTCATCCTATTTTCTTTCAATTCAATTTGAGGTAATTCATGATAATTGTGTTTCTTTTGATTGTAGTTATTAATTCCTTGCAATAATTGTTGTTAGATTTCATTCTAGTTATTAATTTACTATGCTTTTCTTTTGTGCCTTCCAAGTGTTCGATGAAATGCTTGGTTAGATTTTAGTATAGATCTTGTTCCTCTTGGCCTAGGTGGAGTAATTAGTGATGCTTGAGTTATATAATTCCTTTGTTGATTGACAACTAGAAGTTGCTAATTAACTTGGATACCACTAAAGCTAGTCTTTCCCTTGGGAGTTGGCTAGGACTTGTGGAATCAAGTTGATTCATCCACTTGACTTTCCTCCATGGTTAGAGGTTAACTAAGTGGTAGCAATGGACAATTGTGGTCACAATTGAGGAGGATAATAAGGATAGGACTTCCAATTCTCATAATCTTGCCAAGAGCTTTCATAGTTGTTAGTTTATTTTCATTGCATTTTGCATTTCTTGTCTAAAATTCCAAAAACTCCAAACATACCTCATACCCAATAACGAGACACTTCATTGCAATTCCTAGGGAGAACGACCCGAGGTTTAAATACTTCGGTTTATAATTTTAGGGGTTTATTACTTGTGACAAACAAATGTTTGTATGAAAGGATTATTGATTGGTTTAGAAACTATACTTTACAACGAGACTGCATTAGAGAAATTCTAAATCGTCAAAATTCCATTCATCAACAACCCGAGGTTTAATTACTCTCGTTTTATATTTTATATTGGATTTAATATTTGATCTTGAGAATTCATTGTTGGTTTGGACTATGCTACTAACGAATTGATTCTAGTTTTGATTGATTCCGAACCATACAAAAAATTCTCTTATCAAATTTGGCGCCGTTGCCGGGGATTTGCAATGGTGTTACATTGTTGGCTATTGTTAATATGTGAATATGTGAATAGTTTGTTTTGATTGGTTGCTTGTTTTTGCTTGTAAATATGTCTCTTGGTTGTTTTCTTGCCTTAATAGATTTTTGTTTTAAAGTGCATATGTGAATTATTAGTAATCTTCTTTAAATTTTCTTTTTGACTTGAGTTGCATGTTTAAAATTTTTTTTTAATTTTTTGGGTGGTTAAAATAATTTTGGTAGATTCTTGTTTGTGCATATTAAAAGTGCTTTAAATAGTCCATGATTTTGAATTGGAAGATGAAATTTTGGATTAATTTTAAAGTTTAATGTAAATAGTCCATGATTTTGCATATTAGAATGTTGGGTTAAATTTTGTTTTAAAAAAATCACTTTGTGTGTACCCACACTCTCATACACATTCTCTGCTCACAGCGTCAACACAGCATATGCAAACGCACTATTGCCCATTTTCCTTTCCGTGCGTACGCACGAACGTTGGTGCGTACGCACCCCCAATTCACCCCGTTCTGCTGGGAGCACCCGCATAGTTGATGCGTCCGCAGCCCCCTGTTCTTCCCTTCTCTTCTCTTTTCTTCTTCTCTGAGCTAACCATTCACCATCATCATCTTCATCTTCTTCACCATCATCACCACCCATCACTGTCTCAGACCACCGCCCCTCACCCCATCCCTTCTTGCTCTTCTCTCACCCCTCATCGCCGAACCCGAGCCAAGGATCACCGTAGCCCTTCCCTTTTCCGTTTCAACTTCTCCAACCACCAGAATCGCCAGCGTCGAACGACCCGCCACCACGACCGCCGACTACCACTGCATCCTTTCTCCCTCTTCTTCCCTTTTTTCTCATCTCTTATCTCGTCCTGCCATCCCTGGTTCTCCGTCTTCCTCAGCCACACCGCAACCTCCACCTTCTCCTCCCTCTCTCTCATTGCCCGAACCACCGCGCCGTCGGCGAGCTACAGCGACACCGAAGACGAGTCTCCGCATCCCTTTCTTCTCTTCTTCTCTTCTTCTCACCTCCGCCGAGCCTAGAAATCACAGCTACCTTCTCATCCCTCTTTCTTCCTGCTCACCGAACCAGAGGACCCCATATCAGAGCCCCTTTCCGTCGAGCTCAACACTGACACGCCATACCCCTGTTCCCTCTCCTTCGTACGAAGCCCTTCCCCTCTCCTCTGATTATCGTCATCCATTACCTCCGCCACCATAATCGTGAACCCTAGCCCTGTCTCAAACTCCGGTCTCGACCACCGCGTTCAGCCTCCTCCCTCTACCCTTTTTGTGGCCATCAGGTGCAATGGCGCTAGTATCCTTGTCTCTCTCGTTCCTTCTGGTTGAAGAACAGAGCAAGTTCACGCTCATGTTTGCTTCATCTGAGGTAGGTTCTAGCTGTTGTGACACCACCCCTGTTTCTTTGCTGCGCCCCTCTTCCGCTGCTGCCATTGAAGCAGTGCCACCACCGGGCCAGCTGGGTTGCTCCGGCCATTTACTCACCATCATCCACCTCTCCTTCTCTTCCTCTGTTCCAATTCCTTCCTTCCAAGTTCCATTTTTTTTGTTTTCTATTCCCTTTTCTGTTTTCTGTTAGCTTAGTTTAATTTTTGTTGATTAAGTTAGTTAGAAATACAGGTTAGTTGATTAGGTTATTAGAGAATCTGAGCTGGATAGTGGATTTAGATTTGTTTTTATTCATGCTGCTGCTTGGAAATTTTGTTGTTTCATTGATTTGCCCCTATGCTAATTTGGCTTGTCTGATTCTTCTGCACTCCTGTTTTTTGCTGTTGTGCTTTTGTTCATGGCTGTTTGAGGTGAACCAGCTGCTAAATATTGTTAATGGTTGCTTGTGCAGTAATGATTTTTGTATAATGCATGAATTTAAGTTTTTTTTGCTGCTGTTTTGTTCCAATTTGAACTCAATCACTTGACTCAAGATGCTTAGTTGTTTAAATTCATGTTGAATACTTGTGATTGGTTGTTGAATTCAAGAAAAAGAATGCTGCTGAGTTATTGTTGTTTGTGTTGGAATAGATGATGGTTGCTGAACTAAGATTGGCCTTATTGGTAAATCTGTTGCTCAACTCGTTTAGTTTGGCTTGATTGATTTTCTGTTGAATTAATGGATAAACTGCTGTGCTCCTGCTATTTTGCTGAGATATTGCTGCTGGATTGTTCATTATTACTATTTTGATGCTGTATGCTGGGCTATTGAGTGCTCCTTGGCTGTTTGTTTGGTTTCATTGCTTATTTGTTTTGGCTGAATTGCTCATGGCTATTTTGCCACTGTATATTGGCTCAATTGTTTATTTCCTATGAAGTCATATATGATTTTCTGAGTTTAATTGTCAATGAATTCATAGGAAGTTTGAATTGATTGTTTGAATTTGGGAAATAGGCCAATTTACTACTGAAATCCTGCCGGATCTTTTCTAGCCTTATTTTATTAAGTGACATTGTTTTATTTGGTCCAACAAGATTCTATTTGATGGATTTCTGTGTCAATAGAATCTTGTTTGCCAAAAGGTTTTGAAAAATTCCTCAAGAACTTGTTTACAAGTTTTGGTCATGCTTATAACATTATTTGCTTGTTTATAATGCTAATTTACTTCTATGCATTGAATAGTTCAAGTGAATTTTCAAATTGACCATAAACTTGGTTTTCATTTAAATTTGAGCCCCATTTGCTTAATCTCACATGGTTGATGATTTCTTTTACCTATGTGGCTAATTTGGTTCATTTTCTCTATGCCCAAATTACCTTTAGTCACATAGTGCATAAAATTTTCATCTCTTATCTCAACCTTGTGACCTTTTATGCCTCATTGAAATTTGGTGTTTGAATGTTCCTGGATTAACTTGTTTCTCAATGTTTTAATTTTGTCAACACCAAATTCTTTTAATTCATGCCAATTACTTGTGATTGATATTTACTTGATTATATGCTCTACACATACATGTGCATCACTTGTTTTGGCATCTTGAATTTTTGAGAAGTGAATACAACTTGCTTGTTTTCAAACTTTAGAAACTTTTTGAAATTAAGGAACTTTTGACTATGCACCTAACTTTTGAATTTTTGCTTGTTTTCATTTCTTTGACTAATTTTTTTTCTCCTTTTCACTTGATTTTCTACCTTTGTTTCCTTTTCAACTAATTTTTCTTTTTCTTTGCTTAACTTTTAACTTTGCTTGTCTTTTTCATCTAACTTTTCTTTTCACTTTCAATAAACCATTTTCCTTTTTTATTAACATAACTTTTAACTTCTAACTTTCTTTTTACTTTTCAACTAACATTAACTTTTAACTTTTAACTGTATTCTTTCTCGTTGTTCATAGTAACAATGCTCTTTCCTTCTTTTATTCTTTGATAAACAAGCAAGTTAGCTTTCCCCATGTCCTAAATTTGATTGGAAGCTGTTTCTGTTTGATTTAATTTGAATCTCATATATGCTTCCATTCAAATTTTTATTATCTGTTCACTTCATATGCTGTTTTGTGACTTAGCTCTTTCCTTTTCAGCACCACCATCACTCTTGCACCCACTCTATCGCCTAACCCACCAGCTGAAGGTGGAGGTGACCCAGTGATGACTCCTTCCACTCCGCATGATCGTGAGCACCGAGGACGGTGCTACATTTTAAGTGCGGAGAGGTTGTGCATCTTCAGCAGCACATTATGGGTGACAATCTTCATTTTTGAACACTTATAGTTTAGTTTTATTATTATTATGCTTTTTAGTTGCTTTGTATATATTTTATCCTCTTGAGAAACTTCTTAGTTTAGTTTATTGCACTTTCTTAGTTTATTACACTTTTTGATTTTGCTTGTACATAACTTAGTATTATATTGTAGTTATGCATATTTTGATATTTTGCTCTTAATTTTGGCTTGTACATATATTTTTTTTTTGTTTTAAGTCTTGATTATGATTTGGATGATGTGATGATTGCACCTAGTTTGATTTTCTATATACTTGCTATTTTGGTTTGATTAAAATTAGGAATTAAACTTAGGATTTTTTACCTTTTCCATCCAATCACACTATATATATATATATATATATATATATAGAATAAATGCTAGTCAATTAATGAAATTTCCAAGAAGCTTATCTATTGTATATATGGCATAGAAATTCAAATTGAATTGAGTTCAAAATTTTCATTGAAACTTGCATGATTTATACATTGTGGAATATGGTTTTTGAGTTAAAGAACATACAACATGTGAGTTTTTGAGCCTTATTGTGTGGTTACATCATTTAACCACTTATTTCATTCTTGTGTGTTGCTCTTCTCTATGATTACAATCTTGGGTTTGTTTAATTCTATATATCCATTGTTTAATGTATATTTATACATTTATGTGATTGAGGCCATTATTTCTTTATAGCTCACTTAACCCAAATAGCCTACCAATTCATTCACCTTTATTTACCACTTTGAGCCTATGAATGCCCCCTTTTTGTTCTTTATTTTGCCACATCATTAATCTTAAGCAAAAAACAATTAATTGTCCTATTTGAATCTTTGAGTAGCTTAAGTTAGTGAGAGTGTGTGATGTTTAAGTGTGGGAAAAATGTGGGAACTTTGGTTGATGAATAGGTACTTTATTCTTGTTGAAAATTCTTGGAAATTTGGGTGCATATTCATGTAATATTATAGAAATAATATGCATTGATGAGTTGGTATATATATTATGTTCTTGAAAAAAAAAAGAAAAAAAGAAGAAAAAGAAAAAAAATCAATGCATATGTGATGAATTGAATTTGATACATGAGTGTGTGTATGGATGTAAAAGTGAGATTATGGGTAGTTAAGCTTGACATTAAAGTTGTATAGATTGTGTATCTATTAGGTGAGAACTTAAGTTAATCAAAGATTTAATTGTAAACCCACCTAGCCATGTATATATATATCCTTACCTTTGCCCTAACCCCCATTACAACCTTGAAAAGACCTCATAATTTTTGCATATGTACATTAAATACTTGTTGATTGGTTAGATGAAGAACAAACTTTAGAAAGCATGATTAAAGGAGAAATGGGTGGATTGACCCTAAACACTTGAGTGATTAGAGTGCATATACATATCCGGTAAGGGTTCAATCACTCAATTCCATATTTTCACCTATGATCATTGCTTATCTTGCAAATTTGCTTAAATTCTTTTATATGACTCAATTCAATTGTGAATAGGATTTGGTTATAATTGCCTTAGCCCTTAATTGTATATGGATGCTTTCTTGGAAATTGATTTACTTAGACTAATTAAATACATATAGATAGTGAGATAGTATAAGGTTTAATAGTTACATACATATAGATAGACTGCATATAGATAGTTACATTGAATAAATGTTGATTCCCCTTCTTGTCTTCCTTTGGAATAGCATCAGGACATGCTATTGTTTAAATGTGGGGATGTGATGAATCCACATTTTACGATATTTATTTGCTTTATTTGGGTGGATTTCATCAACCTTTCTTGTATTTATCTATTGAAATAGCATAGTTTCATGATGTCTTCCTAATTTGTGTTTGAAAGTAAAAACATGCTCTTTAGGCCTTTTTATTGCTAAATTTTATTCACTTTGATCCCATTTGGTGCTTTGATGCATTTGTGAAGTGATTTCAGGTTTTCAAGGCAAGTTTGGGTTGAAGAAGTGAAGAAAGAGCATCCAAAAGGGGAGAAATCATGAAGAAAATGGAGTTTGGAAGCTTCTGCAAAGATGCGTATGCACAGTGATGCGTACGTACGCACAAAGGTGACTTCGTGCAAGGATGCGTACGCACCAAATGTCGTGCGTATGCACGATGGAAAGTTTGTGCAACCATACGTACGCACAGTAGGTCGTGCATACGCACGCGTGCATGCACATGAGGTCATTAATTACAAATCGCTGAGGGCAATTTCTGGGCCTCTAAAGCCCAATCCAACTCATTTCTGAAGCTATTTCAAGCCAAATTGAAGAAGGATGAAGGGGGGAGCACTTAAGTTTAGGTTTTTACATGTTTTAGCTTAGTTCTCTCTAAGTTTTTACATGTTTTAGCTTAGTTTTCTAGAGAGAGAAGCTCCTCCTTCTCTCTAGAATTAGGGTTCTTTAGTTTAATTTCTTGCAATTTCTACTTTTAATTCTTGTTTCTATTTACTTTTCCTTGTCATTTATTGTTATTGCTTCTTTGATCTTCTTCATCTCTTTTGTTACTTTCTCTTTTATGTTAATTTTCATGTTATGAACACTTTTGTTATTTTAATTCTAATTAATGCAAATTTATGTTTCCATGTCATTTATTGCTTTCTTTAGTTGTTATTGTTATTTTCTTGCTTTGGTAGCTTTAGAATTTATATGCAATTTAATGTTATTTTATTTTCATGCACACCAAGTATTTGATAAAATGCTTGGCTTAGTTTTTACTTAGTTTTTCTCCACTCTTGCCTTGAATTTGATGACTTTGGTGATTCTTGAGTCATTGATGTCCATTCTTGTTTGATATATTAGAGCAGTTAGTTGATTTGGTTTTTCTTGACTCTATGTGACCCCTTAGTGTTGACATAGGACTTAGGGATTGAAATTAACTATGCCTATTTGACTTATCTTCGATGTAAGGTTGACTAAGTAGGATTAACTCTTCATAATCATCATGTGTTTATGGTCAATGGCTAGGATAGGTAACCTTAACTCTCAATTACTTGCCAAGAGGTTTTCTTGCACTTTAAGTTTTCTTTCCTTGCATGTTCATTACTTTGACTTTTATTGTTTTAACTTTTAATTCTTTGCATGTTTATTTAATTGCTTTGATGTTTAATTTCTTACATGTTTAATCTTCACACTCTTGGTTGAGAAATTTGGTGTTTGGATGGAATTAAGTTGTGGATGTCCATTCCACATTATGTGAGAATGGTTAATTGGTTTGGTTTCCCTTGATGCTAGTCTTTCACTAAGTAATTAGTGGGTTGAATAGGACTTATGGATTGAGAACAATTACGCCTTTTGACTATTCCTCAAGGAGGATTGACTGAATTGGATTGCTTCCACACAATTGCCATGTTTGTGGTCCACAACTAGGATAGGAAACCTAGATTACCCACTTCTTGCCAAGAGTCCTTTAATTGCCTTCCTTTCAATTCCTTGCATGCTTGTTTCAATTCGTTGTTATTTACATTTCTTTCTCTCTTGCTTTCATTTCCCAATCCCCCATGCTCTCTCTCATAGCCAATAATTGTACACTTAATTGTAACTCCTAGGGAAGACGACCCGAGGTTTAATTACTCTCGGTTAATATTTTCAATGAATTGATTCTAGTTTTGATTGATTCCGAACTATACAAAAAATTCTCTTATCAATTGTTAATTAGTTTGGTTTGCCTTGACTCTATGTGACCCACTAGTGTTGGCTAGGACTTAGCGATTGGAATCAATTATTCCCTTTTGACTTATCCTCGATGTTAGAATAGACTAATTGGGATTAATTCACACACAATTACCATGTTTGTGGTCCACAACTAGGATAGGAATCCTTAATTCCCCAATTATCACCAAGAGTCTTCTTGCATGTTCATTTAATTTCTTACCATTTACATTTCTTGCATCTTACATTCAAAAACCCCAAAAATCACCCATAGCCAATGATGTGACATTTCATTTTAATTCCTAGGGAAGACAACCCGGGAGTCGAAATACTCCTGGTTTATTATTGTGATTGATTGTGACTATTCTTTTGATTGATGGTCAATTGTCGGGTTAGGACTATACTTATAACGCCAATTATATTTTGATGGAAAATTCCTAACCTATGCAATTTGGCCATTAATCACCCATCATACACCCCTTCACTGGCGTTTAACGCCAGTTCCTTTGCCAAGTTGGCGTTGAACGCGCAGGAGGGACATCCTTCCCGGTGTTCAACGCCAGAGTCCCTGCCAGTTTGGACGTTGAACGCCCAGTGAGGTCTTCCTCACTAGCGTTCAATGCCATCCCATTCTCTCCAGGTTCGGCCTCGGCCTCAGTGTTGATGGCCTTGTACTCTTCTCTTGGGTTCACCTCAGCGTTACTAGAAAGATTGTCAGGAGGAGTCTCAAGGATCCTCTTGCTTAGTTGTCCAACTTGTTCCTCTAAATTTCTGATGGAGGACCTTGTTTAAGTTATGAAACTATGAGTGGCTTTAGAGAGGTTGGAGATTATAGTGACTAAGTCAGAAAGGCTCTGCTTAGGAGTCTCCATATTCCCTTGAGAAGATGGGAATGGTGGTCTATTGTTGAACCTATCCTGGGTTCTTCCACCTTGATTGTTGTTGAAGCCTGGCTGAGGCTTCTGTTGATCCTTCCATGAAAGGTTAGGATGATTCATCCTTGAGGGATTGTAGGTGTTTCCATAGGGTTCTCCCATGTAATTCACCTTTTCCATGGTGGGTTGGTCAGGATCATAACCTTCTGCTTCAGAAGAAGCTTCTTGATTTCTGCCAGATGCAGTTTGCATTTCAGTCAAATGCTGAGAGATCATATTGATCTGCTGGGTCAAGATCTTATTCTGAGCCAATATGGCATTCAGAGTGTCAACTTCAAAAACTCCTTTCTTCTGAGCTACCGCATTACTTATAGGGTTTCTTTCAGAAGTGTACATAAACTGATTGTTTGCAACAATGTCAATGATTTATCTTGCCTCTTTAGGCATTTTCTTCCAGTGGAGTGATCCACCAGCAGAGTTATCTAGTGACATCTTGGATATCTCAGAAAGGCCATCATAGAAGATGTCTAGTGTGGTCCAATCTGAGATCATGTTATGAGGATATTTTTTGATAAGTTGCTTGTATCTCTCCCAAGCTTCATAGAGGGATTCACCCTCTTTTTGTCTAAAGGTTTGAACATCCATCCTAAGTCTGCTCAACTTTTGAGGTGGGAAGAACTTGGTCAAGAATGCATTGACCACCTTCTCCCATATGTCAAGACTCTCTTTACGTTGAGAATCTAACCACAATCTAACTCTGTCTCTTATAACAAAAGGAAAGAGCATAAGTTTATAAACCTCAGGACTCACTCCATTGGTCTTAACTGTGTCACATATCTGCAAGAAGTCAGATAAGAATTTATTTGGATCTTCCTGTAGGAGTCCATGGTACTGGCAGTTCTGTTGAACTAAGGTCACCAGTTGAGGTTTCAGCTCAAAGTTGTTAACTCCAATGGCAGGTATAGAGATACTTATGCCATAGAAGTCAGAGGTAGGCTTAGTGTAAGCACCAAGAACCTTTCTTGCCTCTCCTTCATGATTAGGTTCGGCTGCCATGTTGTCAACTTCTTGTTCAAAATTTTCTGAGAGGTTTCTTTCAGAGTGTTGTGCTTTAACTTGTTGTAAGCTCCTCCTTAAAGTCCTCTCAGGTTTAGGATCAAGATTAAAGAGAGGCTCTGTATCCCTGTTCCTAGTCATAAATAAGAAGAAGAAACCAAGAAAGAAAGAGAATGGGAGTTCTATGTTCAAGAATAGAGGACTCCTTATGAGATGTGAAGAAGAAAGGAAAGAAGAATGAAGATAGAAGAAGGAGAAGAAAAATTCGAATATTAGAAGTAAAAAGAGAAACAAGAATTAAAATATTTTTGTTTTTATTTTATTTATTAATTAAATTTAAAAATTAAGGTTAATTAATTAAAAAGAATTAAAAATTAATTAAGAAATTTTGAAAAAGAAGAGAAAGAAATAGAAGAAGAAATTTCAAAAATTAAAAGAGATAAGAGTTAGTTAAGAAGTTTTGAAAAAGAAAAAAGAGGAAACAAGTAACTAATTAAGAAAAGATTTGAAAACAAGATAAGATAGAAGATTAGAAATGATTTGATTTTGAAAATATTTGAAAAATTCAACAAGATAAGAAATGAAAAGATTTGAAAAAGTTTAATTTTAAAATTTGAAAGAGGATAAGATAGAAAAGATTTTAAATTAAAGATAAGATAAGTTAGGTAAGAAAGATAAGATAAGGAAGTTAAGAAAAGATAAGTTTTAAATAAAAAATATTTTACATCAAAATCAAAAAGTTAGTTTCTAATTTAAAAAGATTTTAAATTTAAATTTTAAAAGAGACGTAAGATCAGAAAGAACCAAATTTTAAAAGAAAAGATTTGAAAAGAAGTTGAAGAAGATAAGATTTAAAATTTGATTTTTGAAAATGATTTGATTTTGAAATTTGAAATTTGAAATTTGAAATTTGAAATTTAAAATTTGGAATTTGAAATTTTGTGATTGAATTTTAAATTTTAAATTTGAAATAAAATAGGATAAGATTTTTAAATTTTAAAGAAAGATAGAAAGATAAGATAGTAATTTGAAAAAGATATGATTTTTGAAAAGATTTGATTTTGAAATTTAAAACTAAGATGAGATAAGATAAGAAAAGATATTTTATTTTTTTGATTTTTGAATTAATGAAGAAAGAGAAAAACAACAAAAAGACACCAAACTTAAAATTTTTTAGATCTAAGGACACCTAGTATGCAAAAATTAGAAGGAAAAACACAAAGGGACACCAAACTTAAAAAATTTAAGATCAAAACAAAAAGAAAAAAAAAGAACACTTTGAAGATCAAGAAGAACACTAAGAACAAAACTCAAAGAATTCAAAGAAAACAAAAACATGCAAAAGACACCAAATTTAAAAATTGACATTCATTTTCGAAAAATTTTAAAAGAAAAGACTCAAGAAGACACCAAACATAAAGATTGACACAAGACGCAAACAAAAGACACTATTTTTGAAAATTTTTAGAAAAAAGACTCAAGGAAATTCGAACAAGAACAAGAACAAAAGACTCAAACCAAAAAATAAAGAAAAGTAAAGGTTTTTAAGAAATTTTTGATTTTTCGGAAAAAAAAGAAATTGAAATAAAAGACTAACAAAATTAAAGACAATACCTAATCTAAGCAACAAGATAATCCGTCAGTTGTCCAAACTCGAACAATCCCCGGTAACGGCGCCAAAAACTTGGTGCACAAATTCCCACACTTCGTACAACTGAACCAGCAAGTGCACTAGGTTGTCCAAGTAATACCTGAGTGAGTCAGGGTCGATCCCACGAGGATTGTGGTTTGAAGCATGCTATGGTTATCTTGTAGATCTTAGTTACACAGATATAGAAAAGTTGTTGGTTTTCCTTAAATGCATAAAAAGAAAAAAAAGAGAACTTAATTAGGTTGATATGTTTGCAATGATAAGAAGATGGTTAAAGCTTGGAGATGATTTGTTCTTCTAGCTTAATTCTGGTCTTACTGTCTTCTTCAACTGTGAGTGATTTCTTCTATGGCAGGCTGTTGTGATCAACACCAGTTGAGAGGTCGCCAATGCTCCTCTAGATTTGAATCCCAGGGTTAGTGTGGATCCATTCTGATTGAGGGTGAAGCTCCTACAGTTCATTCTCCTTAGTGATCCTACTCAAAACGCCACAGACAAGGTCAAATCTTCCAGATCAGAGAATGCGGTGCCTTTGGGTTCTAACTTCTACCACAAAGACTCTAATCTCCCCATACCTCGGCTGAACTGGTATCTCGAGAAGTCCCCAACGAAGTCGTGGATTAGCCGTCTAAGAGATGTATAATCAAACTAGTGGTTCAATACTTTCCAGTTACGTAGTCACACGAACCCAAGAAAAACACGGGTGGCTATCAGGTACGCGGTCCTAGAATGAAGAACGAAGATATATCTTAGAATAGAGAATCAAACACGAATTGAGAAAGAACAATAGTACTTTATTAATCCATAAAACTCAGCAGAGCTCTTCCCCTCAACGTAGAAGGTTTAGAAACTCATACTGATAGAAAATACAATGTTTGATTTGAAAATATGCCAGAAGAGATTGAATCTAAAAGAATAAAAGTTCTCAAATAAATACTAGACTAATGACTAAGGATTATGTAAGAAGGATAAAATAGTCTTTTAATTCTAAAATCCACTTCCGGGACCTACTTGGTGAGTGTTTGGACTGAGCTTGATTGAGATCCACATGCTAGGAAATCTCTAGGGCATTGAATGCTAGCTAGGGGGTCCTTTATGCGCGTTGGATGCTGGTCTCTTCTCCTTTGGGCGCTGGACGCCAAAATAGGGCAGGAGGCTGGCGTTGAACTTCAGCTTTGGGCCTTTGACTCTGAAGCAAAGTATGAACTATTTCATATTTCTGTAAAGCTCTGGATGTTAGCTTTCCATAGCAGTTGAGAATGCTCCGTTTGGATGTCTGTAGCTCCAGAAAAGCTCTTTTGAGTGCAAGGAGATCAGATCCGAACAACATCTATAGTGCTTTCTCTGCCTCTGAATCAAACTTTTGCTCCAACTCCTCAATTTCAGCCAGAAAATACCTGAAATTGCACAGAAACACACAAACTCCTAGTAGAATCCAAAAATGTGAATTTTACACTAAAACCTATGAAAATATAATAAAACTTAAACAAAACATACTAAAAACTATATGAAAGTGTTGCCAAAAAGCGTATAAAATATCTGCTCATCACTAACTTCACAATTGTGAAGTTAGGTGTGAAGGGGGCAGCATGCACTTAACGTGTAAGTCTTCCTTTGGTGCCTAACTTGGAAAATCCCAAGTTAGGCGCCACCATGGCCGAGTAAACCGGAGAAGAAGTGTATACTATTATACATCGTTGGAAAGCTTTGGAAGTTAGATTTCCAATGCCACTGGAATCACGTCAATTAGATCTCTGTAGCTCAAGTTATTTTTGTTGGAGTGTAAGGAGGTCAAAGTTGACAGCATCATTCACTTCTCTTTTTCTATAGACACTCCATCAAATCCATCCGAATGCTACCTGAAATAAATAGAATTGCACACAACTCAAAGTAGCATCCATAGTGGCTAAAAGATAGTCAAATCTTGATTAAACTTAACATTTTGAATGCAAATTCACTAGGAAAAGATAGAAAAGATGCTCACGCATCACAACACCAAACTTGAACTGTTGCTTGTCCTCAACCAACCAAAACTAATATAGGCTTAGGATGTGAATTTGCAAGAAAGGTGAGTGTTCACTTAAGCTCCTGTCTCTTCTTAAAGTGGGGTTTATACACTGCAATTCTGAATAGTTTTGGCATCTTACTATCCTTTGAATCAGAGGAAAGTTAGTGTCATTTGGACTTAGAGCCCAGATAATATTATGAATTCTTTGGCCTTTATACTTTGGTTTAATCCTTGAACACAGCAAAATTTCTTTCATTCTCTTTTCTTTGGTGCTTTGCACCTTGAGCCTAACCGTGACTTTAAATGCTTTGTCTCAAGCTTTACTTGATACAAAAACACCACAAGCACTTAACTGGGGAACTCTCTTTCAGTTCTGATTTTTCTTTCAGTTACTCCCAGACAGTGGTGCTCAAAGTCTTTGGCATACTCTGTTGAATGCACTTAATCTCGACTCTTAGTGCTTTGTCTCAAGGATTACTTGACACAATTACACCACAAGCATTTGACTAGGGAAACAACTCTTTGAGCTTTTAATCATGTCTGACCTCCCTAGTCATTGATGCTCAGAGCCTTGGACCTTGCTTTTATTTTTCTTTTGCTGTTTCTTTTGCTTCAAGGATTAAGCTTTTGTTTACTTCAGAGAATTCATAATAGTTTCCTAAATTCTTGTTCCTCATGCATCAACATCCTTTGATTCAAACTCAAATATGCACTGTTCATATCATACATTTAGAATCATAGATAATACCACCACATTTAAGTAAATAAGACTACTCTTTAATATAAACTCAATTTCTCATACAATATATCACTTATTTTTCTTTTTATCTTTGGATTTAAGCTTAGTGAGCGGTACATGAGACAGCTTTTCAGAACTAAAAGCAAATAACCAAATTAAAATAGCGAATTAAACTAGAACCTAGGAATTGAAATAACAAAAGATCATGCAGACACTAAGACAAAATAGCAAAAAACAGGAACCTAACATAATAAGAACGGAAGGAAATATAGAATAAAAGGAACTCAACCACTTCAGTTATCATAGTGGCCGTCTCATTCTACAGGCTGTGCTCCTCCGTGAAGATGATTCGCCTTCCTTTAATGCCATTAAAATAAAAATAAAAGCCACAAGCGAAGCGACAAACACCAAACTTAAAATTTTGCTTGTCCTCAAGTAAAGAAAAATTAAAAACAGAGAGGGACAAAAAATGCACGGAGGAGTAAAAACAAAAATTATTACAAACGAAGAAGAAAATAATAAAAGGATAAGAGAGGTTAAAATTAATTAAATTATTTTATATATATATATATATATATATATATATATATATATATATATTGATGGGAGGGAGGGGCATTAGTGGTTAAGGGAAGGTAATAAATGGGGAAGAAAATCATATGGGGAATGAATCAGGCATATTTGTGATTTGGTTGGAATGGGATAATGAAAGCAAGTTGGCGCCTAACTTCATGGATTTGGCACCTAACTTCATCCTTTGCTTCTCACCTGGCGCCTAACTTGAGAATGGTGGAGTTAGGCGCCAGGCCTCCCGAACGCATAGATCCTCCTCGCGCCTAACTTGGGATTAGGCGCCACCCTCTTTTTTTTTATCGGCGCCAAACTTCACAAAAGTGAAGTTAGGCGCGAGGGTGGCTGATGTGCGGAAAACGATCCGACACAAAACTCACCGGCAAGTGTACCCAAGTAATAAAACTCACGGGAGTGAGGTCGATCCCACAAGGATTGAAGGATTGAGCAACTTTAGTTTAGTGGTTAAATTAGTCAAGCAAACAAGTGTTGATTGTGTGAAATTGTGTTGACAGGAATTAAATTGCTAGAATGTAAAGGGGAATGGGTGATTTGCAGGAAATTAAAGGGAACAAAAAGAAAAAGAGCTGAATCTTAAAGTGCAAGTAATGTAAATTGCAGAAACTTAAAGTGCAAAAAATATAAATGACTTGAAAAATAAAAGGGGAATGGGATTTGGATCTGCAGGAATTAAACAGGGAAAAGTAAAATTCAACAAACAAAAATGTAAACGATGGATTCAATTAAACCGGATCTCAAATGAAAATGAAAATAAGCTTGGTGTAGCATCGAAACAAGGAAATTGAAATTGAAAAATGTAGATCTCAGGACCCAAGAGACTAGATAACCAAGTCTAGATCTCAATGCCTTCCTAGATCCAAATTGAGAATTCAATTGCAGGAAAAGTAAAGATCAAGCAGTAGAAGAAAAGAAGTGAAATCGCAATTTCTCAATGATGCAGTAAATCAAAACAGAGAGAGATCTCAAGATGAGATTGAGACAGAATTTCCTCAATTCTCCAACACCCAAGATTCAAACAAAAAGTAAATGAAATTGAAAATAAGAAAACTAAGAGGAAGAGAATTCAATTCTCCTTCCTCGAGACTCAGAAACTCAAAACAACTCAAAACCAAAAGCTCTCCAAAAACTACTCAGCAAAACTAAAGGAAAAGCTCCCCTAAAACTTCAAATCCTAAGCTATTTATATACTTTCTTCAACTGATCATTAAGCCTTGAATTGGGCCTTTAGTCTTGATGGAATTGGGTTGACAATAGCCTCTATTGATTGCTCTTGGTGTTGGGTGATGACAAGTCATCTTAGCCTATTCGAGTCAAGATTCCTTGTGATGCAAGAAGAACATGCTTTTCAATCTCATGAATCTTTTGGGAAGTTGGAACAAATGCAAGTTGAAAATTTGAAGGCTCTCAAAGAGTTCACAACACTCCAAGATGCAAGGTATGAAGTACAAGTCGATTACAACATCAATAGCCAAATCAAACTGAACTATATTGGAGAATATTTGCACAACATGGATCCGGCGTTGCCAACTTTTGATGAATTCTTCAAAAAGAGAAGTGAGGTAGAAGTAAGCAGGGCTATGAGACTTGAAGATAGAGTGGAGGAGGCTATGAATAAGGCTGGCTTTTGGCGAGGTCAACAGGCACCAAACACGGATGGTGGGAACACTAGCAGCCAAGTGTATGAAAGGAGAAAGAAAAAGCATGACAAATGAAAGGTGGACTTGCTCCTTATTCATCACTACAAAAAAAAAAAAAGCACGCATTCTATCTGTTCTAAGTTGTCTTTGCATCTTTAAGTAGTTCTTTAAAAGTCTTTGCATTATGTTTGTTTCTTTTAAAATAAGTAGGCTAGTTTATGTGTGTGCTTGTGTGTTTACTTTCACTTGACAAGAAGCATGTGTTGTTCCCTGCATCTTTAAGTTCAATAAAAGAACAATTTGAATGTGAAGCAAGATAATCTCTGTTAGATAGAAGTAGAATAAAAGTAAGTGGTGGTATGTGTGTGATTGTATAATAGCTCACTTTTAGTGAATAAAGAGCCAGGATATCTCCTCCTAAGTAGAGAGTAGCCTATTGTCTATGAACCCCAATTAAATTCCTTGGTTAGAAAGAAAAACAAAAAGGAGGAAAGAAAAGAGATCAGAACAAAAGGAAACAAAAAGAAACAAAGCTGGACACCAATAGCTTGAACTTTAAAATATATGCCTGTGATGTCTTTGTGCTAGGATCTGCTTGGATTAGTAAGCTCTTAGGAGTGCATCAACACTCGGTGACTTGGGTTAACTAATCCGGGATCATCAGCTGAAAGTCCACTATCAAGAGCAACCTAACTACAAGGCATTTAGTAACCCAAAGAGGTGCTGGGCATCAATGTTTTAAGAAGGAATGTGAGCCAAGTGTCTATGGTGAATAATGTGTCAAGTATAAAGAAAAGAAAATGAACTTGCTACACATGACACTCAAATAAATCTTATGAACAAAGTAATAGCCAAGGATAAAGGAATAATGAGAGGTCATAGCAGTATGTCACTTGAAGCTTGAAGGAGACTTTCTAGGCCTAGGAGTCAATAAGAAGTGAGTATTTGCATATCCACACAAAATCCCATAAAGAGAGGACAATGGAATAAGTGAAATTGAACCAGGAAGCAAAAAGCTGGACCTAAAGTTAGCATCAAACTTTTGCACAAACTTTTGGTTGAAAAGTTAGCCCCAACGTTAGCCCCCTAACTTGGTGGCTAACGTTGGCACATGAAAATCACAAGGAGGAGCAAAAGTTTGCGCCAATGTTAGCCCCCTAACTTGGTGGCTAACGTTGGCGCCACAAGTACACAAGGTAAGGCCAACGTTAGGGCCAAAGTTAGACCCCTAACGTTGGCACCAACGTTCATATCAGCAAAATGGTGTTAGCTAATATGAAAAGTTGGAGCAAAAGTTAGACCCCTAACTTTTGCTCAAACTTTTGGTCCAACTTTTGCAAAACTCAAACCCGGTTCAATTGGTTCACTTTGGTTCTTCTCCAAACTTCAAGAGCAATCAACCAAGGCCTCTTTCAACCCAATTCCACCAAGAGCAAAGGCCCAACTCAAGGCTTGAAGATCATTGGAAGAAAGTGCATAAATAGGATAGAATTCAAGTTCTTCGGGAGCTTTCCTTTTCTTGCATTCTAAGTTTCTGCTATTTAATTTCTTGTTCTTTAAGATTCAGCACTTTAATTCCCTGTTCTCTTTACTTCCATGCAATTTAATTTCTGCAAAGTACAAAGCACTCAACCAAATCTTGATTCGCTTGACTAAATTAACCACTAAGCTAAAATTGCTCAATCCTTCAATCCCTGTGGGATCGACCTCACTCCCGTGAGTTTTTATTACTTGATACGACCTGGTACACTTGCCGGTTAGATTTGTGTGTTTTGGGAGAAATTTATTTTTCACCAAAATACTCATCATTGGGAAGAAATCCACTTGTGAACCGGGCCATGAACCATTCACGTTTGAGTCAACGTTTGAGGCAAACGTTGACTCAAACGTCCCTTGTGTAAGGCATTATGCAGATGCCCTTCTTGCTGTCATCCACGTTTGAGCCAACGTTTGAGGTCAAACGTGAGCTCAAACGTGGTTCTTCCCATGCTCCCTTTTTGGCCAACATTTGGCCCAACGTTTGAGGCAAACGTTGGCGCAAATGTGGCTCATCTAAACCATCAATCAGGGGTGCTTTGCCATGCTCTTTCTTGCCAAAATGTAGCCAACGTTTGACCTCACGTTTGAGGCAAACGTTGGCTCAAATGTTGCCGTGCCCAGGAGTGCTCTTTTTCATTCTTTTTGGCGCCAACATTTGACCTCACGTTTGAGGCAAACGTTGGCACAGACGTTGCCTTCCCCTGCTTCTTCTTCAGCCAACATTTGCCTCAACGTTTGAGGCAAACGTTGGCGCAAACGTTGGCTCTTCTCCAGGGTGTTCTTCATCTGCTTCTCACATTTGAGTTAACGTTTGAGGCAAACGTTAGCTCAAATGTGAATCCCTCTTTTCAAGCCCATTCTTGCAACCTTCCTCCAAGCTTTATTCCACCTATCATCAATCAACAATTGTATCAAAGCTATGCCATAATCATGAGAGTTATTCTTCTTCTTGTCATATGAGCAATAATTGCACAAAAACTCATGAAAATGCATCAATTTATCCATGGTTGATTGAATCAAAGGAAACATGAAATTCAACCCAATTGACTTACTTATGGCTTAAAAAAGTGCATAAAACCTATTGAAAACAAAGGGAAAAGGCTAGTGAAACTAGGCTAAGATGACCTGTCATCAGTGGCAGCAAGAAATTCTCCAAAGATGCTTCATGTGGCGCCTAACTTCATGGATCCAAGTTAGGCGCCACACTGATGAGCGGATAATTTATACGCTGTTTGGCATTATTTTTAGGTAGTTTTTAGTGTGAATTAGTTAGTTTTTAGTATATTTTTATTAGTTTTTAAATAAAAATAATATTTCTGGACTTTACTATGAGTTTGTGTGTTTTTCTATGATTTCAGGTAATTTCTGGTTGAAATTGAGGGACTTGAGCAAAAATATGATTCAGAGGCTGAAAAAGAACTGCAGATGCTGTTGGATTCTGACCTCCCTGCACTCGAAATAGATTTTCTGGAGCTACAGAAACCCAATTGGCGCGCTCTCAAATGCGTTGGAAAGTATACATCCAGGGCTTTCTAGCAATATATAATAGTTCATACTTTGCCCGAGTTCTGATGATGCAAACTGGCATTCAAACGCCAACTTCCTGCCCTATTCTAGAGTTAAACGCCAGAAACAAGTTGCAAATCAGAGTTAAATGCCAGAAATAGGCTACAACCTGGCGTTTTACTCCAAAAAGAGTCTCTACACATGAAAGCTCAATGCTCAGCCCAAACACACACCAAGTGGGCCCCGGAAGTGGATTTCTGCATCATTTACTCATTTCTGTAAACCCTAGTTACTAGTTTAGTATAAAAACTACTTTTAGTAATTTAGTTTACATCTCTAGAACACATTATGTAACTTTTACGTTCTGAGACCTCCATAGGAGGCTGGCCACTTGGCCATGTCTACCATATTTTCACTTATGTATTTTCAACGGTGGAGTTTCTACACCCCATAGATTAAGGTGTGGAGTTCTGCTGTTCCTCATGAATTAATACAAAGTACTATTGTTTTTCTATTCAATTCAAGCTTATTCTTAATCCAAGATATTCACTCGCACTTCAACCTGTTGAATGTGATGATCCGTGACACTCATCATCATTCTCACCTATGAACGCATGCCTGACAACTACTTCCGTTCTATCTGCAATAGCTTGAGTGTGTATGTCTTAGCCTCCTGGTTCATGATCAGAATCTTCGTGGTATAGGCTAGAATTATTGGCGGCCATTCCTGAGATCCGGAAAGTCTAAACCTTGTCTGTGGTATTCCAAGTAGGATTTGGGAAGGGATGACTGTGACGAGCTTCAAACTCACGAGTGTTGGGCATAGTGACAGACGCAAAAGGATCAATGGATCCTATTCCAACATGATCGAGAACCGACAGATGATTAGCCATGCGGTGACAGCGCATTTGGACCATTTTCACTGAGAGGACGGACGGTAGCCATTGACAACGGTGATCCCCCAACATAAAGCTTACCATGGAAAAGAGTATGAATGATTGAATGAAGGCAGTAGAAAAGCAGAGATTCAGAAGGAACAAAGCATCTCCATACGCTTATCTGAAATCCCACCAATGAATTACATAAGTATCTCTATCTTATTTTTTATTTTAATCATATTTTAATTATCTTAAACTTCATAACCATTTAAATCTGCCTGACTGAGATTTACAAGATGACCATAGTTTGCTTCAAGCCGACAATCTCCGTGGGATCGACCCTTACTCACGTAAGGTTTATTACTTGGACGACCTAGTGCACTTGCTGGTTAGTTGTGCGGAGTTGTGACAAAGAGTTAAGATTACAATTGTGCGTACCAAGTTGTTGGCGCCATTGAGATCACAATTTCGTGCACCAAGTTTTTGCCGCCGTTTCCGGGGATTGTTCAAGTTTGGACGACTGACGGTTCATCTTGTTGCTCAGATTAGGTAATTTTATTTTATTTTTAAGCTTTTTTATTTTCGAAAAATTTTCAAAAAAAAAGTTAATAAAATCATAAAACCAAAAAATAATTTTGTGTTTTTTGTTTGAGTCTAGTGTTAATTTTTAAGTTTGGTTTCAATTGCATCTTTTTAATTTCCTAAAAATTTTTGAACATTCATGCATGTGTCCTTTAAAATCTTCAAGTTGTTCTTGATGATTTTCTTTGTTTAGTCTTTGAATTTTCATGTTTTGTGTCTTTTCTTGTTTTTCATATGCATTTTCAATTTGTTAGTGTCTAAACATTGAAAATTTCTAAGTTTGGTGTCTTGCATGTTTTTCTTTTTCTCAAAAATTTTCAAAAAATATGTTCTTGATGTTCATCATGATCTTCGAAGTGTTCTTGGTGTTCATCTTGACATTCAAAGTGTTCTTGCATGCATCATGTGTTTTTATCTTGAATTTTTATGTTTTGCATTATTTTTATGTTTTTCTCTCTCTTCATTAAAAATTCAAAAATAAAAAAAAAATATCTTTTCCTTATTTTTCTCATAAATTTTGAAAATTTGAATTGATTTAGTCATAAAGTTTTAAAATTTAATTGTTTCTTATTAGTCAAGTCAAATTTTCAATTTAAAAATTCTATCTTTTTCAAATCTTTTTCAAAATAAAATTTCAATCATATTTTTTTCAAAATCAATTTCAAAATCTTTTCTAACTTCTTATCTTTTCCAAATTTATTTTCAAATATTTTTTCAATTAACTACTTAACTTTTTGTTTGATTTTAAAAGTTTTCTATTTCAATCATATCTTTTTCAAAACCACCTAACTAATTTTCTCTCTCTAATTTTCGAAAATTCCTCCCCACTTTTTGAAAATTCCTTTTTAATTAACTAATTGTTTTAAAATTCAATTTTTTTTTTTAATTTTTGAATTCTAACTAATAATTAAAATAAAAACAAAAATATTTTTCCTTTTATTTTAATTTAAATTTCGAATTTTTCTCTTCTCTTTCTTCTATTCTTCTCTTCTTCTACTCACATAAAGGAATCTCTATACTGTGACATAGAGGATTCCTCTTCTTTTCTGTTCTCTTCTTTTTTATATGAGCAGGAACAGGGATAAAGACATTCTTATTGAAGCTGATCCTGAGCCTGAAAGGACTCTTAAGAGGAAATTAAGAGAAGCTAAAGCACAACCCTCTGGAGAGGATCTGACAGAAATTTTCAAAAAAGAAGGAGACATGGCCGAACCCAATAACAATGGTAGAGATGCAAGGAAGATGCTTGGTGACTTTATTGCACCCTCCTCTAACTTCTATGGAAGAAGCATCTCAACTCCTGCCATTGGAGCAAACAACTTTGAGCTTAAGCCTCAATTAGTTTCTCTGATGCAGCAGAATTGCAAGTTTCATGGACTTCCATTGGAAGATCCTCATCAGTTCTTAGCTGAATTCTTACAAATCTATGACACTGTCAAGACCAATGGAGTTGATCCTGAGGTCTACAGGCTTATGCTTTTCCCTTTTGCTGTAAGAGACAGAGCTAGAACATGGTTGGATTCACAACCTAAGGAAAGCTTGAACTCTTGGGAAAAGCTGGTCAATACTTTTCTGGCCAAATTCTTTCCACTTCAAAAGATGAGCAAGCTTAGAGTGGAAATCCAAACCTTCAGACAGAAGGAAGGTGAGTCCCTCTATGAAGCTTGGGAAAGATATAAGCAATTGATCAAAAGGTGTCCTACTGACATGCTTCCAGAATGGAGCATCATATATATATATATATATATATATATATATATATATATATTCTTTGATGGTCTATCTGAGTTGTCAAAAATGTCATTGGACCATTCTGCAGGAGGATCTCTTCATCAGAAAACCCCTGCAGAAGCTCAGAAACTTATTGAAATAGTTGTAAATAACCAGTTCATGTACACCTCTGAGAGGAATCCTGTGAACAATGGGACGCCTCAAAAGAAGGGAGTTATTGAGATTGATACTCTGAATGCCATATTGGCTCAGAACAAAATATTAACTCAACAAGTTAATATGATTTCTCAGAGTTTGAATGGATTGCAAGCTGCATCCAACAGTACTAAAGAAGCATCTTCTGAAGAAGAAGCTTATTATCCTGAGAATCCTGCAATGGCAGAGGTGAATTACATGGGAGAACCCTATGGAAACACCTATGATCCTTCATGGAGAAATCATCCAAATTTCTCATGGAAGGACCAACAAAAATCTCAACAAGGCTTCAATAATAATGGTGGAAGAAATAGGTTTAGCAATAGCAAGCCTTTTCCATCATCTTCTCAGCAACAGACAGAGAATTCTGAACAGAGCCATTCTGGCCTGGCAACCATAGTCTCTGATCTATCCAAGACCACACTAAGTTTCATGAATGAAACAAGGTCCTCCCTTAGAAATTTGGAGGCACGGGTGGGTCAGCTGAGTAAGAAGATTACTGAAACTCCTCCCAGTACTCTCCCAAGCAATACAGAAGAAAATCCCAAGAGAGAGTGCAAGGCCATAACCATTACCAACATGGCCAAACCTGGAGAGAGTGAGGAGGACGTAAGCCTAATAAACCACTATTTTATGGTTTATCTTGTGCTCAATTGAGTGGATTTTATCAACTCTTTACCCACTTATTCATACTATTTGCATGTTTTACATTTTCCTTCCTGGTTTTGTGCTATGATTGAAAACATGCTTCTTTGATCTTATATTTGCTTATTATTAATCCTCTCTTATTACCATTAGATGCCTTGATATGTGTGTTAAGTGTTTTCAGAGATTACAGGGCAGGAATGGCTCAGAGGATGGAAAGGAAGCATGCAAAAGTGGAAGGAATACAAGAAGTTGGAGAAACTGCTAAGCTGTCCAGCCTGACCTCTTTGCACTCAAACGGCTATAACTTTAGCTACAGAGGTCCAAACAATGCGGTTCTAGTTGCGTTGGAAAGCTGACGTCTGGGGCTTCAATTTGATATATAATTTGCCATAGCTGCCCCAACGCCAGGCGACGCGAACGCGTGGATCACGCGGATGCGTGACCTGGCAGGAAAGCAATCCGCGCAGCCGCGTGGACGACGCCTCTGCGTCACTTGCCCGCGATCTGAACGTAACAGAAATCATAGGGGGCGATTTCTGGGCTGCTTTTCACCCAGTTTTCAGCCCAGAACACACAGATTAGAGGCTATAAAGTGGGGGAATACATCCATTCATAGGAGAGCTCGCCAATTTTCACTTTCCATGATTTATATTTAGTTTGAGAGAGGTTCTCCCCTCTCTCTCTTAGGATTAGGATTAAGATTTAGGACTTCTCTTAGTTTTTAAGAGTGACTCTCGATCCAGGTTTAGTATTTACTTTAATTTATGTTTCTATGCTACTTTTACTTTAATGCTTTTATTCGTATCTATAAATGTTGCCAACTTGACTTATGAACCCTTTCCATGTTATGATTTGAATTAATGATTATTTGAGGTATTTCAGTTATTGATTGCTTTCTCTTTAATTTAAGTTATTATTGCTTCCCATCTAAGGACATTTTTATTCCAACAATTTTACTTTTCCCTTTTTGGTCTTGGTTAAGAAATCAGTAACTCAACATTATTAAACTCAGCATAATTGATAATCGTTATCTTGCTAATTGAACTGAACTTCAATAATTCCAACTTTTTCTTAGGAAATAAATAGGATTCGAAGGTCAAACTAATTAGTCCCTTGACTTTCCTTTGCTTTAGTAAAGGTTAACTAAGTGGAATTTAGATTCAACTTTCACTATTGTTGAGAGGGATAATTAAGTTGGACTTCCAATTTCTCTTACCTTGCGAAAAGTTGCTTTACAGTATTTATTTATTTTAATTGCCCTTTACTCTACTTGTCATTCAAATTACTTGCTTCTCACCTTCTAAACCCCGATTACAACCTTTATAGCCAATAATAAGAACATACTTCCTTGCAGTTCCTTGAGAATACGACCCGGGGTTTGAATACTCGGTTAACAATTTTTAAGGGGTTTGTTACTTGTGACAACCAAAACGTTTGTACGAAGGGATTTCTGTCGGTTTAGAGACTATATCTACAACGCGACTATTTTTATGAACTTCTTTACTGGCGAAAATCCTAACATCAGAGTCCCAGTGAGAAAATCCTCATGGGACATCCTCTGGACAGAAAGGAGTTTCCCTTTGAGGAGCCAAAGGAATCTGAGGCTCATATAGAGACCATAGAGATTCCATTGAACTTTCTTCTGCCATTCATGAGCTCTGATGAATATTCTTCATCTGAAGATGATGAAGACATCACTGAAGAGTAAGTTGCTAAATATCTAGGAGCAATCATGTAGCGGAATGCCAAGTTATTTGATAATGAGACTTGGGAGGATGAACCCCCTTGCTCACCTATGAACTGAATACATTAATGAGGCAGACATTACCTCAGAAGAAACCAGATCCCGAAAAATTCTTCATACCTTGTACCATAGGCACCATGACCTTTGAGAAGGCTCTGTGTGACCTGGGATCAGGGATAAACCTCATGCCACTCTCTGTAATGGAGAAACTAGGAATTTTTGAGGTACAAACTGTAAGAATCTCACTAGAGATGGCAGAAAAATCAATGAAACAGGCTTATGGACTAGTAAAGGACGTGCTAGTGAAGGTTGAAGGCCTTTACATCCCTGCTGATTTCATAATCCTAGACACTGGGAAGGTTGAGGATGAATCCATTATCCTTGGCAGACCCTTCCTAGTCACAGCAAAAGTTGTGATTGATGTTGACAGAGGAGAGTTGGTCCTTAAGTTGAATGAGGACTACCTTGTATTCAAGACTCAATGTTCTCCTTCTGTAACCATGGAGAGGAAGCATGAAAAGCTTCTCTCAATACAGAGTCAAACAAAACCACCCCCACATTCAAACTCTAAGTTTGGTGTTTGGAGGCCACAACCAAAATCTAAGTTTGGTGTTAGGAGGCCACAACCAAACTCTAAGTTTGGTGTTGAGAGGCCCCAACCCTGCTCTGATTATCTGTGAGGCTCCATGAGAGCTCACTGTCAAGCTATTGACATTAAAGAAGTGCTTATTGGGAGGCAACCCAATGTTATTTAATTATATCTATTTATTTTCCATTGTTATCTTATGTTTTCTGTAGGTTGATGATCATGTGAAGTCACAAAAACAACTGAAAAATCAAAAACAAAATGAAAAACAGCATTAAAAATAGCACACCCTGGAGGATAAGCTTACTAGTGTTTAAACGCCAGTAAGAAGCATCAGACTGGCGTTTAACGCCAGAAAGAAGCATCAAGCTTGCGTTAAACGCCAGAAACAAGCACCAACTTGGCGTTAAATGCCAATAAAGGGAGAAAAGCTGGCGTTTAATGCCAGAAACAAGCAGCAGTCTGGCGTTAAACGCCAGAAGTGCACTCTAAGGGCGTTTTACATGCCTAAATGGAGCAGGGATGATAAGTCCTTGACCCCTCAGGATCTGTGGACCCCACAGGATCCAAACTTACCCTACCTCTTCTTCTCTCTTCTTCACACCTTTTCATAATACTCTTCCCTAAATACCCTTCACCAATCACCTCCATATCTCTTCCCAAATACCCGTCACCAATCACCTCATTCACTCTCCCCCAAAAACCCCATCTCTCCTTTAATTTCACACATCACAAACACCTTATACCCTCTTGGCCGAACCCTACACCAACCCTCCATCTCTTCCATTATTTCTTCTTCTACTCTTTTCTTTCTTCTTTTGCTCGAGGACGAGCAACCATTCTAAGTTTGGTGTGGTAAAATCATTGCTTTTTTTTTCTATAACCATTTATGGCACCTAAGGCTGGAGAAACCTCTAGAAAGAGGAAAGGGAAGGCAATAAATTCCACCTTCGAGTCAAGGGAGATGGAAAGATTCATCTCAAAGGTCCATCAAGACCACTTCTATGAAGTTGTGGCCAAGTCATCTGTACCCTATGCAATTCAGCTGGAATTGTCATAGAGGAAGATATCCTCATTGAAAGAGACAAGCCCATCACTAAGAAAAGGATGGAGCAAACAAGAGAGCCCACTCATGGACCTCAATAAGAGCATGAGGGAATTCCTCATCATGAAATCCCTGAGATGCCTCAAGGGATGCACTTTCCTCCACAAAACTATTGGGAGCAAATCAACACCTCCTTAGGAGAACTAAGCTCTAACATGGGACAATTAAGGGTGGAGCACCAAGAGCGTTCCATCCTCCTCCATGAAATTAGAGAAGACCAAAGAGCCATGAAGGAGGAGCAACAAAGGCAAGGAAGAGACATTGAGGAGCTAAAGCACTCCATAAAATCTTCAAGAAGAAGAACTAGTCGCCATCACTAAGGTGAACCCGTTCTTTTTTTCCATGTTCTTTATTTTTCTGTTTTTCGTTTACTATGCTTTATGTTTTATTTATGTTTGTGTCTTATTACATGATCACTAGTGTCTAAGTGTCTATGCCTTAAAGCTATGAATGTCCTATGAATCCATCACCTTTCTTAAATGAAAAATGTTTTAATTACAAAAGAACAAGAAGTACATGAATTTTGAATTCATCCTTGAAATTAGTTTAATTATTTTGATGTGGTGACAATACTTTTTGTTTTCTAAATGAATGCTTGAACAGTGCATATGTCTTTTAAATTTGTTGTTTATGAATGTTAAAATTGTTGGCTCTTGAAAGAATAATGAAAAAGGAGAAATGTTATTGATAATCTGAAAAATCATAAAATTGATTCTTGAAGCAAGAAAAAGCAGTGAAGAACAAAGCTTGCGAAAAAAGAAAAAAAATGGCAAAATAAAAGAAAAAGAAAAAAGCAAGCAGAAAAAGCCAAGAACCCTTTAAACCAAAAGGCAAGGGTAAAATAAAAAGGATCCAAAGCTTTGAGCATTAATGGATAGAAGGGCCCAAGGGAATAAAACCTGGCCTAAGCGGCTAAACCAAGCTGTCCCTAACCATGTGCTTGTGGCGTGAAGGTGTCAAGCCAAAAGCTTGAGACTGAGCGGTTAAAGTCGTGATCCAAAGCAAAAAGAGTGTGCTTAAGAACCCTGGACACCTCTAATTGGGGACTCTAGCAAAGCTGAGTCACAATCTGAAAAGGTTCACCCAGTTATGTGTATGTGGCATTTATGTATCCGGTGGTAATACTGGAAAATAAAGTACTTAGGGCCACGGCCAAGACTGATAAAGTAGCTGTGTTCAAGAATCAACATACTAAACTAGGAGAATCAATAACACTATCTGAATTCTGAGTTCCTATAGATGCCAATCATTCTGAACTTCAAAGGATAAAGTGAGATGCCAAAACTGTTCAGAGGCAAAAAGCTACTAGTCCCGCTCATCTAATTGGAGCTAAGTTTCATTGATATTTTAGAATTTATAGTATATTCTCTTCTTTTTATCCTATTTGATTTTCAGTTGCTTAGGGACAAGCAACAATTTAAGTTTGGTGTTGTGATGAGCGGATAATTTATACGCTTTTTGGCATTATTTTTAGCTAGTTTTTAGTATGAATTAGTTATTTTTTAGTATATTTTTATTAGTTTTTAAATAAAAATCATATTTCTGGACTTTACTATGAGTTTGTGTGTTTTTCTGTGATTTCAGGTATTTTCTAGTAGAAATTGAGGGACTTGAGCAAAAATATGATTCAGAGGCTGAAAAAGGACTGCAGATGCTGTTGAATTCTGACCTCCCTACACTCGAAATGGATTTTCTTGAGCTACAGAAATCCAATTGGCGAGCTCTTAAATGCGTTGGAAAGTAGACATCCAGGGATTTCTAGAAATATATAATAGTCCATACTTTGCCCGAGTTTTGACGACTCAAACTGGCGTTCAAACGCCAACTTCCTGACCTATTCTAGAGTTAAACGCCAGAAACAGGTTGCAAATCAGAGTTAAACGCTAGAAACAGGCTACAACCTGGCGTTTAACTCCAAAAATAGTCTCTACACATGAAAGCTTAATGCTCAGCCCAAGCACACACCAAGTGGTCCCTGGAAGTGGATTTCTGCATCATTTACTCATTTCTGTAAACCCTAGTTACTAGTTTAGTATAAAAACTACTTTTAATAATTTATTTTACATCTCTAGAACACATTATGTAAGTTTTACATTCTGAGACCTCCATGGGAGGCTGGCCACTCGGCCATGTCTACCTTATTTTTATTTATGTATTTTCAACGGTGGAGTTTCTATACCCCATAGATTAAGGTATGGAGCTCTGCTGTTCTTCATGAATTAATACAAAGTACTATTATTTTTCTATTCAATTCAAGCTTATTCTTATTCCAAGATATTCACTCGCACTTCAACCTGTTGAATGTGATGATCCGTGACACTTATCATCATTCTCACCTATGAACGCGTGCCTGACAACCACTTCTGTTCTATCTGCAATAGCTTGAGTGTGTATCTCTTAGCCTCCTGGTTCATGATCAAAGTCTTCATGGTATAGGCTAGAATTATTGGCGGCCATTCCTGAGATCTGGAAAGTCTAAACATTGTCTGTGGTATTCCGAGTAGGATTTGGGAAGGGATGACTTTGACAAGCTTTAAACTCGCGAGTGTTGGGCATAGTGACAAACGCAAAAGGATCAATAGATCCTATTCCAACATGATCGAGAACCAACAGATGATTAGCCATGTGGTGTGGTGCACGAATTATGAATCGCACTTTTCACAATGCGTACCACTAACCAGCAAGTGCACTGGGTCGTCCAAGTAATACCTTACGTGAGTAAGGGTCGAATCCCACGGAGATTGTTGGTTTGAAGCAATCTATGGTTATCTTGTAAATCTTAGTCAGGAAGTCAATTATGTTTATCAGTTGAATTGCGAATAACCAGGAGAGCATAAATTAAAGGTTACTTGTTGTGCAGTAATTGAGAATATGTTGGAGTTTTGGAGATGCTTTGTCTTTTGAATCTCTGCTTTCCTCTGTCTTCTTGTTCACGCACGCACGTCCTCCTATGGCAAGCTGTGTGTTGGTGGATCACCGTTGTCAATGGCTACCTTCCATCGTTCCAATGAAAACTACGCTCACGCGCTCTGTCACAGCACGGCTAATCACTGGTTGGTTCTCGATCCGGTTGGAATAGGATTTACTATCCTTTTGCGTATGTCACTAACGCCCAGCCTTCAGGAGTTTAAAGCTCGTCACAGTCATTCAATCCTTGAATCCTACTCGGAATACCACAGACAAGGTTTAGACTTTTCGGATCCTCATGAATGCCGCCATCAGTTCTAGCTTATACCACAGAGATTCTGATTAAGGAATCTAAGAGATACTCATTCAATCGTATATATAACGGAGGTGGTTGTCGGGCACACGTTCATGAATTGAGGAAGGTGATGAGTGTCACAGATCATCACCTCCATCACAGTTAAGCGCGAATGAACATCTTAGATAGGAACAAGCGTGTTTGAATGGAAAACTGGGGCTGAGACTTAAGCAATTCACGTGCAGAGGCCATTTGTGGAGTTGAACGCCAGTTTTTGTGCCAGTTTGGGCGTTCAACTCCAGCTTTTGATCCTTTTCTGGCGCTGGACGCCAGAATTGGGCAGAGAACTGGCGTTGAACGCCAGTTTACGTCATCTATCCTTGTGCAAAGTATGTACTATTATATATTGCTGGAAAGCCCTGGATGTCTACTTTCCAACGCAATTGGAAGCATGCCATTTCGAGTTCTGTAGCTCCAGAAAATCCACGTTGAGTGCAGGGAGGTCAGAATCCAACAGCATCAGCAGTCCTTTTTCAGCCTGAATCAGATTTTAGCTCAGCTCCCTCAATTTCAGCCAGAAAAATACCTGAAATTACAGAAAATCACACAACTCATAGTAAAGTCCATAAATATGAATTTTTCCTAAAAACTAATGAAAATAGACTAAAAACTAACTAAAACATACTCAAAACTATATGAAATTAACCCCAAAAAGCGTATAAAATATCCGCTCATCACAACACCAAACTTAAACTGTTGCTTGTCCTCAAGCAACTAGACAAATAAAATAGAAGACTAATATGTTGAGAAGTAATAATATCTCAGAGTTTTTGATTGAAGCTCAGATTCTAATTAGATGAGCGGGACTAGTAGCTTTTTGCTTCTGAACAGTTTTGGCATCTCACTTTATCCATTGAAGCTCAGAATGATTGGCATCTATAGGAACTTAGAATTTAGATAGTGTTATTGATTTTCTTAGTTCAGTGTGATGATTCTTGAACACAGCTTCTTTATGAGTCCTGGCCGTGGCCCTAAGCACTTAATTTTCCAGTATTACTACCGGATACATAAATGCCACAGACACATAATTGGGTGAACCTTTTTCAGATTGTGACTCAGCTTTGCTAAAGTCCCCAATTAGAGGTGTCCAGAGTTCTTAAGCACACTCTTCTTTTACCTTTTGGATCTTGACTTTAACCGCTTAGTCTCAAGTTTTCACTTGACACCTTTACGCCACAAGCACATGGTCAGCTTGGTTTAGCCACTTAGACCAGGATTTTATTCCTTTAGGCCCTCCTATCCACTAAATTGGAAATTAACAACCTTTATTCTGGGGGAACGGGGGTTCCTCTGATCTTTGGGGTGCTTGGTCCTACAAGAGAAGGCTTTTGGCGCTTTAATTCCCTTAAGTCACGCCCCTGCTCCTCTTGTTCTTTAAACATATAGGTCAGCATTTGACTGTGTTCCTTCTGTTCTTTTATTATTTGCTCCATAGCTTCCCAGTATCTTGGTAACGGACGTCTCAAGATACTCCCAGTATTCAGATTGAGGGATCTCTGGGAGGAATTCCTATGCTCTCTTCTCGATGGGATCCTCCTGTGCTTGTTGTTTTTCCATTGATGCTTTGGTGATTGGCTTTTCAATTAGGATATATTCAGTTATTCCCATCCTTACTCCAGCGTCCTTGCAGAGCAGAGAAATCATGCTTGGATAAGCCAACCTGGCCTCTTTAGAATTTTCGTTAGCAATTTTGTAGAGTTCAGTTGAAATCAGCTGATGAACCTCCACTTCCTTCCCTATCATGATGCAATGGATCATCACTGCTCTTTTAACTGTGACTTCAGAACGGTTGCTAGTGGGCAACAGAGAACGCCCAATGATGTCCAGCCATCCTCTGGCGACTGGTTTGAGATCCTCTCTCTTGAGTTGATTTGGGACACCCTTTGTGTTGGTGGTCCACCTGGCTCCAGGGATACATATATCCTCTAGAATCTTATCCAGGTCAATGTCTGCTCTCATCATCCTCCTGTTGAAGGAATCTGGATCATCCTTTAGCTGAGGTAGCTTTAAGATCTCTCTGATCTTGTCAGGGGTGGTATGAACAATCTTCCCTCTGACCATGGTCCGAAATTCATAGAAGGCAGTCCCAGATAGTTTTTGCTTGTCAGTCTGCCACATATTAGCATAGAACTCCTGGACCATGTTCCTTCCTACTTTCGTTTCAGGATTAGCTAAGACTTCCCAGTTCCTGATTCGAATTTGCTCCTGGATCTCCGGATATTCATCTTCTTTCAGATCGAATCTAACTTCCGGGATCACTGATCTCAGACCCATTACTTTAAGATAATGGTCTGAATGTTCTTTAGATAAGAACTTCCCTTGATTCCAAAGTGGTTTTGGAACGCTCTCTTTCTTGCCTCTTGGAGTGGGTTGTTTTCCTTTAGGAGCCATGATCTTAGTGATCTCGGATAAACACACCAAACTTAGAGGTTTGCTTGTCCTCAAGCAAAAGAAAAGAAAGGAGAGGGATAGAAGGAGAGCTAGGTGCAATTGTTGATGGAGGAAGAGGGAGGCCGAACCCAAATTTAAAGGGATGGGGGGGTGGGTTTTCGAAAAATTGGAAAAGATAAGATAAAAAGATTGAGTTGAAAAAGATAAGATAGAAGATATAGTTTAATTTTGAAAAGATATAATCAGCTGCTGCCATTACTGGCGTTCAACGCCCAGTGGGTGCCCCTTTCTGGCGTTGAACGCCCAGCTGCTACCATCACTGGCGTTCAGCGCCCAGTGGATGCCCATTTTGGGCGTTGAACGCCCAAAATGCACTTTTACTGGCGTTTTCGTGCCAGTGAGATCTTTTTCTCTGTTTTGTGTGCCGAGGTCTTCTGTAAATGATTATTTACCTTGTTATCAATGAACTCTATATAAACAAATAAAAATAAAAATAGAAATAGGGCAAAATGCTTAGAGGATTGTTGCCCGATGGCTGGGTTGCCTCCCAGCAAGCGCTTCTTTATTGTCTTTAGCTGGACCTTGCTGAGCTTTTAATCTAGCTTCAGCCTTGAGCTCTCTTGCTCAATATTGCCTTCAAGATAGTGCTTTATTCTCTGTCCATTAACAATGAACTTCTTATCAGAATCAATGTCTTGAAGCTCCACACAACCATATAGTGATACACTTGTAATCATATATGGTCCCCTTCACCGGGATTTCAGTTTTCCTGGGAATAGCCTGAGCCTAGAGTTAAACAACAGAACCTTTTGTCATGGTTCAAAGATTCTAGATGACAGCTTTCTGTCATGCCATTTTTTTTATTTTTCTTTATAAAGCTTGGCATTTTCGAAA
>NC_029785.2:46799177-46799861 GCF_000816755.2 Arachis ipaensis | reverse complement strand
TCTGTGGCAATGCCACAGGATCCTCTGTGCTTCTTCTCTAGGCACACACCTACGGATAATTCCGTCTGCACATCTCTTAAAAAGATAAGGTTCATCCCACAAGTAGTACTTTGCATCAGTAATTAATTTCTTCTTTTATATCCTGTTGTACTCCTTGGGTATGAACCTTGCAGCTTTATAGTTTGCAATATCGGCAAACCATGGTGCTTCCTGAATGGCGAATAAATGCTCATCAGAAAACGTCTCAGAGATCTCAAGAGAAGGGAGGGACGTCCCTTCCACTGGCTCTATCCGGGACAGATGATCAGCCACTTGGTTCTCTGTCCCTTTTCTATCTCTTATTTCTATATCAAACTCTTGCAGAAGCAATACCCATCTGATGAGCCTGGGTTTTGAATCCTGTTTTGTGAGTAGATATTTAAGAGCAGCATGATCAGTATACACAATCACTTTTGATCCTACTAAGTATGATCTGAACTTGTCAAAGGCGTAAACCACTGCAAGTAGTTCTTTTTCTGTGGTTGTGTAATTTTTCTGGGCATCATTTAGAACGCGACTGGCATAATAAATGACATGCAGAAGCTTGTCATGCCTCTGTCCCAATACTGCACCAATGGCATGATCACTGGCATCACACATTAGCTCAAATGGTAATGTCCAATCTGGTGCAGAAATGACTGGTGT
>NC_029785.2:46798596-46799090 GCF_000816755.2 Arachis ipaensis | reverse complement strand
TTTCCCGGGGAATAGCCTGAGTCTAGAGTTAAACAACAGGACCTTCTGTCCTGGTTCAAAGATTCTAGATGACAGCTTTCTGTCATGCCATTTTTTTTATTTTTCTTTATAAAGCTTGGCATTTTCGAAAGTTATGAATCTGAATTCCTCTAGCTCATTTAGCTGGAGCAATCGTTTTTCTCCTGCTAATTTGGCATCAAAGTTTAGGAATCTGGTTGCCCAGTAGGCCTTATGTTCCAGTTCCACGGGCAGGTGACATGCCTTACCATATACGAGTTGGTATGGAGATGTCCCTATGGGGTCTTGAATGCTGTCCTGTAAGCCCACAGAGCATCATCCAGGCTCCGTGCCCAATCCTTTCTACGGGTATTTACTGTCCGTTCCAGGATTCCCTTTAATTCTCTGTTAGAGACTTCAGCTTGCCCATTGGTTTGTGGGTGATATGGAGTGGCCACCTTGTGGCGAATTCCATACCGAACCATGGCAGAGTTAAG
>NC_029785.2:46779570-46798490 GCF_000816755.2 Arachis ipaensis | reverse complement strand
GTCTTGGTGCAATTATCTTCTAATATGCATGGTATTAGAAAGCTCCCAGGGTCTTTAAGCTTTTCAGGAAAGCTCTTCAGAGTGACTGCACTGCATTCTTCAGTGAGGAGGACTCTTTCTGTTTCTCTCCAATCCTTCTTATGACTCAAGATCTCTTTCATGAACTTGGCATAAGAAGGTATTTGCTCAAGTGCTTCTACAAATGGAATCTTTATTTCAAGAGTCCTGAGGTAATCTGCAAAGCGAGCAAATTGCTTATCCTGCTCCTCTTTCCGGAGTTTTTGAGGATAAGGTATCTTGGCTTTATATTCTTCAACCTTAGTTGCTGCAGGTTTATTGCCTACAGAAGTGGTTGAAGAAGCCTTTTTAGAGGGGTTGTTATCAGCATTTGTGTGTGTCTGATCCCTCACTGGCACTTGAGTGCCAGAGTTAGAAGCTGGAGTGAAACTGGACGCCAGCTCCTTGTCTGCTCCTGGCGTCTGAACGCCAGAACTGTGCCCTTTTTGGGCGTTCAGCGCCAGATCCTGCCCATTTTGGGTGTTCAACGCCAGATCCTTGCCCATTTCTGGCGTTGAACGCCAGTCCTACTGTATCTCTGGCATTGAACGCCAGTTTTGGCCATGGTCTGGGCGTTCAGCGTCAGCCTTCCACCAATTTTCTGGCGTTTTAGCGCCAAAATTATTTTTCCCTGGGCTCTTACTGTCCTCAGGTGAATTTTGGGTGGTTTGCTCATTTCTTAGCTTTTTGCTGCCTTGAGGTGGGGTATTTAATGTTTTCCCACTTCTTAGTTGAACTGCTTGGCATTCCTCTGCTATTTGCTTTGACAGCTGCTGCTTTGTTTGCTTAAACTGTTCGTCCATATGTATATTAGCCATCCTTGTCTCTTGTAACCTGTCTTTAAATTCGGCTAGCTGCTTTGTTAGAAAGTCCAATTGCTGATTGAATTCAGCAGCTTGTTTTACAGGGCTGAGTTCAGCAGTTACTGTTTTAACCTCTTCATTCATGGAAGGGTTGCTGCTTAGGTACAGATGCTGATTCCTGGCAACTGTATCAATGAGCTCTTGAGCCTCTTCAATTGTCTTTCTCATGTGGATAGATCCATCAGTTGAGTAATCTAGAGACATCTGAGCTCCTTCTGCAAGCCCATAGTAGAAGATGTCTAGCTGAACCCACTCTGAAAACATTTCAGAGGGGCATTTTCGTAGCATCTCTCTGTATCTCTCCCAGGCATCATAAAGAGATTCATTATCTCCTTGTTTAAAGCCTTGGATGTCCAGCCTTAGCTGTGTCATCCTTTTTGGAGGGAAATATTGATTCAGGAATTTTTCTGTCAGCTGTTTCCATGTCCTTATGCTGGCCTTAGGTTGATTATTTAACCACCTCTTAGCTTGATCTTTTACAGCAAATGGAAACAGTAATAGTCTGTAGACATCCTGATCTATTTCCTTATCATGTACTGTGTCAGCAATTTGTAAAAACTATGCCAGAAACTCTGTAGGTTCTTCCTGTGGAAGACCGGAATACTGACAACTTTGCTGCACCATGATAATGAGCTGAGGATTCAACTCAAAGCTACTGACTCCAATGGAGGGTATGCAGATACTACTCCCATATGAAGCAGTAGAGGGGTTAGAATATGACCCCAGAGTCCTCCTAGACTGTTCAATTCCACTTAGATCCATGATGGAGAAAGGGAGATGATGTAAGATAGGAAAAATATTTTTATTTATTTATTTATATATTTATTTCGAAAATGAAATAAATTAAAATAGAATAAATAAAAATTGAGTGATGATTTTCGAAAAACTGAGGAGAGAGAAAGTGGTTAGGAAGTTTTGAAAAGGATATGATGATTTTGAGAAAAAAGTTTTAAATTTTGAAATAAAAAATCTGAATTTTAGAAATATATTTCGAAAATTTGTTTTTTTAAAAAAGGAGAAAAGATATTTTTGATTTTTAAGAGGAAAGAGAGAAAAATAATAAGATAGCACAAGATTTTAAAATTTTTAGATCTAATGCTCCCTATTTTTGAAAATTTTGGAGGGGAAACACCAAGGAACACCAAACTTAAAAATTTTAAGATCAAGTCACAAGGAAAACTCAAGAACACGAAGAAAGAACACCAAACATAAAATTTTTAGAAAACCAAACCAAAATTTTCGAAAATTTGAAGGAAAATCAACAAGAAAACACCAAACTTAAAGTTTGGCACAGGATCTAACAGAGAAATTATTTTTGAAAACTATATTTTTTTTAAAAAAAAGAAAATGAGGATTCTAAAATTTTAACACGACAATAATAAGAGACTCTAAACAAAAAAAAAGAAATTTTTCCTAATCTAAGCAACAAAATAATCCGTCAGTTGTTCAAACACGAACAATCCCCGGCAACCCAATGGCTACCTTCCATCCTTCCAGTGTAAACTATGCTCACGCGCTCTGTCACAGCACGGCTAATCACTGGTTGGTTCTCGATCCGGTTGGAATAGGATTTACTATCCTTTTGCGTCTGTCACTAACGCCCAGCCTTCAGGAGTTTGAAGCTCGTCATAGTCATTCAATCCTTGAATCCTACTCGGAATACCACAGACAAGGTTTAGACTTTCCGGATCCTCATGAATGCCGCCATCAGTTCTAGCTTATACCACGGAGATTCTGATTAAGGAATCTAAGAGATACTCATTCAATCGTATATAGAACGGAGGTGGTTGTCGGGCACACGTTCATGAATTGAGGAAGGTGATGAGTGTCACAGATCATCACCTCCATCACAGTTAAGCGCGAATGAACATCTTAGATAGGAACAAGCGTGTTTGAATGGAAAACAGGAATACTTGCATTAATTCATCGAGACACAGCAGAGCTCCTCACCCCCAACGATGAGGTTTAGAGACTCATGCCGTCAGAGAATACAAAGTTTAGATCTAAAATGTCATGAGATACAAAATAAGTCTCTAAAAGTTGTTTAAATACTAAACTAGTAGCCTAGGTTTACAAAAAATGAGTAGACTATGATGGATGATGCAGAGATCCACTTCTGGGGCCCACTTGGTGTGTGATGGGGCTGAGATCTAAGTGAGGGACCCACTTGGTGTGTGCTGGGGCTGAGACTTAAGCAATTCACGTGCAGAGACCATTTGTGGAGTTGAACGCCAGTTTATGTGCTAGTTTGGGCGTTCAACTCCAGCTTTTGATCCTTTCCTGGCGCTGGACGCCAGAATTGGGCAGAGAACTGGCGTTGAACGCCAAAGTCCAGAAAGTCCAGAAATATGAATTTTTCCTAAAAACTAATGAAAATAGACTAAAAACTAACTAAAACATACTCAAAACTATATGAAATTAACCCCAAAAAGCGTATAAAATATCCGATCATCATGGTGACAGCGCATTTGGACCATTTTCACTGAGAGAACGGACGGTAGCCATTGACAACGGTGATCCCCCAACATAAAGCTTGCCATGGAAAAGAGTATGAATGATTGAATGAAGGCAGTAGGAAAGCAGAGATTCAGAAGGAACAAAGCATCTCCATACGCTTATCTGAAATCCCACCAATGAATTACATAAGTATCTCTATCTTATTTTCTGTTTTAATCATATTTTAATTATCTTAAACTTCATAACCATTTGAATCTGCCTGACTGAGATTTGCAAGATGACCATAGCTTGCTTCAAGCCGACAATCTCTGTGGGATCGACCCTTACTCACATAAGGTTTATTACTTCGACGACCCAGTGCACTTGCTGGTTAGTTGTGCAGAGTTGTGACAAAGAGTTGAGATTACAATTGTGCGTACCAAGTTGTTGGTGCCATTGAGATCACAATTTCGTGCACCACACACCCCAGGGAATAATACCAAGATGTACGCATGATTGGCACCTAACTTCAAGGAGTGAAGTTAGGCGCCACCCAATCTGAATTTAGCTTCTGCAGGGTGTTTGAAACTCTGTCTTAATGTACCTGTTTCTGTTCTAATCACTCTGCATGATCAAAATACGCATAAAATAAAGGAAAAATAGTAGAAGCTCAAACAAAACTATTTAAAACAAAGAAAAAATCAAACTTAAGGATACAAAAACATCGGGGTTTGCTCCCGACAAGCGTTTCTTTATCGTCACTAGCTTGACGGTCAGCTCCTCTAAGGAAGAGGATCATAGGGGCTTAGCTCTTCACCCCCCACTGTGAACTTCTTTCCTGTGCTCTCAGGGATCAAATCTATATACTCAAGAGACAGGATCCTGTTCACTGTATGAGGCAGGATTGGGCATGTAGTGAATACCACCTTCATTCAAGGAGAGAAGTTTTTAGTGAGAATCTTTTTATTTCTCCATCCCTTGGGTACTTTCTTCTTTTTGAGAACCTCCTCCTTGGTGGATGATGCATTCCTGACACCAAACTTAGGCTTGATGTCAGGGAGAATTTTGTTGATTGTCACCAAAGGAGGTTTGAGCTGCAGATTCTATTGTGCATCATCAGCGGGTTCTTGAAGGTTTGGATTAGTAAGCTCAGTCTGCATGCACCTCTTTTCTTCACCTGCTGAATGTATAACTTTGAAGACATGAAAGAGTAGTTGCTCATTATGCACTCTAATCACTAATTCACCTTCTTTCACATCAATTAGAGCTCTCCCAGTGGCTAGGAATGGCCTTCCTAGAATTATAGAGGCATTCTCATCCTCCCCCGTGTCAAGAATCACAAAATCTGCTGGGAGGAAGAACTTACCCACTTTGACCAAGATATTCTCCACTAATCCATATGCAGGCTTTAGAGATTTGTCTGCCATTTGTAATGCTATCCTTGTGGGTTGTGCCTCTTGGATTTGTAACTTCTTCATCACAGACAAGGGCATTAGATTTATGCTTGCACCCAAATCACATAGGGCTTTCTCAAAGGTGGTGCTCCAAATGGTACATGGAATTTGAAAGCTCCCTGGGTCTGGCATTTTCCTTGACAAGTTATTCTAAATTATGGCACTACATTCCTTAGCCAGGACCATTGTCTCATCTTCCTTTAAAGGCTTCTTCTTTGAGAATAACTCCTTCATGAACTTGACATAGAGAAGCATTTGCTCTAAAACCTCAGCAAAAGGAATATTAATTTGTAACTTTCTGAAAACTTCCAAGAACTTTGAAAACTGCTTGTCCTTGGTCTCCTTTTGAAGTCTCTGAAGGTATGGCATCTTAGGCTTGTATTCAGAAGCTCTAGGTAATATTGGATGTGTGTCAAGAGTGACTGGAAAAGGATTGTCTGCATGCCTAGGAGGGGCGTGTACTGGGTCTTCAGTCTGTTCTGGAGCTTTTTTTTCAACCGGCTCCTCAATAACTTGTGCTTCCATACTTGTCACTTGTCCACTTAACAAGGTGATAGCCTTGTACTCCTCTCTTGGATTTGGAATTGTGTTACCAGAAAGGCTATTAGTGGTCCTCTGATCAATTTCATTAATTTTTGTGGCTAATTGACCCATCTGAATCTCCAAGTTTTTTATTGATGCTTTGGTTTCCTGTATAAAATTTGCCATTAGTGCTTCCAGATCAGTGTTTGATGAGTCCATATTTGACGATATATTTTGGTTTTATTTGAGAGGATTTCATCACATAAACCCACATTTATTCATCTAAATAGCATACTTTTGTGTTCTCTCCCTTAATTGAGCCTAATTGTGAAAATATGATATTTTGTGCTTAATTTAATCACTTTTATCCCACTTTTATCCCATTCGATATCTTGATGGTTTTGAAGAGTGATTTCGGGTGTAATAGGCTAGAATGGCTTGATTAGAGTGGAAGAAGAGCATGCAATTGGGAGAAAACATGAAGAAAACAAAGGAGAAGCATACATTGGAGTGTGCGTGCACACAAACCACTGTGTGTACGCACAAGAACCACACAGCCATGTGTGCCTGCACACAACATCCTGTGTGTGCGCATAAGGAAAAAATCAGCATGTGTGCGTACGCACACGTCCCAACACGTGACTCACTTAATGAAAATCACTGGGAGCGATTTTTGGGCCTCCAGAGCCCAGTTTTTGGACTTTCTGAAGCTGATTTTTGCTATATCAAGGAAGGCCTCACTCCATGTGAAGGGGGAAGAATTAGGGTTAGTTTAACATTATGTAGTTCATTTTATAGACAGAGAAGCTCCCCCCTCTCTCTAGAATTTAGGTTTTCTTAGTTTAATTTCCTTTAATTTCCTTTAATTTCAGCTTTTAATTCTTGTTCTAGTATAGTTTCCTTTATGTTTTCATGCTCTTTTGTCTTGATCTTCTTCATCTCTTTTGTTATTTCCTTTATTTTGTTATTTTTATGTTTATGGATACTTTTATTAATTTTAATTTCAGTTAATGCAATTAATATTTTCATGTAAATCCTTGATTTCTTTAGTTTTTATTATTATTTCCTTGCCTTTGGTAGTTAGATTTTATTTTTAATGTAATTTAATATTATTTTATTTTTATGCACACCAAGTGTTTGATAAAATGCTTGGCTTAGTCTTTACCTAGTTTTTCTTCACTCTTGGCTTGGAATTGGATAATTTGGTGACCCTTGAGTCGTTGATATCCATTCTTGTTTGATATATTAGAGTAGTTAGTTGAATTGGTTTCCCTTGACTCTAAGCCTCCCATTAATAGAGTTGGCTAGGACTTAGGGATTGGAATCAACTATGCCTATTTGACTTATCCTCGATGTAAGGTTGACTAAGTAGGATTAACTCTTCATAATCATCATGTGTTTGTGGTCAATGGCTAGGATAGGTAACCTTAGCTCTCAATTACTTACCAAGAGGTTTCTTGCATTTGAATTTCCCTTTTCTTGCTTTTATTGCTTTCACTTTTAATTCCTTGAACTTTCTTGTCATTTACATTACTTGCTCTCTCTTGCATTCTCAACCCCCAATCCCTCAAAGCCAACAATTGAACACTTCATTGTAATTCCTAGGGAGAACGACCTGGGAGTTTGAATACTCTTGGTTATTTGATTTGAATTATGACTATTCTTTGATTTAAACTTTGATTGAGAGTTAATTGTTGGTCTAGACTATTCTATTAGCGAAATGATTCTTATTTTGATTAATTCTAGATCAACATAAATTCTCACATCAAGTTTTTGGCGCCGTTGCTGGGGAGTTACAATGGTGTTGTATTCTTGGCTATTGTGTATATTGTGAATATTGTGAATAGCTTATTTTTGGTTGATTGTACATATGTTGCTTACTTATTTTTTCCTATTGTAAATATGTTAATATGTGAATATGTGAATAGCTTTTCTTTTGATTGATTGCTTGTTTTTGCTAGTTTTAGGAGTTCATTTTATTTATTCTCATTACCTTTGGTTTTAATTTCTCTTTATCCTATGAATTCTCACCCATTGCATCGTGAGTTTTGTTGCTATTGTGTTATAGGAATTGGGAATTTCAAATCCTTGTTACCTAGATGGAATGAAAGGAATTCACAATAAGAATTGGGTGCACAAGCTTTGGAATCTCAAAGGCCTTGGAGGATACAAGCTTGGGTGGGACTTCAAGCTTGATGAGAGCTTCTCAACAAAGTCCAACTTAAGGACTCAAAATAGAAGTGCTAAGTGGGAGACACCCCACCATGGTAACATTGTTCTTACCCTTTCCTTCTTTATAATTTTGGTTCGTTGCATGTTTGCTTGTTTAAGTTAGCTTAGAATTAGTTTAATTTTGAGTTTAGAAAGGTTAATTTTGGTTTGGATCATGAATTTATATGTTCTTGCATGTTTTAATGTTTATCTTTTGTTGAGTTAAGGCTTAGAGCATTAGATTTTGAAAGAAAAATTTTTGAAAAACAGGGCATCTGTGCGTATGCACATACTTGTGCGTGCGCACAAAACGTCTATTTTCAGCTACCTGTGCGTGCGCACCGACCTGTGCGCATGCACACTCATGGTATTGCCCTCTGTTTACAGTGCTGGCATAGCCTGTGCGCATGAACCCCTGCCTCTTTTTGTACCTGTGCGTGTGCACGAACCTGCACACATGATCCTTCACCAAAAAAAAGTGTTCTGTGCGTGCGCACAATCTTGTGCGTACGCACACCTCTTGATCCCCTCTCTATCCGGAGCGCTCGCATAGAGTGTGCGCTCACACACCTTCCCCTTTTCCACCTAGTGTGCATATGCACACGTACCTGTGCATACGCACGCCCCTGTTTTCTCACCACTATACTTCTCTTCTTCTCTTCTCTCTACTTCTTTTCTCTTTCACTCTTTTCTTCCCTTTTTACCCTATTTTCTACTTGTCCTAGTTATTTTTGTTTGCATTCTATTTTCATTTTAGTAATTATATATTAGTTTTGGTTTAGTTACTTGTTAATTGAATAAATTGCAAGCGTTTGATTGATGATTGATTGGGTTACTTCTTGCTTTAATTGTGGCTTAATTTATGATGAATTTGTGCACTGAGCATTAAAGCCTTGTTTAATTGCCTAGATGAATTGTGAGTTTGATTCATATGTTGTAGCTACCATATGCATTAAACTTTATCCTTGATTAGCATCGTGAATTGTGCACTTCTACTTTAGTGAATTGAGTTGAAATCACTTGTTCACCATGGTTTTCTTATCAACTCAATCACATAACAAGATACTTGTTTGTTTTTAATGCTTTGCATTTGTTTGAGTGACTTGACTTGATTCTTGTCAAGCTTATCACTTTTTGCAACAAGTACCTTGATTATGTGGCTATTGCATTATGTGTCATGATGAACAAGTAGTTTGCTTTTCACCTTTGAATTGGTTATTGTTGATTGTGCCATTTTCTATTCACCTTGCGCTTTCACTTGCACAACTTTAATAACCAATGTCCTTTATATTCAATTCACTTTAGTTGTGGCTATCTAGGTTTGTTTGTGTCCTATCTCTTGTTTTTCTTTACTTGTAACCTAGGCCACTTAATTGAGGAACATGCTATTTCTTTTGATTATGTGTTTGCTGTGCCTAACTGACCAATGTGTTGTGTTCTAAACCGTGCGCATTTAGAATATACACATTGCCTTTTCTCATACCACACTTCTATGACTTCTTCCTCAATTATTGTTTATGTGTTTATACATCAATTGGAGCCCCGGTGCCCACCATCTGAAGGTGGAGCCTCACATCTCTTCACCCCCAGATTGAGTGCATGCATGGAGGACCATGCAACGTTTAAGTGTGGGGGAGGATCTACAATTTTCGGGGCATAAATTTCTTCTTCTCAACACTTTGTATTAATTTCTAGTTCTTAGTTATTAGGTATTTTGTGAATATTTGTTTATTATTTCATTACATTGCATTTTACTTAGTTGCTTGTATATATCTTAGTTGCTTATAGTTTTATTTTTGGTAAATATTTGCATTTGTATTTGCATGGTAGAGTAAATAAGTTTGGCAAAACAACAAAAAATTTTTAAGAAATCTCTTTTAGGGCATTCCATTGATTATATTTGACAATTTGTTTTTGAACTTGCTTGAAGTATTTTTAAGGGACATAGAAAAGAGCTTGAGCAAATTACATAGTGAGATTTGAGCCTTAATGGATGGTTGCATATTTTCAACCACAAATTTTGTTCTTATGTGATATACTCCTTTTATGATTGTAATCTTAGATTTGCTTGAATCTTTATGTCCTATATTTGATGTTTTGAATATATTTAGTATGATTGAGGTCATTTTTGAATTAAACTCACTAACCTATATGGCCAACCCTTACATCTACCTTTGTAAACTACTTTTGAGCCTTTTAATTCCCCTTTTTTTGTTCTAATTTTAAGAACATCTTTTACCCTAAGTGAAAAACCATTAATGTCCATGTATTGTATCTTTGATTAGTTTGGGTTTAAGGAGTGTGTGTTATTCAAGTGTGGGGAAATTTGTGGGAGACATTGGTAGTTAGTTGTCTTCGGGTGCTCATTGAGAAAATTTAAAAAAATGGGTAAACACTCATGCATCTATTAATTAAGACATATGCATCTTTTTTTTTTTTTTTGATAAAAGAAAAGAGAAATTTTGTTGTATATACTTTTTAAAAAAAAAAAGAGAAAAAGAAAAGAAAAGAAAAAAAAATGCAAATAAAGAATGCATATGTGGTTGAATTGGAAAGAAAATGCATGAGTGGATGTGAGATAGGAGAAGAATGGGAAGTTAGTTTGTTCTTTTTTGTACATAAGTTGATATAGAATTAGGTGGGATACTTGAGCTAATCAAAGATCCAATCTATTGGCTCACTTAACCATATTATTCCTACCCTTACCCTAGCCCCATTACAACCTTCCAAAGACCTCATGATATTTGCATTCATTCATCAAATACTAGTTGATTGTTAGATGACTTACAAATTTTTGAATAACATGATTAAAAGAGGATTGAGTGATTAAGCCCTAGACACTGAGCGATTAGAGTGTATATACATCCGGTGAGGGGTTCAATCGCTCAATTCTATGTTTCCATCGTTTATCTTATGTTTTCTTGCAAGTTGTTGAAATGAAATTTGAAATTTTCAAATCAAATCTTTGGACATTGATTATATCGCTATATTTAGATAGTATTTAGCATAGTTTCATGCATGTAGGTAGTTGCATTTAATAAATTGCTTGCCCTCCTTATCCTTCTCCTTTGATTGTGATTAGCATGAGGACATGCTATTGTTTAAATGTGGGGAAAAATTGATGAGTCCATATTTGCGATATATTTTGGTTTGATTTGAGAGGATTTCATCACATAAACCCACATTTATTCATCCAAATAGCATACTTTTGTGTTCTCTCCCTTAATTGAGCCTAATTGTAAAAACATGCTATTTTGTGCTTAACTTAATCACTTTTATCCCACTTTTATCCCATTCTATACCTTGATGGTTTTGATGAGTGATTTTAGGTGTAATAGGTTGGAAAGGCTTGGTAAGAGTGGAAGAAGAGCATGCAATTGGGAGAAAACATGAAGAAAACAAAGGAGAAGCACACATTGGAGTGTGCCTGCGCACAAACCACTGTGCGTACGCACAAGAACCACACAGCCATGTGCGTGCGGACAACATCCTGTGCGTGCACACAAGGAGAAAATCAGCATGTGTGCGTACGCACACACCTGTGCGTACGCACACGTCCCATCACGTGACTCCCTTAATAGAAATGGCTGGGAGCGATTTCTGGGCCTCCAGAGCCCAGTTTTTGGACTTTCTGAAGCTGATTTTTGCTATATCAAGGAAGACCTCACTCCATGTGAAGGGGTGGGGGGAGAAATTAGGGTTAGTTTATCATTATGTAGTTCATTTTCTAGACAGAGAAGCTCCCCCCTCTCTCTAGAATTTAGATTTTCTTAGTTTAATTTCCTTTAATTTCAGCTTTTAATTTTTGTTCTAGTGTAGTTTCCTTTATGTTTTCATGCTCTTTTGTCTTGATCTTCTTCATCTCTTTTGTTATTTCCTTTATTTTGTCATTTTCATGTTTATGGATACTTTTGTTAATTTTAATTTCAATTAATGCAATTTATGTTTCCATGTTAATCCTTGCTTTCTTTAGTCGTTATTATTATTTCCTTGCCTTTGGTAGTTAGATTTTATTTTTAATGTAATTTAATATTATTTTATTTTTATGCACACCAAGTGTTTGATAAAATGCTTGGCTTAGTCTTTACCTAGTTTTTCTTCACTCTTGGCTTGGAATTGGATAATTTGGTGACTCTTTAGTCATTGATGTCCATTCTTGTTTGATATATTAGAGTAGTTAGTTGATTTAGTTTCCCTTGACTCTAAGCCTCTCATTAATAGAGTTGGCTAGGACTTAGGGATTGGAATCAACTATGCCTATTTGACTTATCCTCGATGTAGAGTTGACTAAGTAGGATTAACTCTTCATAATCATCATGTGTTTGTGGTCAATGGCTAGGATAGGTAACCTTAGCTCTCAATTACTTGCCAAGAGGTTTTCTGCATTTGAATTTCTCTTTTCTTGCTTTAATTGCTTTGATTTTTATTGCTTTGACTTTTAATTCTTTGCATGATCATTTACTTTCTTGCCATTTACATTACTTTCTCTCTCTTGCATTCTCAACCCCAAATCCCTCATAGCCAACAATTGAACACTTCGTTGTAATTCCTAGGTAGAATGACCTGGGAGTTTGAATACTCTTGGTTATTTGATTTGAATTGTGACTATTCTTTGATTTAAACTTTGATTGAGAGTTAATTGTTGGTCTAGACTATGCTATTAACAAAGTGATTCTTATTTTGATTAATTCTAGATCAACATAAATTCTCACATCAGTGTTCTTTTGTGGTTGAAAAGTTGCTTGCTGAGGTGGTTGTTGTTGAGATAACTAAAACTGGCAGTTATTAAAATTATTCTATTGAAAACTACCCTGAGAATTATTATTAAAATTCTATGGCCTCTGAGGTTGCTCTCTCCAGCCTAAACTTGGGTGATTTCTCCACCCCTGATTGAAGGTCTTGGAATATGGATCATTATTGGGGTTTCTAGGAGCATTCCCTATGTAGTTGACCTGTTCAGAAGAAAATTGAGCATAGTCATAATTCTCACCTTGAATGAAGCCACCATTCATGTCATATGGAGCCTCTTAAGGGGCATTCTGAGCACTAACAGCTAAAACCTGCATCCCACTCAAGTGTTGAGTAAGCATATTAATCTGTTGAGACATAACCTTATCCTGAGCAAGAATAGCATCCAAGGTCTCTACTTCCAAAACACTTTTCTTTTGAGGAATACCAGAGTTCACACGATTTCTATTAGAAGAGTAAAGATATTGGTTATTAGCAACCAACTCAATAAGCTCAGTAGTCTCTTCAGGCATTTTCTTCATGTGTAATGAACCACCTGCAGAATTATCTAAACTCATTTTGGACATTTTACATAGGCCCTCACAAAAGATCTCCAGCTGAGTCCATTTAGAAAACATGTCAGGGGGGCATTGCCTGGTTAGTAGCTTGTACCTCTCCTAGGCTTCATAGAGGGTCTCACCATCTCTCTGCCTGAAGGCCTGAACCTCCACCCTTAGCTTAGTCAGCTTCTGTAGTGGGTAGAATTTAGATAAAAATTCAGTGACTACCTTATCCCAAGTATCCAGGCTCTCCTTGGGCTGAGAATCTAGCCACAATTTTGCTCTATCCCTCACAGCAAATGGAAAGAGTATGAGCTTGTAAATCTCAGGATTCACTCCATTTATTTTCACAGTATCACAAATCTGCAATAAATTAGAAATAAATTAGTTTAGATCTTCCTGCGGGAGTCTGTGATACTAACAATTTTGTTGCACTAGAGTGACCAACTGAGGCTTCAACTCAAGGTTGTTTGCAGCTATAGGAGGCACCACAATACTTTTCCCATAGAAATTTGCATTGGGGGTAGTGTATGAGCCTAGCACTCTTCTAGGTTATTCATTCTCATTCAGATTTATCACATTGGCATTAACAACATAATTATGATCCATAGTGGACTCTGCAACTTCCCTTTCAAAGGTCTCACTTAGATTTTCACTAGCCTTGTAAAGTCTAGCTTGTTGCAAGCATCACCTCAAAGTCTTTTCAGGTTCAGGATCAAAATATATAAGAGGTTCCTTGTCCATGTTTTTGCTCATAAATAGACAGAAAACAAGAAAAGTGGGATTCTCTACGTCAGAGTGTAGAGAATTTCCTGTGAGGTAACCTATGTAAAGAAATAAAATAGGACACTAAACAATTTAAAGCAAAAGAAATTCAAAAACTATAATTAAGACTAAGCTAAAATTTTTGAATTTTGTAAAAAAAATTCAAGCAGGAAAATTAAAATAAAAATAACTAGGTAACACCAAACTTAATTTCATAAATTAAGGAAAATAATAGCACTTAATTTTCAAAAATTATACAGCAAAATTAAATAAAATTAAAGCTAAAATGCCTAATCTAAGAAATCAAACAACTAATAGTTGTCAATCACAGTCAATCCCCGGCAACGGCGCCAAAAACTTGGTGTGGAATTTGAATACTACAAACTAACCAGCAAGTGTACTGGGTCGTACCAAGTAGTACCTCAAGTGAATGAGGGTCAATCCCACGAGGGTTGATAGACTAAGCAACAATGATTGCGTGATTTACTTAGTTAGACAAACAGAAAAGAGTGGTTGGGTCTCAATTGCATCAAATAGTAATTCAGAGAATTAAATAAGCAAACAGTAAACAGGTTGTGGAATATATGAGTAAAACAATTAAGGTTTCAGAAATATTTATTTTCCGGATTAACTTTTCTTACCAACTATTTTAATCAAGCAAGATTCAATTCATGGAAAACTATATGTGACTAGACCCTAATTCCTTAGACCTTTTTAGTCTCCTCTAATCTTCATCAACCGCCAATTCCTTGGTCACTTGATTCCAATGGAGGGTTAAGTTTAAATCTTGCTTATATGACACAGAAATCTTAATCATCCAAATATAAGAGGATTATATGTCACATATCCCGTTAACTCCAGATAATTAGAAATTTAGGAGAAATTGTTTTCAAGCTGTTGTTCAAGCAAAGAGCTTTTCCAAGTTTTACAAGAACTCAATTAGAACAAGGGTCATACTTCCGTTCCACCCAGATTCATAAGATAAAGAATGAAAATAATTCTTGAAATTGAAATCAATACATGAATTAAAATAGAATAGTAATAGTATTAATCCATAGAATAAACAGAGCTCCTAACCTTCACAGTGGAGGTTTAGTTGCTCATGGTTCAGAGAGAAAACTAGGGTTCTGAAAAACTGTAAAGTGCGGAATGAAGTAAGAGAGAAGAGTGAAGCCCGAAGGGTTGATTCTTTTCTCTTTTATATCTAATCCTAATTAATGTAACATATATTTTCTAAAACTAAATAATATCTTTTCCTAATTATAATTAAAATAAATGTTTTAATCCAAATTGAATGAGATCTTCGTAGCTTTCCTTGAGGAGCGTGGGGACCATTGGGTGTTATAAGGCTGGCACCTAACTTTACAATTGTGAAGTTAGGCGTGAAGGGGGTAGCATGCACTTAACGTGTAACTCTTCCTTTGGCGCTTAACTTGGAAAATCCCAAGTTAGGCGCCACCATGGCCAAGTAAACCGAAGAAGAAGTGCATACTATTTTACATCGTTGGAAAGCTCTAAAAGTTAGCTTTCCAATGCCACTAGAATCACGTCAATTGGACCTCTAGTAAGTACTAACTCTAAAAGATGTTAATTTAAATTTAAAAAGTACAAGGAGAAGATAAAATAAGCTAAGGAGTGTTAAAATCCACTTTGGGCCCACTTTGGTCATGTGCTTCGGTCAAGCCTGGCATTCAACTTGGGATATGGGTGTTGAACATCCATTATAAGGGTGAGCTCACTGTCCTCTTTTCCCTGGCCGGCGTTGAACGCCAGTTTTGGGCAAAGAAACAAAACAAAGAAAGAAATCTAAGATAAAGATCAAAGGTTGCAAAGCTCTGAGTATCAATGGTTAAAGAACCCAGTTATGTGTTTATGGTGTGATTATTCAAGGATAGGGCTCGGACAATTAGATCTGAGGGGTGCCTTATCACCCGGTAACTTGGACCAATATTCATAGTTTGCTTTGAACTTAAAAAGGTAGAGATAGTACTTTTATTGTGGTAGACAAGCTTAGTAAAATGGCTCACTTCATTGCATGCCATAAAACTGATGATGCAACAAACATTGCTGATATATTCTTCAAAGAAGTCAATGTGCTTGTATAGTGTTCCCCAAACTATTATTTTTTATCATGATGTAAATTTTTTTAGTCATTTTTGGAAAGTGATGTAGAATAAGTTGGGAACAAAATTATTATACTTTACTGCTAGGTGAGTAGAGGAGATGACTCATTCCAAGTGCTTAAGAAGATCAATGATAATGCCTACAAGATTGACCTACTAGGTGAGTATAATGTCTCAAGTACTTTCAATGTTTTTAATCTTTCTCTTTTTGATATGGATACAAATTCGATGGCAAATTTCTTTTAGAAAAGAGGGAATGATATATGCTCGGAACGGAGGATAATCTAGACATCCTAAGGAAAAAAGGCAGAATGAAAATTTTACATTTTCAAAAGGTCCTATCAGTAGCTAGAGCACATGCAAAGAAATTCAAAAATTTTTTTGAGAATTTGACCGCACTCATACATGAGAAAATACATGAATTATTAACCAAAAAAAAAAAGGAACATGACTTATTGAGTTAAGTTAGGATAGCTAAAAGTTCAATAGTACTTTTCAAATTCAGTGAAAAGTATGAATTTAATATTAATTTTTAAAATTATTTAGTCCATATTTAAACAAATTTAACATTAATTTTGAGTAGTATATGGTTAAAAGATGCTTTGCATACTCAAAAATCAATTTTGAGCCCACCTAAAACCTAAAGTGCACCTTTATGTTAATAAATTTGTTGTTCACAAAAAGAGTAGATCTAAAAATAACATTATTAAAAACCAAGAGAAAAAAAAAGTGAAAGTCTTAATTGTTGAAAGCAATGGAAAACAAACCTCATGAAAATAATAAAATATCAATGGATTTGATCGTAGACTTTTATTTCTTAAGGTTTGATTTTAAATCACATTCTTTTATTATTATTCCTACAATATAGAAAATACTGAGATATAACTTATACACTCAAACCTAATTTTATGGATATGTATTATTGTTGAATTGAAACGTTGGTTCACGGCAACTGCAATGGCAAAATATAATTATCTTATACATATGAAAAAATGTTTTGGGAATTATTATAGGATAATCAACAATATTATTATTTCTTTTCATTTTATTTCAGTAATAAATCATACTATCTTCATTGAAGAACAAGTGTCTTTTAAATTTTTAGTACTTATTCAAATTGTAAGGTTACAAAATGTTTTGCTTTACCTAAATTATTCTACTTGTTAAATTTTAAAATTGTAAGTTAATAATAGAGATAAATAACAAAATGATAATATTGACAAAACCTATTTAGTACCGACTTAAAACTTCAAAAAATATAATAGTTCACCATGTCGAAAGTATTTTGTCTAGAAAAATATTCTGCCAAAATTAATACTGGCTTCTAATTCTTACTTGAAGTAGGACATACTTATAAGTTAAAAATGAATAGAAATAACTATTTTCTCAGTTTTGGAAGTTAAAAAAAATAAAACCTTTACAAAAAGAAAAAGAAATGAATTAAAATTAGACATACATATATTAAAGAGTCATTCAAGACTTTTTCCACTAGAAATTAAAGTAAGAAGAAACCGATACATTCACTAAATTAAATGAGTCAGTGTGTTAAGCACTAATAGCACTATGAGAAATTAAACAACACTACTACTTATCACAACAATAAAAGCCAGAAAAACATGCAAATAATAATAAAGAAGCTAATAAATTGATCAAGATTCAAAGGGAGCTATTTAGTTAATTAGGAGCATTGGAAGTCAGAGGGTCGAGTCTTCTCGCAAGCATTAAGGAGCAAGCTAAGTGAAATTGGGATATTAAGGTCAATTCCAAGAATGTTAGCTTTGATCGCTGTGCAAAGGCAAACCGCCACTTCGAGGTCAATGAGTCCATCTAGCACTGAGCAACATGGATGGTCCGGCGGCGAACCCACCACAGCACCGATGGGTCCATTAAGAATCTTGGCACATACTCCAAGCTTCAATGCATCTCTTGGACATCCCTTATTATTGTTAGGGTTTGGGAAAGGGAAAAATGAGTTAGGGTTTTTAGGTTGAGTAGGGTGTGAACAAGTGTAGCATCCACTTGCTAGTGCAAAGAAGAGCAAGTTGATGGAGACAAAGAGAGCAAGAGAACTTGAAGATCTAGGAAAATCCATCTTTAGCAATAAAAAAAATCCAATGTGCGCTAATTACTGCTTAGTGAAAAATTAGTGTGAAATGTAAAGTGATTAGTAATGCGGTTATATAGTGTTGAAGCTGATTAATTAAGTGTGGTTCCCTTTTGGCCCGTGATTAATTAAAGAATGTTTGTCCCCGGTTTTTGTGTCTGAAACAATATTTGATCATGTGAACTGACTGGGATGGCATTGAGTTTAGCTGGCACTTCTTAAAATAATGGAAAGGGTTTTTCACTTTTCAATACTGTTAATTATTAAGTATTCAAAAGACATGCATGTTTTCCCTCGCTCACTCTCTTATTTCTTTATATGGATAGATTATGATGATCATATTTATATAACCAGCATGGGATTAGTTATTTATGTGATATTTTTTTTAATAGATCAAGTGTCATGCTCAAAATATGAAGAGTGAATAACAAACTTCATACAAAAGATCAACTACAACTAAATACCTTCCAATACCGTAACTACCACATCAAATGAGCATAAAACAAAATTTTCATTTCTACCCTTAATCAAATACATTTCAATACTACAACTACCATAATTAATAATATCTTAGATAATCGGGTGACACAAATGTATTAGTGTCTTAATCAAAAATAAACTCGAGTCAAATCTGACACCCCAAAATATCAGCTTTTTGTCGCGTTTAATTTTTGAAGCACGTTGAAAAGCTCGAAAAAGCGTAGTTATAAGTTTTCGTCATGCTTTTTGAGCTATTGGTACACTTTTGAAAAGGTCAGATCCGCAAGCGTGCTGGTTGCTCTATTACCACGCTTTTATCGGTTTATTGGCACGCTTTATTTTTTGTCACACTTTCATCTATTGGCACGCTTAAAAACGTTGTCATATATATAACTTTATAGCCACGCTTTTAAAGTGTGCCGTGTAAGACCCGAAATTTTTGAAAAATGTTATTATGAGCCGATTTCAAATTTTATGTATTTATTAGAGATTTTATTTTCAAAAATTTTTTCATTGAAAATAATTAAATCAGATTTTGATAATTAAAAATAGAAATTTTACTTAATTTCATAATTATTGAATAATTTTCTATATTCAAATTGTAAAGTTTAATAGTT
>NC_029785.2:46775081-46779306 GCF_000816755.2 Arachis ipaensis | reverse complement strand
TAGTTGCTAAAGAATAAGAATTTTATATGATTTAGTTTAAATAATTGAGATTTTAGAATTTAATACTTTGATTTTTATAAGTAAAAAATTAATTATATTATCCCTAATTTTAAATTAAAATTATTAATTAAAAGCCAATTAGTAAATTGATAATCAAATAATATTTTCAAAGTAATTTTGATGGATTAAATTAGATTTTAAAATTGTTACTATATAACCTAATTTGATTTAGAATTTACCAAACTCTAATTTACTCAAAAATTCATAATTTAACATTTTGTCCTAAATTCTATTCTAATCCTACAAATAAAACACAAAACCTTAACTTTTCTTTTTTTTTTTTAACTCTAATCCTACAAATAAAACACAAAACCTTAACTTTTCTTTTTTTTTTAAAAAAGAAAGAAATAAAAAAAAGAAAGAGAAGAATAGAGAGGGTGACACGGAAACAGGTAAGAAAGAAAGAAAGAAAAGGGGGGAAAAGAGATAGCAAAGGAAAAGATATGGAGATTGAGCGAGTGAGGGAACGGAGGAGAGCCGAGAAGAAGAGGAGGAGACGCTGCGTTCTGCTCTGTCGACGTCTTCGCGGAGGTCCTTACTGGTGTCGTCTTCATCGCGAGCGTGTCACTACCAGTTGCGCCGCCCCCACCGAGCCGATGAACTAGCCAAGCCTCGCTGCCGTCCAGCTCGCGTTGCCTCCGTACTGCCAAGCCACTGTCTTCGAGGGTTCGCGCCAACACCAGGACCCCCGAGTTGCTTCGTCGCCGAGCCTCTATGGTCGCCGCCGTTGAGTTTCTAGGAAGAGGGAGATTGGGAAGAGAGAGGGAGTTTGCATCCAATGCCACCGTTGGAGGGCAAAACCATCGTGGAGGAGGGTTGAGCCTGTCACTACCGTGCCTCCACTGTCGCAGATCCGTCACCATCTCCACCGCCTTCACTGTCGCTGATGTTGTCCTCTTTCGTTGTGAGCTTCTTCTCCTTCCGTTCAAGGAGCTGTGCTCCATCGCCGTTTTGTCATCGTTGAACCACTCTTCTGCTACTTGGTTCAGTTTAGTTGCGGTAAGCTTTTCGTTATAAAAAGTTTTTTTTCACTGTTTTATTATCTTAGCTGAGGTTTTGGCGGCATTAATTGCTATAAGATTGAGTTTTGGTTATTATATGTTTCGACTAGAGTTGCTGTGGTTGCTGCAGAAGTGGTTTGGAATTGAGGTTGCGGCTGCTGAGGTTACAAGCTGAGAGGAAGGGGTTTTGATGCAATGTATAACTTTGTGGTTTTTGTGATTATGTTTGTCTTGTGGATGTGGTTATTTGAGTGATGTGCGATTGTTGATGAGAAATTGGTTTGTAAAGTTATTTAGTTGAATATGATGAAAAGTGATTTTTCTTGGTTTTGGAGTTAATTTAATAATATAGAAGATTCGACTTTGGAAATGATTTGAGATATGAAAATGAATTGATTTTGGAAGCGGTTTGATTTCGAATTAGTTTGATTTTATAAGTGATTGAATATTGGAGGTAATTTGATTTTGAAAAAGATTTATTAGTGGAATTGATTCGATTTGAAAATAATTTGATATTTGAACTAGTTGGATTTTGGAAAATGATTGAGATTTGGAAATGATTGAGAAGCGTTTGAGGAATGTTTGGATGGGACCTGAAAAGGGTGGTAGAGTCTGAGTTTTAGAGAAGATGCTGTCGAAATTTTTATAAAAATTAGAAAGCTTCGCTTGAAGTAATTATTTAAAAAGATTTGATTTTAAGGATTATATGTTTTAAGTTTGATTTATTTATAAAAGAATGATTGAATTGGGATTATTGCTGAACGGAATGGGAGGATGGCTAATGATGATTGAATTTTGAATGAAGGATGATGAGGATTCATTTTAATGTATGTTTTTTGGAATGAATTTGGAAATGAGATATGAATTGATGATGAAAAGGAATTAAAAGTAAATGAGACTTTCAAAATTGAGACAAATTGTTGACCCTCTCTGTATGTACGATGTGACCAGAAACTTTAACTCTTCGGATTCCCCCATGGACATGCATATATATATGAATTTGAGCTTGGGGCTTTGTCTCTTCCCATGGATGAGCTTGAAATTTTTCCCATGGATATTATTAAGTGTGGGAATGCGCGTACAAAGGGACTGTCTAATGGTTAGCTACCAGGACATGTCGGGTTGACTGTATAACTAACAGATGAGCTTATTAGCCATAGGACAGACATGCATCATATGCATTTGCATGATTTGTTTGAGTTTGAATTTGTTTTGGTTTACCTAATTGTTTAACTGTTATTAATTGCTATTTGAGCTATTTGCTGTAACTGCTATATATACTTGTGTTTTTCTTGTTAGTTTTGTTTGTATTTGTTATGGTGTGGTACTTTTGTTGATTAAGTATCGATGCTGAATTGATGATAGTGTTGATTGATTCCGTGGTTGATTTCTGATTAAGATTTAGTAGAGTATGAAATATCAAGCTGGTTCAGCAAACACTTAATGAACCTAGGTTTGGAACAGGTTGATCATTCATACTGATAGAAAACTTTTAAGATTCTTTTATAAGGAAAGTGAGTTCGGATTTTTTGGATTATTAACTAGTTTCTTTTAAAGAGGTTTTGGATTTTCGGGTGGTTAAATCGTTGGTTTTTAAAAGATTCATAAGACAACGATAATCACTAAGTTTGAAAAGTAGTTTTCTTATTAAATATCTTTTAATGACAATTCTGAAACTCCGTGGTGAGACCGTCTGGTTAGGTTCTCACCTCTCTACAACTTTATCTTTTCAGGAGACGGATGAAGAGGCTTACGAAGGGTTTTATTGTGTTTCGCTTATTCGATGTTGTTGTTTTAGTTTTTATTTATTAATCCATCGCCATCAATATTATATTTTGTAAGAGGGATAAGAATTGTTTGTGTTGTATGTATATTATGTTCATAAGTTACATATGTAAGAACTTTTGTATATATGTGTATGCTTGTTTGTTTTAAAGATATAGCATTTTTCCAGCTTTTCAAAGAAAACAGCAATACGGTTTCGAGTCAAAAGCTCCTATTTTATTATTAAGTATATGAAGTCGTTGTAATACTTCTTGCTATCAGAATGGTGCAACTGGAAGCGTGATATTCTGATAGTGAAGATGTTACATGTCGAAAAATACACATATAGCCACACTTTAAAAACGTGCTCATTGGGTTTGGTTTTGGCTACGCTTCAAAAGTGTGCCAATAGAAAAAGATATGACTAGGCTTAATAAGCGTGACTGTTGATGACTACAAGAAGTTATGGTTACACTTAAAAAACGTGCCAATAACTGAGAATATGGCTATGCTTTTAAAGTATGTCAACTTCTATGTTATGGTCATATTTATTAAGCGTGGTTGCTGAGTATTAGTGTACAATATGGCCACGCTTTTTAAGTGTGGCAATAAGTTAGTTCAAAAAAATTGTTGGATTTTTTGAAATTTTAATATAGTATTGGAGTGTCAATATTTCTCATTGGAATTTTTTTAAGCAAAAAATTAAGATTATGATTATTATGAGAAATTTTTGTTCGCAGCAATTTTTGATATTTTGTTCATTATTTGATTAGCATAAATATTAAATTATCCTTAATAAAAAAATTTATTAATTTGTTTATTATTTTTTTTATTATTAATTGACCACCACAAGTCCACATTTTGGAATTTGGAAAGTATGATACAGTAGTGTTTTGGACCATTTTTTTTTTTGTATATGTGATGCCAATAAATAAATAAATAACTTATTCTATCATTCTTATATTTTGATATAATTTTTATTTTGAACTTATTTAAAAATTTAAAACTATTATACTTTTTAATGTGCAAATTAAATAATGCATGTTCACACAAAGGATGCATAAAAAAACCTACTAAGATATATATAATCAATCAAATCGGCTCGTAATATCTGTTTGTCTCATTCTCACGGATCTTTCAGTTTTGCCATTTCTATTGTATATTTTATTGCAAGGTTATCAGTTTTTGGATCTGTATTTGAAGGGGAAACAGAAAAGAAATGGGACACCTGCAAACCAATGGGCCGAACAATTACATAAAATAATGGATGAAATATTTTTTCTACGTTGGAAAACTAAAGAAGTTTTAAAAGTAATTAATTTAGAGATAATACTAAGGTAAAGAGTGAAGTATTGGTGAAGAGTAAAGATTGTTTTGTTTAGGATAGAAAAAAAAGTCTA
>NC_029785.2:46725188-46774806 GCF_000816755.2 Arachis ipaensis | reverse complement strand
CAATTAAGATCAAATCTTTTATACTAAAATTAAAGAATTTTATCCTCTTCTCTCTTCTTTTTTTTTATCTCTCTCATTCTTTTACCGTACCTACTCTATTATCTTAATACAAGAATTTGATAAATTAGCGATGAATTTTTGCGAGAAATATTTTTTACCACTAATCCGTCACTAACTTGCGAGAAATTAGTGACGCACTAATGACAAAATTAACAAGCGGTCACAAAATATTCGAACTTGAAAACAGCGACTGATTAGCGATAGATTCACGAGTTAGTTTGTTTCTCGCAAATTGACTTTCGTAGCTAAAAAAAGAGCGGAGAAAATTTTCTCGCTAATTTGTCACAAATTAATTAGCGAGTGACAATGTTCTACCAAATTAGTCACTAATTAGGGGTTCAATCGAATAAAAGTAAAATAGCAAGAGATATTATAGTCACTATTCCGTCGCAAGTGTTTGATATACAATTAGCGAGAAACAACTGACACACTAGTTTGTCACTAATAAATAAACTTTTCGCGAAAAGGCTAATTAGTGAGGAACAATGTTACTAGCTAATTCATCACAAAGACTTGAAATGCATTTTGTGATGGACAATTTCCTAGCTAATTTGTCACCAAAGTTTTTTATTTTTAGCGAGCAACTAGTTTCTCGCTAATTTGTCGCATAATATTGTAAAATTCAAAATTAAGGTAGCGACAGAAAACAGTCGTCGCTAACTTGTCACGACGGATAAATCATTCATCTAGGAAAGTGTTCCTTGCTAATTAGTCGCTAAGGTGAAAATATGGATTTGAGCGCTTAGGACTTAAGTAGCGAGAAATTTGCAACTGTTTAACAACTGATACACTTCGTTTGCTAATTTCAAGTCGCTGATTAGCAGGCAAAATACATTTGTCACTAAGTTGTCGTAAGTTTAATTTAGCGAGCAACTTGGTAATTGCAATCTTGTCGCAAAGTAAAAGCTATATCCTACCTATTTTTTAGCAAATTACTCGCTAATCTAGTTGAAAATCCGTCGCAGAGTTATAACAAATCCAAAGCTAACCGAAAAAATGTTAGAAGTAACTGGTCGCAATTGAGTCACTAATCAAAAGCTTATTTAGTGAGGAATTAGCGACTGCTTAACAGCTGATAGACTTTCCTCACTTATTTCATGTTGCTACTAATTTGTGAGGAAAAACGTTAGTCCTTATTCTGTCCTTATTTCATATTGCTACTAATCGCTAACCTCTATATAAAAGTTCATGAAATGTTTGAAGCAAATTTGCCAAACACGATAATATAATTTGTCACAATTTTTTCACTAATCTAAAGCTATTTTTAACAAGAGAATAATTAAAGTCCCAAAGTCGTGTATATTTGACTCTAAAATCAAACTCGTAAATATGCAAGCATGATAGAAGGAAATCGTCGGTTTAGAATTTTCACAAAAATAATATCGTTGAAGTATAGATCCAAACCGGCAATCAACCCTTAATCAAAGTTTAATTTGTTTGTCACAAGTGAAAACCAATAAAAATCAAGAGTGTTTAAACCTCGGGTCGTCTTTCAAGGAATTGTAGGAAAGTGTGTGTATTATTGGTTATGTGGTATTTTTGGGGTTTTTTAGATTGATGAGCAAGAAAGTAAAGCTAACAACTAAGAAAGGTCTTAACAAGGATTCAGAATTGGAGGTAAGTGTAATTTGCTCTCACTTAGTTATCCTCTAAGAATTGAAGGAAAGTCAAGTGAGCAAAATTGACTCTAGTCCACAAGTCCTAATCAAATTCTAATGAAAGATTAACTTTAGTAGAATTCAAGCCTACTAGCAACCTTCAATTACCAATCAACAAGAGATTTTGACAATTCAAGAGTCTCCAAGTTACCAACCCAAGTCAAGAGTATAAAAATCTATTCTAAAACCGAAGGAGACATTTCATAAACACTTAACATGCATAAAAGTGAAATATAGTAAATTGCAAGGATCAGCTACAACTACCAAAACAAGAAGGTAACAATAACCAATCAAATAAATAACATTAAACATGAAATACCTCAAATTACATTAATAGGAAATCAAAATCAACAAGAGTTCATAAACATGAAAGTAACAAAATAAAGGAAATAGCAAGTAACACCAAGAGAACAAAGACGTAATAACAAGAACTTGCAAATAAAACTAAATCAAAACAAGTAAAAACCTAAATCTAATAGAGATTTCACTAATCTACCCTAAATTTTAGAGAGAAGAGAGAGCTTATCTCTCTAGAAAAATGACCTAAAACATCTTCTAAACTAAACCTAATTGCTCTCCCGCTTGTCCTCTCTTGAATTTGGCCTCAAATACTTCAGAAATAAGTTAGATTTGGGCTTAAAGAGATCCAGAAATCGCAAGCCATGTGTTCTTTAAGTGAGTCACGTGCTTCGTGTCACATGTACGCCCAATGTCATGCGTACGTGCAACATGGCGAAATCTCAGGTCATGCGTACGCGGAAGGCATGCGTATGCGCAACTGGGTGAAATTCCAAAACTTCATTTCTTCATGAATTCTCTACATTTACATGCTTTTTCTTCATTTTTTTCAATCCAATCTTTGCCTTCTAAGCCTGAAATCACTAAACAAATACATCAAGGCATCAAATAGAACTAAAGTTAATTAAAATTGGCAAATTAAGGGCCTAAAAAACATGTTTTCAATCTTAAGCATAAATTAGGAGAAATTCACAAAACTATGCTATTTCATTGAATGAATGTAGGAAAAGTTGATAAAATTCACCAAATTCGATACAAGACAAACCATAAAATTGTGGTTTATCAAAGCCTAAGTGACTTAGCTCGATTAAACAGAAAAAAATAGCGAATTAAGCTGGCTGACTTCTCGGCCAAACAGATGCCTTTTTTTTTAAATAAGCTAGTTGTTCATACCCTGGACCGAGCTGTTAGGTCCGGGTTGGACGAAGACAAAGCGACCGACCTCCTGTAAGGTTGGTCGTCACCGACCTCTCCTTAAAAGAGGTCGGCCAAATCACCAGAGAGGCCCAAGCAGGCCCAAAACAAACGATCACCGCTCACCAGAAGGCAGTTGACCAAAAGATAAGGATCTTCTCCACAAAAGATAAGATAAGATAACCATCTTACCTCAAAGGAAGATCATCAAGCATTACTATAAGTACACTGGAGCACCCAGGTATAACTCATACTCCAATTCTACCAAAAACCTGCCTAAAGCCCGTACTGACTTAAGCATCGAAGTCTCTTGCAGGTACCACCCCCCTCCGGTGAACAAGGACCCGTAGCGCCTCCAGCATCAACAAGTCAGACACGGCAGCCCAATCCAGATCTCAAGATCTCATCCGAGATCGACCTCCCTGTTTCAGGTAACCCTCGGAACACTGGGGCCGTTGCCGAGGAACCTGGAAGTCATCCCATCGCTATGGCAAACAACCCTACCAATGACCTCAACTCGAGATTAGAAGAAGGAACGCCACTCAAGAACACAAATGCCACACCAAACTCCCCAAAGGATAATCCAAGGGAGACAAACAGACTCAGAATACAGAAATCCTAGATGCCATTCGTGAACAGCAGGATCGCCTCAAACAGCTCGAACAAGAAGCCGAACGTCAACGCAAAGCCGAGCGAGATCTACAAGATGGCGTCGAGAGCTGGAAGATAAACTCCTAAAGCTCAAAGCTGACCTCAAAACTAAAGCCGCTCGGTCCAACCGCGAAGATAGTCCCCACAAAGATCAAGACCCATTCACAAAAGAAATCATGAAGGCTAAAATCCCAAAGGACTTCAAAGCCCCTGACATGACCCTATATGATGGTACGTCTGACCCAAGTCATCACCTCAGCAACTTCAGAAGTTGGATGTTCCTCACGGACGCATCAGACGCAACCCGTTGCAAAGCTTTTCCAACCACCTTAACTAAAACGGCGATAACGTGGTTTGACAGCTTGCCACCAAGGTCGATCACAAGCTTTGATGATCTTGCTAAAAAGTTCTTAGCCAGGTTCTCCATCCAAAAAGATAAAACAAAGCACGCTCTGAGTTTGCTAGGAATTAAACAAGGAGATCGGAAAAGCCTCTGCAATTCATGGAAAGATTCAATAAAGCATGCCTTGACATACAAAACCTTCCTACAGAAGCAGCAATTTTGGGACTTATCAACGGACTACGGGAAGGACCCTTTAGCCACTCTATATCCAAAAAACACCCAACATCTCTAAATGAGGTACAAGAACGGGCGAAAAAATACATCAATATGGAAGAGAACTCCCGACTAGGAGAAGCCTCAAAAACCGGACTCTTCTACCCACCTCGGGACAAGGATAAAGAGTCCAGGAAAAAAAGAAGACCAACCTACTGAGAAACCCAGAAAGTACCACAATTACACCCCTCTTCGGGTGTCCCTTGTAGATATTTACCAAGAGATAAGCAACATTGAGAAGATCCCACCCACTCGCTCGATTAAACACAAGAGAGGAGGAAGTCGGACAGAGTATTGCGAATACCACCGGATCTACGGGCATCCACTAATGAGTGTGATGAGCGGATAATTTATACGCTTTTTGACATTGTTTTTAGTATGTTTTTAGTAGGATCTAGTTACTTAGATGAATAGTCGTGCCGTGACAGGGTGCGTGAGCATATTATTCGCTGAGAGGAGGGGATGTAGCCACTGACAACGGTGATGCCCTTGCATAAAGCCAGCCATGGAAAGGAGTAAGACTGATTGGATGAAGATAGCAGGAAAGCAGAGGTTCAGAGGAACGAAAAGCATCTCCATTCGCTTATCTGAAATTCCTACCAATGACTTACATAAGTGTCTCTATCCCTATTTTATTATATTAAATTCAAAAACCACATAACTGTTTTATATCCGCCTGACTGAGATTTACAAGGTGACCATAGCTTGCTTCATACCAACAATCTCCGTGGGATTCGACCCTTACTCACGTAAGGTATTACTTGGACGACCCAGTGCACTTGCTGGTTAGTTGTATCGAAGTTGTGACAGACTGTAAAACTAGATCAGAGTATCTGGCCTAAGAAGCCATTACCAGAGATCACAATTTCGTGCACCAAGTTTTTGGCGCCGTTGCCGGGGATTGTTTGAGTTTGGACAACTGACGATTCATCCTGTTGCTCAGATTAGGTAATTTTCTTTTTGTTTTGTTTTCAAAAATCTTTCAAAAAATATTTTCCTTTGTTTTCGAAAAAAAAAATTTACTAAAAATAATGTTTTCAAAAATAAATTATTCTATGGCTTCAAAATTTTTAAGAATGAATTCTAATGTTTCATGAAGCATGCTGAAGCCTATCTGGCTGTAAAGCCATACCCAAACTGCTTTGGGATTGGCTAATCACTTCAGTGGAGTCATGCCCAATCCTTTTGGATTGGGTATGTTAGGCTTGTCATGTCTGAATTACACTCATATTTTTATTAAAGCTTGGCTGGCTATTTCGAAAATATCTCCCCTCTTTTTCAAAATTTCTTTTTAATTTATTAATTATTTTAATTTTTAAAATCTTAATTTTCGAAAGTTTCTAACATTTTTCAAAAACCATTTTTCAAAAATCACTAACTCTTTTTCAAAATAATTTTCGAAAATTATCCCTCCCCCATCCTATTCTATTTATTCATTCATATCCAAACATCTCATCTCACATCTCTTCCATCCGTACAGTTCTGTTTCTTCCTCTACATCACATTCTTTGTCTCCCCCTCTTTTCTTCCACTCACAAAGGGATCCCTATATTGTGGTATAAAGGATCTCTATTATTATTATTATTTGGTGTTGGAGAGTTTCAACAAAGCTCTGCACATCTGTGAGGCTCCATGAGAGCCCACTGTCAAGCTATTGACATTAAAGGAGCGCTTGTTGGGAGGCAACGCAATGCTTATCTAATTCTTATTTTTCATGTTTTTCTTAGGTTCATGATCATGTGGAGTCACAAAATAAACAAAAAAATCAAAAACGGAATCAAAAACAGCAGAAGAAAAATCACACCCTGGAGGAGCATCTGTCTGGCGTTCAAACGCTAGAACAGAGCATAGTTCTGGCGCTGAACGCCCAGAATAGGAGCATCCTGGCGCTGAACGCCCAGAACAAGCATGGTTCTGGCGTTCAACGCCAGAAATGGCATCAAATGGGCGTTGAACGCCCAAAATGGGCACCAACCTGGCGCTGAACGCCCAGAGTTGTGTGCAAGGGCATTTTGCATGCCTAAATTGGTGCAGGGATGTAAATGCCTTGACACCTCAAGATCTGTGGACCTCACAGGATCACCTCAGGATCTGTGGACCCCACAGGATCCCCACCTACCTCCACTCACTCTCTTCTCTCTTCTCAATCATCCTCTATTCCCAATAAACACTCACCCCTTCTGTCTTCCATTTACCACTCACATCCATACACCCAATACCTTCAAAATTCAACATCTCTCTCCCACCCAATCCCACCCATATGGCCGAATACAAACTCCCATCCATCTCCTCCATATACCATGTGCTTGTGGCGTGAAGGTGTCAAGTGAAAACTTGAGACTGAGCGGTTAAAGTCAAGGTCCAAAGCAAAAAAAAAAGAGTGTGCTTAAGAACCCTGGACACTTCTAATTGGGGACTTTAGCAAAGCTGAGTCACAATCTGAAAGGGTTCACCCAATTATGTGTCTGTGGCATTTATGTATCCGGTGGTAATACTGGAAAACAAAGTGCTTAGGGCCACGGCCAAGACTCATAGAGAAGCTGTGTTCAAGAATCATCATACTGAAATAAGAGAGTCAATAACACTATTCGAAATCTGAAGTTCCTATAGATGCCAATCATTCTGAACCTCAATGGATAAAGTGAGATGCCAAGGGGATGTAGCCACTGACAACGGTGATGCCCTTGCATAAAGCCAGCCATGGAAAGGAGTAAGACTGATTGGATGAAGATAGCAGGAAAGCAGAAGTTCAGAGGAACGAAAAGCATCTCCATTCGCTTATCTGAAATTCCTACCAATGACTTACATAAGTGTCTCTATCCCTATTTTATTATATTAAATTCGAAAACCACATAACTGTTTTATATCCGCCTGACTGAGATTTACAAGGTGACCATAGCTTGCTTCATACCAACAATCTCCGTGGGATTCGACCCTTACTCACGTAAGGTATTACTTGGACGACCCAGTGCACTTGCTGGTTAGTTGTATCGAAGTTGTGACAGACTGTAAAACTAGATCAGAGTATCTGGCCTAAGAAGCCATTACCAGAGATCACAATTTCGTGCACCAGAGTGCTACGACCTGAAAAATGTCATAGAAAAATTAGCACGAGAAGGGAGATTAGATCGGTTCTTAGCCCACAGAGCGAACGAACCAAAAAAGAGAAGAAGGGATGAAGAGGGTGGACGAGCTGAACGCCCCCGTCACACTCCTGAGAGACATGTCCACATGATCAATGGAGGATTCGTAGGAGGACGGGTCTCTAAGTCATCCCACAAGAGACACTTTAAAGAGGTATACCACGTCGGAGGAGGGGACAGGTCGGTCGACCTCCCCGCAATTACTTTCACTCAAGAAGACGCCGTGGGCATCATCCCGGGGCATGATGACCCTGTGGTCATTACCATCATACTTGCCAATGCCAATCTCCACCAAACATTGGAAGACCAAGGAAGCTCTACAGATATCTTGTTCAAATCTGCCTTCGACAAACTCGGCCTACAGGAAAAAGGAGCTCAGAGCATACCCTAATAGTCTGTTCGGGCTCAAAGATACCCCAATCCAACCACTTGGGTACATCTCGCTACACACAACCTTCGAAAAAGGAACACGGTCTAGAACGCTAAGTATAAACTACTTTAGAACGAAACTCTCGCGCGATCTAGAATTTTCACAAATAAATTTGCGTTGTAAGTATAGCTTCTAGACCGACAAGAATTCCTTTCTTACAAAAGTTTGGTTGTCACAAGTAACAAAGCCCAATAAAATTTGTAACCGAAGTATTTAAACCTCGGGTCGTCTTCTTAAGGAATTGCAGGGAAGTATGAATTATTATTGGTTATGGAAATTATATATTTTTGGGTTTTTTGAAATAAGAAACAAGTAATTTAAATGGCAAGAAAGATAAATTAATAATAATAAAATCTCTTGGCAAGGTATAAGAAATTGAAGTCCTATCCTAGTTATCTTTATCAGGTGTGATGAAAATTGGATTTTGCTCCCACTTTAAATTAACCCTTACTAAATAAAGGAAAGTCAAGTGGACAAATTAATTTGATCCTCAGGTCCTAGTCAACTCCTATGGAGAGACTAGAGTTATTGGAGTTCAAATTAACCAGCAAAGAATTCCAATTTCAATCAACAGCTGAGTTGATAACTCAAGCGTTATAAATTACTTAACCAAAGCCAAAAGGGGAAAATATCTTAAATTAATTTAAAAGTATTCATAAATAAAATAAAGCAAAATTAAATCTGAAAAACCTCAATTTATATTAAATAAAAAGTTAGATTGAACGTAGGAATCCATAAACCAAATTGGCAACATCAAGTAATCAACTAAAGTAATAGAATAAATGGAAGTAGAAGAAAACATAAAGTAAAGTAAAGGAATATTAAACTTAGAATGAAGAAGATGAAATCGTAATCCTAATAGAAATCCTAAATCCTAATCCTAAGATAGAGGAGAGAGCCTCTCTCTTTAAAACTACATTTAAAACCTAAAAATTGTGTGTATGAAAAGTATGATTCTTGAATGGATACATTCTCCCACTCTGTAGCCTCTAATCTGTGTTTTCTGGACCGAAAACTGGGTCAAAAATAGCCCAGAAATCGTCCCCAGCAATTTCTGGTACGTACAGGTCGCTGCAAAGTCACGCGGAAGCGTCGTCCACGCGTTCGCGTCACCTGGCTTCAGGGCAGCTATGGCAAATTATATATCGTTGCTAAGCCTCGGACGTTAGCTTTCCAACGCAACTGGAACTGCGTCATTTGGACCTCTGTAGCTCAAGTTATGGTCAATTTTGGTACCAAGAGGTCAGGCTGGACAGCTTTAGCAGTTCCTTTAGTTTCTTGTATTCCTTCCACTTTTGCATGCTTCCTTTCCATCCTCTAAGCCATTCCTGTCCTGTAATCCTTGTAATCACTTAATGCACATATCAAGGCATCGAATGGTAATAAGAGAGGATTAATATTAGCAAATATAAGGCCAAAGAAGCATGTTTTCAATCATAGCACAAAATCAGGAAGGAGAATGTAAAACCATGCAAATAGTATGAATAAGTGTGCAAAGACTTGATAAAAATCACTCAATTGAGCACAAGATAAACCATGAAATAGTGGTTTATCAACTACATTGTAGTTGACATGAGCTCCGCCTACAATGCCCTCTTAGGTCGGACAATGCTGAATCAGCTCGCCGCAGTAGTCTCCAATCCGCACTTATGTATGAAGTTCCCAATGCCAGAAGGGATCGCCACCGTAAAGGGAGACAAAAAACTCACGCGACGCTACCAACAAAAGTTTGAACCTTAGAGGTGACCCTAGAGGAAAAGAAACTAACACTATTGAACTTGAGGGAACTCGAACTCGCAAAGAACTCCGTCCTCAACCAGAAGGCGAGACCGAGGAAGTTCATATCGGAGATACCCAAGACAAAATAACAAATATAGGGGCAAACTTAAGAGGAGACTTAAAAGAACTGCTGACAAAGTTCCTAAAGGAGAATGCTGACCTATTCGCTTGGAAGGCCACAGACATGCCCGGGATCGATCCTGGACTAATGTGCCATAAACTAGCAGTGTATCCTGGATCTCAGCCAGTACAACAGAAACGCAGGACGCTCAGCCCGGAAAGATTGCAAGCCATGGAGGAACAGGTGCAGGCCTTGTTAGAGGCAAGGTTCATAAGGGAGGTAAAGTACCCCATTATGGCTGGCTAATGTCGTACTGGTCAAAAAGTCAAATGGAAAGTGGCGGATGTGCACTGATTACACCGACCTCAACAAAGCCTGCTCAAAAGATCCCTACCCCTCCCGAACATAGATACTCTAGTCGATGCTTCACCGGGATACAAGTACCTTTCCTTTATGGACGCTTACTTGGGGTACAATCAAATTCCGATGTATCAGCCCGACCAAGAAAAAACCTCGTTCCTAACCGCAAGAGCAAACTACTACTATGTAGTCATGCCCTTTGGACTCAAGAACGCAGAGGCTACATACCAGAGATTGATGAACAAAGTCTTTGCCAACCATACTGGAAAGCTGATGGAAGTCTACGTGGATGACATGTTGATAAAGACGCAAAGAAAAGAAGCGCTATTACCTGACTTAGCTGAAGTATTCGACACCATAAGAAAGCACAGGATGAGACTAAATCCCGCAAAGTGCACTTTTGCAATAGAAGCTGGTAAATTCTTGGGCTTCATGCTCACCCAGAGGGGAATTGAACCGAACCCAGATAAATGTCAGGCCATACTCAGCATGAAATGCCCGACCTGTGTTAAGGAGGTACAACAGCTCAACGGAAGACTGGCAGCTCTGTCTAGATTCCTAGCAGGAGCAGCCCTAAGATCTCTTCCTTTCTATACAACATTAAAGAAAGGAAAGAAGTTTGAATGGACACCAGAATGTGAACAAGCCTTCCAAGACTTCAAGACATTTCTGGGACAGCCACCTATCTTTACTCGACCCCGGGAATGAGAGGAATTAATCCTTTACCTCGCCATGGGAAATCAGGTGATAGCCTCAGCCCTGGTTAGGGAGGATGAGAACGGAAAACAACCATCAACTTTATAAGTAACGCTTTGCAAGGGGCTGAACTAAACTACCAAAAGATAGAAAAGTTTGCCTACGCCCTCATACTAACCTCCCGAAGACCATACTTTCAAGCCCACACAATTCAAATACGAACCCACTAACCCATAAAAGGTATCCTACAAAAAACCAATTTAGCTGGAAGAATCCTACAATGGGTGGTGGAGTTGTCCGAATTTGTCCTCAAGTACGAAGCCCGGACAAATATCAAGTCACAATACCTGGCCGACTTCGTTGCAGAGTACACCGACACCCCCAGGCACCCCCGCTAACTGGAACCTCTATGTTGACGGCTCATCAAATAAAGTCGAAAGTGAAGCAGGTGTCATCCTGCAAAGTGACCAAGGAACTCAACTCGAACTCTCCTTAAGGTTCGAGTTCCCTGCCTCAAACAACCAAGCCGAGTATAAGGCCATATTGGTTGGTTTGAAACTAGCTAAAGAAGTTGGAGCTCAAAAGCTCACCATATTCAGCGATTCACAAATAGTCACTTCGCGAATAGAAGGAAGCTATCAGGCCAAGGATCCCACCATGAAGAAATACCTGGACAAGACCAGAGAACATCTCGAAAAATTTATGAGACACGAGATCCGACATATACCTCGGGAACAAAATGCCCGAGCTTATGCACTTTCAAAACTAGCCAGCACCAAACCAGGGGGCAACAGTAGAAGCCTCATCCAAGAAACACTGCAAAATCCATCAACTTCCGAGGAAGAGAAAGTCCTAACCATATCAGATCAGGATCAAGGATAGATGACTCCCATAATCAGCTACCTCAAATCCGAGACACTCCCAGCAGATAAAAAGGAGGCAAAAAGGCTAGTACGAGAAGCACCGTACTACACCATAATACAAGACGTCCTATATAGGAGAGGAATCTCTACACCCGTCCTAAAATACGTCCCAACCTCTACTACTAGAGAAGTCCTAGAAAAAGTTCACTGTGGCATGTGTGGCAATCATCTTGGGGCGCGAGCTCTTTCTAAAAAGGTACTCTAAGCTGGTTTTTACTGGCCGTCCTTACAAAAGGAACCAACAGAATTCGTCAATACATGCTCCCCATGTCAGAAGCATGCCAACTTCCACATAGCTCCACCCGAAGAACTCATCTGCGTCACTTCACCCTAGCCATTCGTAAAGTGGGGGCTCGACCTCCTCAGACCATTTCCCCAGGGATCAGGGCAAGTTAAGTTCCTCATTGTAGGAATAGACTATTTTACAAAGTGGATCGAGGCTGACCTTTAGCCACTGCCATTGCCCAAAGAAGTCGGAAGTTCCTATACAGAAATATTGTCACAAGGTTTGGAGTCCCGTGCTCCATCACCACAGACAGTGGCACTCAGTTCACCGACACAGACTTCAGAAACCTGGTAGCCAATTTGAAAATCAAGCACCAGTTTACCTCTGTAGAACACCCACAAGCCAACGGACAGGCGGAAGCAGCCAACAAAGTCATACTAGCCGGGCTAAAATAGAGACTACAGGATGCTAAGGGAGCTTGGGCCGAAGAGCTCCCGCAAGTCCTATGAGCATACCGGACAACACCACACTCCACAACCGGGGATTCACCCTTTCGACTTGCTTATGGAATGGAGGCAATGATCCCTGTAGAAATAGAGGAAGGATCCCCTAGAGTGACCCTCTATAATGGCAGCACTAACTCCCAAGCACAAAGGGAAGAGCTTGACTTACTTCCAAAAGTCCGAGAAAGAGTCCGGATTAGAGAGGAAGCACTAAAGCATATAATGGCTTTAAGGTATAATCGAAAGGTAATCAAGCGAAGCTTCACCACCAATGATCTCATCTTAATCCGAAATGATATTAGAGCAGGTCGATCAGGGAAAGGAAAGCTATGATGAGGGAAAAATGATTCCACACAAACTCACCGGCAAGTGTACCGGGTCACATCAAGTAGTAATAACTCACATGAGTGAGGTCAATCCCACAGGGATTGATGGATTGAGCAACTTTAGTTTGGTGACGAATTTAGTTAAGCGAATAGTTGATGATTTGAGTGAAATTCGGTTAACAGAAGTGAAATTGCAAGTAAACTAAAGAACAGAATGAAAATTGGCAGAAGCTGAAAGTGTTGAAGAAGTAAATTGCAGAAACTTAACGTACAAGAAATTAAATGAGCAAAAACTTAAAGATCAAGGAAGGTAAATAACTAAAACTTAAAGAGCAAGGAATTAAATGAGCAGCAACTTAAAGTGCAAGAAAACGTAAATTGCATGAAGAATAAAGGGAATTGGGTATTGGGAACCAAAATAGATTTGAAAAATATAAATTGCAGTAAATCAAAGAACTCTCAGATGAGGAAATTCATAAAATAGATCAATCAAAATTCTGGTACCAAAATAGAAATGGAAAATTGCAGAAGGATTAAAACAGAACTAAGACTAAGATCTCAAGTGCTCTCTTAACAAAACAGGAAAGAAGAAATTGCAGAGAAAAGAAAACTAGAAAGAAAACTAAGATCGGATCTCCAATTCCTAAAACAAGAAGCAGGGGAAAATAAAAGAAAACTCCAAGATGAAGAAATTCAGAAGAATTCTCCAATCAGAGTTCCAAAACCAGAAACAGAAAATCAAAGGTTGCAGAACAGAAAAAACGAAACAGAAAGGTAAATTCAGATCTGATCTCTCTAATTCTAACAAATTCTAAAAGAAAAATTAAAACAGAGCTCCCTTATGAAATCAAAATCTTCTCTATTTATACACTTCCCGATTCTGGCTTCCCGTCCTTGAAGTGGGCTTTTTGGCCTTATATGGAGCGGATCAGAATTGCAGCTTCCAGGGGACGTTGCGTTCTCAAAGTGAGCGCAACGTTCACTTTTCCACACGTACGCGTCTCTGACACGTGCGAGTCCTTTTTCGCTTTTTGTTCATTGACGCGTACGCGTCAAGTACGCGTGCGCGTCACTATCAACTTTAGCTCCAAACATGCTTGCGCGCCATGATCACACGTACGCGTCCTCAGCAGCGTTCTCTTATTGAGCGCTACGTTTGCGTAATGAATGTTGCCCCACGCGTACGCATCATGCACGCGTGCGCGTGGGTAGCAAAATCTCAATTTAGGCTTCAGTGCCAGCCACGCGTGCGCGTGCTTTGTCCTAGATGCACCATCGATGCGTGCGCATCATGCACGCGTGCACGTCATGCACGCGTGCGCGTCGATTTCAAAACTTTGCCTCCAAACTTGAACGTGCCCGAAAATGCTGAGTAAATGAACATTTCGCTCTTTTTGAAAACGAGCGCCAACCACTATCACGCATATGCGTCGTGCACGCGTATGTGTGGATCTTCAAAAATCCATCCCTGATGCGTGAGCGTCCGTTACGCGTGCGCGTCGCAAGTGAGCGTGGCGTTCATTATTTGAACGCAACGTTGTACTGCAGTGCTTCTCCTTTTCTTCATTTTCTCACCTGAATTCACCAAACAAGCAATCAAAGTCTCACCAAAATCACAAGAATTTGCATCAATCATAATAATCACTTAATTCTTGCCTAAATCTCATGATTTTGTATAAATAAATGATGTTTATTTGAATCAAAATAATCATGAAATTCCACTCCAACCACTTACTTATTATACAAAAAAGTGCATAAACCTAATAAAACAACTGAAAAATGCTTGTGAAACTAGCATAAGATGACTTGTAATCACAATACCAAACTTAAATCTTGCTTGTCTTCAAGCAAGAAAAGAATTATGCACAAAGGTTCTTTCAATTGGAATGGATTGAAGAATAACTTGTAATGCCCTGTAAGTGAAGTGATTAAGTGACAGTGGGGTGAACTCTAAATTATATGCTCATGCAAGGGCTTCAGTGCTTACTAGTCCCCACATCTTTGAAGTCTTAGATCTTAGGATTTTCATCCAAATAATATCATGGAGATCTCTCTATAGGTAATTACCTTGAAGCAGCTTATGGTTTCTGTGTTTTGAGATTAACTCTAAGTGTCATGTCTCAAAGCGGCTCTTTAAATAAGCTTTCAATCAATACTCCTAAACCAGTTGGTTTTAAGGTATTAGGTGTTGAAGCACCCCTTAGGATTTACTTGCTCAAGCCTCTCTCTTTGACACAATTCTACCACAAGCATTTAACTAGGACAGTAACTCTTTGAGTTCTTATTTCTTTCTTTTTTTCTTTCTCCTAGTAATTGATGCTCAGAGCCTTTTGCCATGTTCTTTTGTTTTTCTGTTTCTCTTGTTTTCTTTTGTTGCTGCTTTTTGGATCAATAAATGTTTGAGAATCTCCACACTACTTCTTTGAACTCTATGTCCTGCCTATGAGCTCCCATGCAAATTTTCATAAACATGCAACCTCAATACACAATAATACAACTAGAACCACCACTTCTCTTAATCTTTTGCTTGCTTCAAAACTTTTTAATTCCACAATCCTTCTTTTCAAAGAACTGTCCTTTGATGCCTTTTTGAAATATTGAGTGCAAGCAGGTTTTCAAGAGTATAGTGTTGTGAACTATCAAGCATCTCAGTTATTGAATTACAGAGAAGCTATACTAGGTAGACAGACAGGGGTACAATATCACTTCCAATCATAGCAGTGTCTAATACAAAACAATCACTTAACAATACGACTTTTTTGGAGTTTACTTGCTTTACTCCTTATCATCATCATTGCTGGTCTTCACATTCCTCTTTATCTCTTTGGTTGATGATGTTTAATCCTTCTAAAAACTTGGATGATCCTCTACAATGATATTGGAAGCTGCTTGTTCCCCAAGCACTTGAAAAATGGTTAGCGTGCATGTATATTTGTAAACTTTTGAACTTAGATTGGTGTGTGAACACCAAACTTAGTTCTTTGCCTTATGCAGTAGTTTGTACATATGCAGAAAACCACATGTGCTCTTAGTAAGAAAACATACTATAAACTATAAAATCAAGCTATGAACTAGAAAACAGACTATGAACTAAAAACTAAACAATCGTTAAGTAGTTTCTCTGATTGTTTGGAGCTGGTAACTAGTCATGCTGAGGGTGCAATGTATTCTAAGATCTTTGGTGGAACACCAAACCTAGCATTCAACATTCACCCTTGAATTACTTTGGTGTGTAACACCAAACTTAGCTCCTTACAATACAGATAAATCTACTTAACTTTCTTATTGAAATAGTGAAGGAAGAGAGAGTTACCTCCAGTTGAGTTACCTCCCAACAAGCGCTCTTTTATCGTCCCTAGCTTGACGATTCTCCCTCATTAGGGAGGGTGATGAACATAATGCCTCAACCCTTCCCCACTTACTGTAAGTTTTCCTCCAGTATCATTCTTGATAATTTCCACATGTTCAAGTGAGAGGATCTTATTCACTATGTAGTTTCCAAAGAAATGTGTTGATGTTTCTATTGGTTGGTAAGCTAGCATCACTTCGTCCCCTGGTGTGAAGCCTTCAGTGGAAATTTTCTTATTTCTCCACCCTCTTGGCACTTTCTTCTTAGAATTCTTTTCTTTTTCCAAGAGGTGGTTCATGTTTTGGAGTCACAATCTTTGGAAGGTTCTTGCTGAGGATCTCTGATGAGCGGATAATTTATACGCTTTTTGGCACTGTTTTTAGTATGTTTTTAGTATATTTTAATTAGTTTTTATTATATTTTTATTAGTTTTTATTTAAAATTCAGTTTTCTGGACTTTACTATGAGTTTGTGTATTTTTTTGTGATTTCAGGTATTTTCTGGCTGAAATTGAGGGACTTGAGCAAAAATCTGATTCAGAGGCTGAAAAAGGACTGTAGATGCTGTTGGATTCTGACCTCCCTGCACTCGAAGTGGATTTTATGGAGCTACGGAAGCCCAATTGGTGCGCTCTCAATTGTGTTGGAAAGTAGACATCCTGGGCTTTCCAGTAATACATAATAGTCCATACTTTGCCCGAGATTTGATGGCCCAAATAGGCGTTCCAAGTCAGCTCAAGAATTCTGGCGTTTAACGCCGGAACTGGCATAAAAACTGGAGTTAAACGCCCAAACTGGCACAAAAGCTGGCATTTAACTCCAAGAAAAGTCTCTACACATGAAAACTTTAATTCTCAGCCCAAGCACACACCAAGTGGGCCCCGGAAGTGGATTTTTACATTAAACACCCTAGCTTACTCATTTTCTGTAACCCTAGGTCACCAGTTTACTATAAAAATTACTTTTAGTGATTCGTCTTGTACCTCATGATACTATACACGTTTCTTATTGTATTCTCTATGGCATGAATCTCTAAACCCCATTGTTGGGGGTGAGGAGCTCTGCTGTTCTTCATGAATTAATGCAATTACTACTGTTTTCCATTCTATCACGCTTGCTTCTATTCTAAGATATTCATTCGCACTTCAACCTGATGAATGTGATGATCCGTGACACTCATCACCATTCTCACCTATGAACGCATGCCTAACAACCACCTCCGTTCTACCTTAGATTGAATGCATATCTCTTAGCCTCATGATTCAGATCAGAATCTTCGTGGTATAAGCTAGAATTATTGGCGGCCATTCCTGAGATCCGGAACATCTAAACCTTGTCTGTGGTATTCTGAGTAGGATCTGGGAAGGGATGGCTGTGACGAGCTTCAAACTCGCGATTGTTGGGCGTGTGACAGACGCAAAAGGATCAATGGATCCTATTCCAGCATGATCGAGAACCGACAGATGATTAGCCGTCCGGTGACAGCGCATTTGGAATGTTTTCACTGAGAGGACGGGAAGTAGCCATTGACAACGGTGATGCCCAACATAAAGCTTGCCATGGAAGGAGCCTTGTGTGTATGAAGAAGAAGATAGTAGGAAAGCAGAGATTCAGAAGACAAAGCATCTCCAAAGCCTCAACATGTTCTTCATTACTGCATAACAAGTATTTATTTCATGTTCTTTTACTTTTTACAATTAAATCTGAGAATTATTGATATCCTGACTAAGAGTTACAAGATAACCATAGCTTGCTTCAAGCCAACAATCTCCGCGGGATCAACCCTTACTCACGTAAGGTATTACTTGGACGACTCAGTGCACTTGCTGGTTAGTTGTGCGGAGTTACAAAAGTGTGATTGTAATTTCGTGCACCAAGTTTTTGGCGCCGTTGCCGGGGATTGTTTGAGTTTGGACAACTGACGGTTTATCTTGTTGCTTAGATTAGGAATATTTTATTTTTGTTGGTTTAGAGTCTTTTATTTGACTTTAATTTCATATTTTAAGTTTGGTGTCAATTGCATGCTTTTACTCTCTTTTAATTTTTTCGAATTTGCATGTTCTTAGTCTTTCTTGATCTTTAAAAATTCTAAGTTTGGTGTCTTCTTTGTTTTTTCTTTAATTTTTCGAAAATATTATGCTTGATTTTCTAAAAATTTTAAGTTTGGTGTCCCTTGTGCTTTTATTTACTTAAAAATTTTTCAAAAATTGTTCTTGGTGTTCATCTTGATCTTCAAAGTATTCTTGGTGTTCATCTTGACATTCAAAGTTTTCTTGTTTGTTCTCTGTGTTTTGATCTAAAATTTCTAAGTTTAGTGTCATTTTGTTATTTTTCTCTTTCCTCATTAAAATTCAAAAATTTAAAAAAAATATCTTTTCCTTATTTTACTCATAAATTTCGAAATTTTGCATTAATTTAGTCAAATATTTTCAAAATCATATCTTTTTTTTAGTCAAGTCAATAGTCTAATTTCAAAAATTGATCTTTTCAAATCTTTTTCAAAAATCAAATCTTTTTAATTTCTTCAATCATATCTTTTTTTTTTATAAATTGCAATCATATCTTCTCAATCATATATTTTTCAAAATAATTTTCAATCATAACTTTTTTTTTATAAATTGCAATCATATCTTCTCAATCATATCTTTTTTAAAATAATTTTCAATCATATCTTTTTGATTGCTAATTCCAAAATCTTTCTAATTAATTAATTAATTTATTTTTCAATTTGCTTTTATTTTATTTTCCTCTAATTTTCGAAAACCATATCCAAAATTTTTCAAATCTTTTTAATTAATTAGCCATTTTAGCATTCGAATTATTTATTTATCTTTTTACTTTTTCTTAAATTTTCAAAACTTTTATTTTATTTTTTTCGGTTACTTTTAATTAAATAAAATAAAAAAAATTCATATCAATTCCCTTTTCTCCATCATGGACCTAAGTGGAAGTGAACAGTCCAGAAAGACTCTGGGGTCATATGCTAACCCCATTACAGCTGCATATGGGAGTAGCATCTGTATACCTCCCATCAAAACAAGCAGTTTTGAGCTAAATCCTCAGCTCATTATCATGGTGCAGCAAAATTGCCAGTATTCCGGTCTTCCACAGAAAGAACCTACTGAGTTTCTGGCACAGTTCTTACAAATTGCTGACACAATACGTGATAAAGAAGTGTATCAGGATGTCTACAGATTATTATTGTTTCCATTTGCTGTAAAAGATCAAGCTAAGAGGTGGTTAAATAACCAACCCACAGCAAGCATAAAAACATGGAGACAATTAACAGACAAATTCCTGAATCAATTTTACCCTCCAAAAAGGATGACACAGCAAAGGCTGGACATCCAAGGCTTTAAACAAGAGGATCATGAATCCCTTTATAATGCCTGGGAGAGGTATAGAGGGATGCTAAGGAAATACCCCTCTGAAATGTTTTCAGAGTGGGTACAGTTAGACATCTTTTACTATGGGCTTACAGGAAGAGCTCAAATGTCTCTAGACCACTCAACTGGTGGATCTATACACATGAGAAAAACAATTAAAGAGGCTCAAGAACTCATAGATACAGTTGCTAGAAATCAACATCTGTACTCAAACAGTGAGTCCTCCATAAAAGAAGAGGCTATGGCAGTAACTACTGATCCTAATCCTTAAGAACAGATTGTTGAACTTAATCAGCAATTACTCCTTATGACAAAATAATTAGCAGAATTCAAAGAGATGCTCCAAGACACTAAAAATGCTAACAAGAATATGGAAGCACAATTGAATCAGACAAGACAGCAGCTATCTAAACAGATAACAGAAGAATGCCAAGCTGTCCAATTAAGGAGCGGGAAGACATTGAATAAATCAGCTCAAAGTAGCAGAAAGCCAAGAAAGGAACAACTGATAGAGGACGACCAAATCACTGCCAAAAATCCCTCTGAGGACAGTAAGAGCCCAGAGAGGAATAATTCTGGCGTTCAAACGCCAGAAAAGGGTGAAAGACTGGCGTTAAACGCCCAGTGGATGCCCAATCCTGGCGTTCAAATACCAATGAGGGATCAGACACCTGCAAGTACTGATAGTAACCCCTCTAAGAAGGCTTCTCCAACCACCTCTGTAGGGAATAAACCTGCAGCAACTAAGGTTGAAGAATATAAAGCCAAGATGTCTTATCCTCAGGATAAACAATTTTCCCGCTTTGCAGACTATCTCAGGACTCTTGAGATAAAGATCCCATTTGCAGAGGCACTTGAGCAAATACCCTCTTATGCTAAGTTCATGAAAGAGATCTTAAGTCATAAGAAGGATTGGAGAGAAACTGAAAAAGTGTTTCTCACTGAAGAATGCAGTGCACTCATTCTGAAAAGCTTACTAGAGAAGCTTCAAGATCCAGGGAGCTTTATGATACCATGCACAATAGAGGGTGCTTGTACTAAGACAGCTCTATGTGACTTTGGAGCAAGTATCAATCTAATACATGCATCCACCATTAGAAAGCTTGGCTTGACTGAAGAGGTCAAACCAACCCGGATATGTCTTCAACTTGCTGATGGCTCCATTAAATACCCATCAGGCATAATTGAGGACATGATTATCAAGGTTGGGCCATTTGCCTTTCCCACTGACTTTGTAGTACTGGAAATGGAGGAGCACAAGAGTGCAACTCTGATTCTAGGAAGACCTTTCCTAGCAGCTGGACGAACTCTCATTGATGTCCAAAATGGGGAAGTGACCCTGAGAGTCAATGAGGATGAGTTCAAGTTAAATATTGTCAAAGCTATGCAGCATCCAGACATGTCAAATGACTGCCTGAGCATTGATATTATTGACTCCCTGGTAGAAGAGGTCAATATGACTGAAAGTCTTGAATCAGAGCTAGAGGACATCTTTAAAGATGTTCAGCCTGAGCTGGAGGAATCAGAGGAAATAAAAGAGCCTCTGAAAATCCCTCAGGAAGAGGAGAAACCTCCTAAACCCGAGCTCAAACCACTACCACCATCCCTAAAATATGCATTTCTGGGAGAGGGTGACACTTTTCCAGTGATCGTAAGCTCTGCTTTAAATCCACAGGAAGAGAAAGCACTAATTCAAGTGCTAAGGACACACAAGACAGCTCTTGGGTGGTCCATAAGTGACCTTAAGGGCATTAGCCCAGCAAGATGCATGCACAAGATCCTATTAGAGGATGATGCTAAGCCAGTGGGTCAACCACAGAGGCGGCTAAATCCAGCCATGAAAGAAGTGGTGCAGAAAGAGGTCACTAAGTTACTAGAGGCTGGGATTATTTATCCTATTTTTGATAGCTCCTGGGTGAGTCCTGTCCATGTTTTCCCTAAGAAGGGAGGAATGACAGTGGTTCATAATGAAAAGAATGAACTAGTTCCTACAAGAACAGTTACAGGGTGGCGTATGTGTATTGACTATAGAAGGCTCAATACAGCCACTAGAAAGGATCATTTTCCTTTACCATTCATAGACCAGATGCTAGAGAGACTAGCAGGTCATGAATACTACTACTTTTTGGATGGCTATTCAGAATACAACCAAATTGCAGTAGATCCTCAGGACCAAGAGAAAACAGCATTCACATGTCCTTTTGGAGTATTTGCTTACAGAAGTCTGCCCTTTGGTCTATGTAATGCACCTGCAACCTTTCAGAGGTGCATGCTCTCTATCTTCTCTGATATGGTAGAAAAATTTCAAGAAGTCTTCATGGATGACTTTTCAGTATTTGGAGACTCATTCAGCTCCTGTCTTGACCATTTAGCACTTGTTCTGAAAAGATGCCAAGAGACCAACCTATTTTTAAACTGGAAAAAATGTCACTTCATGGTGACTGAAGGAATTGTCCTTGGGCATAAAATTTCTAACAAGGGAATAAAGGTGGATCAAGCTAAAGTGGAAATAATTGAAAAATTACCACCACCTGCCAATGTAAAGGCAATCAGAAGCCTTTTGGGACATGCAGGATTCTACAGGAGGTTTATAAAGGATATTTCAAAAATTACAAAACCTTTGAGTAATCTGCTAGCTGCTGACAAGCCATTTGTATTTGACACCTCAGGATCTGTGGATCCCACAGGATCCCCACCAACCTCAACTCACTCTCTTTTCACAATTTTTTATAATAATCTTCCTTAAATACCCTTCACTATTCAAATTCAAACCACTTTCCCTCCCGAACCCCCCTCCATCTCCTCTATTTTTTCTTCTTCTACTCTCTTCTCTCTTTTTTTGCTTGAGGAGGAGCAAACCTTCTAAGTTTGGTGTGGTAAAAGCATTACTTTTTGTTTTTCCATAACCATTTATGAGGACAAGCCCATCACTAAGAAAAGGATGGAGCAAATCAACACCTCTCTAGGAGAATTAAGTTCCAATATGGGACAACTAAGGGTGGAGCACCAAGAGCATTCCATCCTCCTTCATGAAATTAGAGAAAACCAAAGAACCATGAGGGAGGAGCAACAAAGTCAAGGAAGAGACATTGAGGAACTCAAGCACTCCATAAGATCTTCAAGAGGAAGAACAAGCCGCCATCACTAAGGTGGACCCGTTCCTTAATTTCCTTGTTCTTTATTTTCTATTTTTCAAATTTTTATGCTTTATATGTTTGTGTCTTTATTACATGATCACTAGTGTCTTAGTGTCTCTGCCTTAAAGCAATGAAAATGAATCCATCACCTTTCTTAAATGAAAAATATTTTTAATTGAAAAAGAAAAAGAAGTGCATGAATTTCAAATTTTAAAACAGTTTAGTTATTTTGATGTGGTGGCAATACTATTATTTTTCTGAATGAATGCTTGAACAGTGCATATTTTTGAATTTGATTGTTTATGAATGTTAAAATTGTTGGCTCTTGAAAGAATGATAGAAAAGGAGAAATGTTATTTGATAATCTGAAAAATCATAAAATTGATTCTTGAAGCAAGAAAAAGCAGTGAAAAGCTTGCAAAAAAAAAAAAGCAAAAAAAAAGAAAAAGAAAGAAAAAGAAAAAGCAAGCAGAAAAAGCCAATAGCCTTTTAAACCAAAAGGCAAGGGTGGAATAAAAAGGGATCCAAGGCTTTGAGCATTAGTGGATAGGAGGGCCCATAGGAATAAAATTCTGGCCTAAGCGGCTAAACCAAGCTGTCCCTAACCATGTGCTTGTGGCGTGAAGGTGTCAAGTGAAAACTTGAGACTGAGCGGTTAAAGTCGTGGTCCAAAACAAAAAGAGTGTGCTTAAGAGCTCTGGACACCTCTAATTGGGGACTCTAGCAAAGCTGAGTCACAATCTAAAAAGGTTCACCCAGTTATGTGTCTGTGGCATTTATGTATCCAGTGGTAATACTGGAAAACAAAGTGCTTAGGGTCACGGCCAAGACTCATAAAGTAGCTGTGTTCAAGAATCAACATACTTAACTAGGAGAATCAATAACACTATCTAGATTCTGAGTTACTATAGAAGCCAATCATTCTGAACTTCAAGGATAAAGTGAGATGCCAAAACTATTCAGAGGCAAAAAGCTAAAAGCCCCGTTCATCTAATTAATACTGATCTTCATAGATGTTTTTATAACTCATTGTATATTCTCTTCTTTTTATCCTATTTGATTCTTAGTTGCTTGGGGACAAGCAACAATTTAAGTTTGGTGTTGTGATGAGCGGATAATTTATACGCTTTTTGGCACTATTTTTAGTATGTTTTTAGTATATTTTAATTAGTTTTTATTATATTTTTATTAGTTTTTATTTAAAATTCACTTTTCTGGACTTTACTATGAGTTTGTATGTTTTTCTATTATTTCAGGTATTTTCTGGCTGAAATTGAGGGACCTGAGCAAAAATCTGATTCAGAGGCTGAAAAAGGACTGCAGGTGCTGTTGGATTCTGACCTCCCTGCACTCGAAATGGATTTTCTGGAGCTACAAAAGCCCAATTGGCACGCTCTCAATTGCGTTGAAAAGTAGACATCCTGGGCTTTCCAAAAATATATAATAGTCTATAATTTGCTCGAGATTTGATGGCCCAAATAGGCATTTTAAGTCAGCTCAAGAATTCTGGCGTTTAACGCCGGAACTGGCATAAAAACTGGAGTTAAACGCCCAAACTGGCACAAAAGCTGGCGTTTAACTCCAAGAAAAGTCTCTACATATGAAAAATTCAATGCTCAGCCCAAGCACACACCAAGTAGGCCTCGGAAGTGGATTTTTACATTAAACACCCTAGCTTACTCATTTTCTGTAACCCTAGGTCACCAGTTTACTATAAAAACTACTTTTAGTGATTCATCTTGTACCTCATGATACTTTACATGTTTCTTATTGTATTCTCTACGGCATGAGTCTCTAAACCCTATTGTTGGGGGTGAGGAGCTCTGCTGTTCTTCATGAATTAATGCAATTACTACTGTTTTCCATTCTATCATGCTTGCTTCTATTCTAAGATATTCATTCGCACTTCAACCTGATGAATGTGATGATCCGTGACACTCATCACCATTCTCACCTATGAACGCGTGCCTGACAACCACCTCTATTCTACCTTAGATTGAATGCATATCTCTTAGCCTCATGATTCACATCAGAGTCTTCGTGGTATAAGCTAGAATTATTGGCGGCCATTCTTGAGATCCGGAACGTCTAAACCTTGTCTGTGGTATTCTGAGTAGGATCTGGAAAGGGATGACTGTGACGAGCTTCAAACTCGCGATTGTTGGGCGTGTGACAGATGCAAAAGGATCAATGGATCCTATTCCAGCATGATCGAGAACCGACAGATGATTAGTCGTGCTGTGACAGTGCATTTGGAACGTTTTCACTGAGAGGACGGGAAGTAGCCATTGACAATGGTGATGCCCAACATAAAGCTTGCCATGGAAGGAGCCTTGCGTGTGTGAAGAAGAAGATAGTAGGAAAGCAGAGATTCAGAAGACAAAGCATCTCCAAAGCCTCAACATGTTCTTCATTACTGCATAACAAGTATTTATTTCATGTTCTTTTACTTTTTACAATTAAATCTGAGAATTATTGATATCCTGACTAAGAGTTACAAGATAACCATAGCTTGCTTCAAGCCAACAATCTCCGTGGGATCGACCCTTACTCACGTAAGGTATTACTTGGATGACCCAATGCATTTGCTGGTTAGTTGTGCGGAGTTACAAAAGTGTGATGGTAGTTTCGTGCACCAATCTCATATAGAGGTTTTGGTTGTGGTTCCTTCTCAACTCCTTGAGCTTGTTGCAGCATTTCTACATCTTCCATTTCTTTCCAGTATGAGCTTAAGTGTATTGAGAGTGACTCATCAGGTGCCTCTTCCAAGTTTGGATCTCTCAGATCAATCTTCTTACACTCTTCTTCTTGATTGGGATCTTGCAAACTCTTGAAGACAGGAAACACTATATACTCTTCGTGCACTCTCAGCATTAATTCTCCCTTCTCAACATCTATTAATGCTTTGCCTGTAGCTAGAAAAGGTCTCCCTAGAATGATGGGGGTGTTATGATCTTCCTCTATGTCTAGAATGACAAAGTCAACTGGGAGGAAAAATTTTCCCACCTTTACCAGTACATTCTCCACAACTCCAAGTGCTTGCTTAATGGATTTGTCTGCCATTTGGAGAGCTATCTATGTGGGTTTTAATTCATGAATTTGAAGCTTCTTTATCAAGGATAGAGGCATCAAATTGATGCTTGCACCAAGGTCACAAAATGCTCTCTCAATTACTATGTTGCCTGTGGTGCAGGGGATATGAAAGCTCCCTAGGTCTTTCCTCTTTCTTGGCAATTCTCTCTGGATGATGGCACTACATTCCCTGGTCATCACAACTATTTGTCCTTCTTTTTGGGATCTTTTCTTTGTCAACAATTCCTTCATGAACTTAGCATATAGTGGCATCTGTTCAAGTGCTTCTATAAAGGGGATGTTGATGTGCAGTGTCTTGAATATCTTGAAGAATTTGGAGTATTGCTTCTCTTTGTTCTCTCCCTTGAACCATTGAGGATATGGTAGCATTGGTTGGTATGCTTCCACTACCTTCTTCTTGGTTGAGTTATCATTCTGTGTGGGAAGTTCTTGCTCCTTCATTTCTTCTTTTGAGCCTTCTTTGTTATGTTCTTCTTGAGTAATAGCTTCCTTCTCCACCTTCTTTCCACTTCTCAAAGTGATTGCTTTGCACTCTTCCCATTTGATGGCTTTTCCTGTGTCTCTTGGGTTGTTTTCAGTGGTACTAGGGAATGCATTTGTTCACTTTTCACCTGTCTCTGTAATTTGTTTAGCCATTTGTCCCATCTGTCTCTCAAGATTTCTTATTGAGGCCTCTTGGTTTTTGAGTGTCAGGGCTTGATCTTGTCTTGTCATTTCTTGAGTTTTGATGAGTTTCTCCATCAATATTTCTAAGTTAGAAATCATCTGAGAGTCTGGATGTGGTTGCATGGGATGTGATAGCTGTTGGTGAAAGTTATTTGGAGCATTGAGATGGGTGTCTTGTGAGTTATTGTGGGGTGGATGATACGTGTTTTGTGGGTTTTTGTATTGGTTAGAGTTGTTGGATGAATGATTGTGGTTGTTTGTGTTGCGAGAGTTATTGGAATTGTGGTTTCTCTGCCATTGATTTTGATTCTCTCCCCACTTCAGATTAGGGTGGTTCCTCCAAGAAGAGTTGTAAGTGTTTCCATGGAACTCATTCTGTCCAGCACCTTGGTTATGCATGTATTGAACCTGTTCAGGCTGCTACTCTTCATAGCTCTTTTCTTGTTGTCCCCACACCATTGGTGGCTGATTGGTTGTGCTTACTGCTGCAAGTTGTAGTCCATCCATCCTCTTTGACATCATCTCCATTTGTTGTTGTAGTTGCTGATGCATCATCTTATTGTGAGCTAATATTGCATCAACTCCTTCAAGTTCAAATACACCTTTCTTTGGAGCTGCTTGTCTTTCAGAGTAGTAGAAGTACTCATTGTTGGCCACCATGTCTATGAGATCATGTGCCTCTTGAGCAGTTTTCATCATTTACAAAGATCCTCCTGAAGAATAATCCAAAGCTTTCCTTGAAGGCATGGACACTCACTAAACATTCCTTCTGGACACCTTCTAATCAAAGCTTTATACCTCTCCCAGGCTTCATACAATGATTCTCCTTCTAGCTGTCTGAAGGCTTACACATCAGTTTTTATCTTAATGACTCTCTGGGGTGGATAGAATTTGGCTAAAAATTTGCTAACTAAATCATCCTAATTGGTGATGCTTTCTTTAGGGAAGGTTTCTAACCAATGTGTGGCTTTGTCTCTCAGTGAAAATGGGAATAACAAGAGTTTATAGATGTCAGGGTGGACTCCATTGGTTTTGACAGTGTCACAGATTCTCAAAAACACAGAGAGGTGTTGGTTTGGATCTTCAGCAGCACTTCCTCTATATTGACAATTATTCTGAACCAGGGTAATCAATTGAGGCTTGAGTTCGAAGTTATTAGCATGGACATTGGGGTTAGGATACTGCTACCATAATTCCTTGGGTTGGGGATAGTGTAAGAGGCTAAAACTCTTATCTGAGGCTGGCCATTGTTGTTAGCCACATCCTCAAGTGGATTTGGGATGTTACCCTCCATTTCTTGATCCTATTCTTCTGATTCTTCTTCTCCTACAACTCCCTTTCCTATTGCTTCTCTTCTCAATCTCAAGAGTGTCCTCTCTGGCTCAGAATCAAAAGAGGTGGGTGCACCTCTTTTTCCTCCTAGCATACAACACAAACAAAACCAAAAAACAAAAATAAAACAATCTACTGCTAGAGTGTGGTTAAGGTTAGTTAAAACAAAATCTCAAACAGTTAAAATACTTAACAAAAACAAAGAAAAAAATGCTTAATCTGGATTATCACCTACTTAATCATTGTCAATCTAAATCAATCCCCGGCAACGGCGCCAAAAACGTGATGAGGGAAAAATGAGTCCACACAAACTCACCGGTAAGTGTACCGGGTCGCATCAAGTAGTAATAACTCACAGGAGTGAGGTCGATCCCACAGGAATTGATGGATTGAGCAACTTTAGTTTGGTGACGAATTTAGTTAAGCGAATAGTTGATGATTTAAGTGAAATTCGATTAACAGAAGTGAAATTGCAAGTAAACTAAAGTGCAGAATGAAAATTGGCTGAAGCTGAAAGTGCTGAAGGAGTAAATTGCAGAAACTTAAAGTGCAAGAAATTAAATGAGCAGAAACTTAAAGTGCAAGGAAGGTAAATAACTGAAACTTAAAGAGCAAGGAATTAAATGAGCAGCAACTTAAAGTGCAAGGAAACGTAAATTGCATGAAGAATAAAGGGAATTGGGTATTGGGAACCAAAACAGATCTGGAAAATATAAATTGCAGTAAATCAAAGAACTCTCAGATGAGGAAATTCATAAAATAGATCAATCAAAATTCTGGTACCAAAACAGAAATGGAAAATTGCAAAAGGATTAAAACAGAACTAAGACTAAGATCTCAAGCGCTCTCTTAACAAAACAGGAAAGAAGAAATTGCAGAGAAAAGAAAACTAGAAAGAAAACTAAGATCGGATCTCCAATTCCTAAAACTAGAAGTAGGGAAAAATAAAAGAAAACTCCAAGATGAAGAAATTCAGAAGAATTCTCAAATCAGAGTTTCAAAACTAGAAACAGAAAATCAAAGGTTGCAGAAGAGGGAAAACGAAACAGAAAGGTAAATTCAGATCTGATCTCTCTAATTCTAACAAATTCTAAAAGAAAATTTAAAAGAGAGCTCCCTTATGAAATCAAAATCTTCTCTATTTATACACTTTTCAATTTTGGCTTCCCGTCATTGAAGTGGGCTTTTTGGCCTTATATGGAGTGGATTAGAATTGCAGCTTCCAGGGGCCGTTGCATTCTCAAAGTGAGTGCAGCGTTCACTTTTCCACGCGTACGCATCTTTGACGCGTGCACGTCCTTTTTTTCTTTTTGTTCATCGACGCGTACGCTTCAAGTACGCGTGCGCGTCACTATCAACTTCAGCTCCAAACATGCTTGTGCGCCATGATCACGCGTACACATCCTCAGTAGCGTTCTCTTATTGAGCGCTATGTTTGCTTAATGAACACTGCCCCACGCGTGCGTGTGGGTAGCAAAATCTCAATTCAGGCTTCAGTGCCAGCCAGGCGTGCACGTGCTTTGTCCTAGATGCACCATCGACGCTTGCGTGTCATGCACGCGTGCGCGTCGATTTCAAAACTTTGCCTCCAAACTTGAACATGCTCGAAAACGCTGAGTAAATGAACATAGCGCTCTTTTTGAAAACGAGCGCCAACCACTATCACGCGTATGCGTCGTGCACGCATACGCGTGGATCTTCAAAAATCCATCCCTTACGCGTGAGTGTCCGTTACGCGTGCGCGTCGCAAGTATGCGTGGCGTTCATTATTTGAACGCAACGTTGTACTGCAGTGCTTCTCCTTTTCTTCATTTTCTCACCTGAATTCAACCAAACAAGCAATCAAAGTCTTACCAAAATCACAAGAATTTTCATCAATCATAATAATCACTTAATTCTTACCTAAATCTCATGATTTTGTATAAAATAAATGATGTTTGATTGAATCAAAATAATCATGAAATTCTACTCCAACCACTTACTTATTGTACAAGAAAGTGCATAAAACCTAATAAAACAACTGAAAAATGCTTGTGAAACTAGCATAAGATGACTTGTCATCAAGCTAGCAGCCAACTGGAAGGGGCCATACCGAGTTACAGAAGTACTAGGAAAGGGTTACTATAAGGTGGCCGACCTCTAAGGACGGGAACTACCAAGGTCATGGCACGTCTGTAACCTAAGAAGGTACTATACTTAGAGAAAGATCTCAGACCAAGGCGCACTCTTTTTCCTAAGAAGGTTTTTTAATGAGGTGTCGCACCAAAATCTAAAAAACTACCCGACCTAGAAGGGTAAGCACTCACATGTACACACTTTTGATTTATATTTTATCTGATTATTATTTGAATGAAAGTTATCGATTCCCTAAAAAGTTTCTTACTGAGACGTATTAATTTATGCTCATAAAACACAAAATTCATCGCCTGATAAGAGAGGTTGGCAAGGTGAAGCGATAGAAGCTCAAGTTAATGCAAGGAGTTATAAAAAGTAACCCAAAAAAAGTGACCTGACGAGGTCTAACTAGAAATTGGATTACTAAAAATAACTTAAGAAGGCCCGACAGAGAAGTCGGACCAATGAAAGGATCACTTAAAGGGGACAAAAACACCTCGCAAGGGCCAAAGAAAGGTTAAAAAACCAGGGCCTGAAGTGCTCGGCTAAAAGGGTACAAAGCCCTGAAAGGAATGTTGCTTAAAGCAAGAGCACGATCTCAAGACGAAGCTAGAAAGCCGTCCCAACAAACTACAAAGAAAAGGTTCTATGTAAGAACATTACCTAAAAAAGTTGTTGGGAACTGGCTAAAAAGCCCGGACAATGGAGTCATAAAGGTCGACGTCAATAAAGCGTGATCTAAGAAGCAAAAGGTTGTATTGCCATGAAAAAGGCAACAAACCAAGGAATCCTAAGGTATAGAAGAAACCACAAAGGGACCACATTGCCATAAAAGCAAGAGGGTTGAAGAGCAACCCCCAAACAAAGGTTGAAAAACAACCTCCAAATACAAGCATATTAACAGAAGCAAACTCAATGCATCGTTCGACAATACGATCAAAACATTAAAGACTCAAAGGCTGCCTAAACGGTAGTCCAAGAGTTTAAAGTGTTTGTTTTTAAAATAAAAGTTGCTAAAAAGCAATGATAAACCACTATTTTATGGTTTATCTTGTGCTAATTGAGTGGTTTTTATCAATTCTTTGCTCACTTATTCATATAATTTGCATGGTTTTACAAATCCTTCCTAATTCTATGATATAGTTGAAAACATGTTTCCTGGGCCTTTAAACTGCCAATTTTAATTACCCTTTATTACCATTCGATGCTGTGATCTGTGAGTTAAGTGTTTTCAGGATTTATAGGACAGGAATGGCTTAGAGGATGGAAAGAAAATATGCAAAATTGGGAGGAACGCAAGAAAATGAAGTTTTGAGAAGCTGGCAGTGACGCATACACATGGGCAACGCGTACGTGTGACTAGTGCAGAAGACAAGCGACGCGTACGCGTGACTGACGCGTACGTGTGACAAGAAATTTTGTCAAGCGACGCGTACGCGTGACATATGCCATGTGCAGAAATTGCAGAAAGCGCTGGGAGCGAATTCTGGGCTCCTTTTTGGCCTAGTTCCAAGCCCGAGAACACAGAATAGAGGCTGCAGAGTGGGGGAATCATTCATTCATTCATACAACTTTCATTCACATTTTTTTTAGGTTTTAGATGTATTTTCTAGAGAGAGAGGCTCTCTCCTCTCTCTAGATTTTAGGATTCTTAGGTTTAGCTATTTTCAATTTTAGATTTCTACTTTACTTTACTTTAGTTTCTCTTCTACTCTTATTTGTTCTAGTACTTTAGTTTATCTATCTTCCCTTGTTGATTATTCTATGTTGCCAATTTAGTTTATGAATTCTCATGTTAGATTTGATTTTCTATTTAGTACAATTTGAGGTATTTCATATTTATTGCTTCTTCCTTTATTTGTTATCATTGATGCTTGCAATTGTTGGTTTTAGATTTTACATTGTCTATTGTTCTTCTATGCTTTTATTTTGTGCCTTCCAAGTGTTTGATAGAATACTTGGGGGTTTTAAGTTAGATTTTTATGTTCTTAGCTTTGGTTGAGTAATTGGAGACTCTTGAGTTATCAAACTCCTTTGTTGATTGATAATTGAAAGTTGCTAGTTGATTTGGATCCCTCTAAAGCTAGTCTTTCTTTAGGAGTTAACTAGGACTTGAGGAATCAAATTGATTCATCCACTTGACTTTCTTTCATAGTTAGAGGTTAACTAAGTGGGAGAAATAGACAATCCTCATCACAATTAATAAGGATAACTAGGATAGGACTTCTAGTTCTCATACCTTGCCAAGAGATTTATTAGCTATTAGTTTACTTTCTTGCAATTTACTTTTCTTGTTCCCTATTCAAAACCTCAAAAAGATACTTTTTCATAACCAATAATAACTACACCTCCCTGTAATTCCTTGAGAGACGACCTGAGGTTTAAATACTTCGATTTATTTTATTGGGTTTACTTTAGTGACAACTAAATTTTTATATGAAAGAATTCTTTGTTGGTCTAGAAATTATACTAGCAACAGGAATTTATTTTGAATTCTTTACTAGCAAAAATCCTCTCATCAAGCAACAAAGTGTCAAAGAATCATCCACAGAAACTTACAAAAACCAATTTTAACAAGTCCACAGGTCGGACTATACCAATACATAAGGGAATCATAGGGGATCCAAGTTCGCCCCAGTAGCAACATCTTTAGGACGAGGAGGAGGCATGGTCAAGATTGGGGTGGCATTGACAACTCTATCTGGCCCATTCAAAATCTCTAGGCCGGGCTTGGGCTCAGAAGGGGCCACCTCGGCAGAAGAAGCTGCAGTAGTAGGAGCAGAGGAAGCCTTAGGTGGTGGCACAAGAGGAGGACCCTCATCATCATCATCTGAGGCAGGCACAATCTTGCCGTCCTCCACCACATTGTCCATAATGAATAAGGAGAGGCTGACATCAGGAGCAAGAACTCGAACCTGGGCCTTTAAATTTTCATACATAACAGTCATATTGCCCACCATATGGCCCTGAAGCTCGGCGTAATCATCCTGGGCAGATTGAAGCCTCTCCTTAGCTTCCAACAGCTCGCCATAAGTCCGAGTCTAGCTCTTCTTATACTTTTTAGCAGCCTCCTCGGCCAGATTAGCAGCTGACTCTGCCACAGTAGCCCGATCCTTCTCTTTCTCTATATCAATCTCTAATTTAGCAACCTTGGCGTCCATCTTGTCCTTCAGACCCTTCACCCTATCATATTCAGCCTTGGCATCCTCCAAAAAGGCCTTGGTAGCATGGACAGAGGACTCCCGGACAACTCGGGATAAAGCTGCACTGAGGTTAGCCATCCGAATACTGTTGCTGGATATAAAATAAAGATGATGCAGGATGGAGACATCGTTTAAAGGAACTTTACCGTGAGGAGTAATTAATTATGTGGCAAAAGCCACACCATCGAACTCTTTGTCATTCAAATTATAAGTCCCAACAATCTTTTACTTTCTGGGAGGAGGACCAACTGAAGTAGGGGAAGAGGAAGCGCTAGCAGTCGAAAAAGGGGGATCAGTAGGAATCGTTCGGACTCTAGGGGTCGGGATGACTTTCCTTGGCTCCTGAGGATTAGAGGCCGGCTTCTTCGGAGGCAATTGACAAGAACTCTACCCCAACGTCTTCTTGGACAAGTTTTGAGCAGCAACTGCCTTCTTGGCTTTACAAAATATCTTCATAGAATCAGAGGAAGACAATATCTCTGAAAAGAATCCAGCAAAAATAGTCACACAATAGATAACGACAGGATCACAATCAATAAACAAAAACTAATACGAAGGATAAGATCAGACACTACCTAGCTCAGAACGGAGAATAGTGGGATCCCCTAAGAATTTTTTGGTGTCCAGATGAGGAGGCTCTCCCCTAATGCTCCTCTAAAACACCCATAAAAGCCTGTTCAACCTTATCTAAACTCTCCCAGGGAGACTTAAGAACTATGGGCTCTCTCTGCCACCATAAAGGAAAGGTCGGCTCATCGTTTTCATCCAGGAAAAAGGGGCGAGCACCCTCAATAGCTCAGACTTTGAAATAATAATTCTTAAAGTCCCGAAAGGAGTCATCAAACATGGAAAAGACCTTTCTACCCTGGGTAGCTCGAAAGGAGATCCAAGAAGCTTTCTTCTTGGTCGCCCCAGGTTTAGTCAGCATAAACAAAAAGAGAAAAAGAGATAGGATAGGTTGGACACCCAGCTCCTGGCACAACAGCTAGAAAATCTTCATAAAAGCCCAAGAGTTAGGGTGAAGCTGTGAAGGGGCCACATTGCAGTTCCACAAGAGTTCGGTCTCAAATTCGAAAAAAGGAAGGGTAATGCCTAACTGGGTAAAGAAGTAGTCATAAGCATAGAAAAAAGGACGCTCTGCCTGAACTAAAGGAGGAAAACTAACTCTCTCTTCAGGATCGGATGATACCAGTTCATAATTCTTCTCATCATCCCTACTACTACAAACCCTATGAAACCTCCTAAGCTTCTCACAGTACTCAAGGTCGGCTACAGTAACACACATTAGGACTATGGAATCTAACCAATCGGCCATACCAACAAGGATCTTTGTGGACATCTCGACAATATTCGTACGAGAAGACATATAGAAACTACACCTACAGCAAGAAAATACAAATGGTCACTACCAAACAACTCGGACAGCAATAGTAAAAGAAAAAAAAACAACCAACAAGAAAAATGTATAATAGCAAAAGGGCACCCCAGGATTCATACAAAGCAAAGAAATCAACACCAAAAGCCCAGGGGCACCCTTTGGAGGCAACAGCACAGAACACAGAAAGAGTAATGTCGCAAAAAACAACAAAACCCTAGACTTCTCAAACAAAGTAAACATCAGAAGGTAGTGACAGAAGCCTAAGCACCTACATTTCCCAACAAACAAAGGAATACAAAAATCATCAGAAAGCTTCAACATTTTTTAAAGAGAAGCTCCACAAAGATAAAAACTTTGTACAAAAAGAAAACATGCAAGAGTAAAGCGCAAAGGAGGGCGACAAATAAACTATGTAAAACAAAAGGTGTAGCACCAACCTGCAGAAGAAGACGAGCGAGCAAGTAGCAAGCCATGAAAAAAACTCCACTAAGAGACGGAAACTCCAAAAATCCAAGAAAGAAACAATTTTGGAGTGCTGGGACAGTCAGAAGATGAACAAAATGATGCTTATTTTCACTGAGTAAACAAAGCGGAGCAAAGAAAGAAACTGAAAGCAAAAGTCTAAACCCTTTCAATTTCAAATTAAGCGAGGGAATGGAACGGCAAAAGGAATTAAAAGCCCTATTAAAAGGCATTAAATAGCGCGTGCGTATTCCCAAGGAGGTAACCTCCTCGAGGAATAAACGCAGCAATGAAGGAACGAAGACAAAAAACGCTCCATATTTAAAAAATAATACAAAACTGGCAAATGGAGGAGCAGACCGGACAAAAGATGCTTGAGCATGACTTCCCCAAAGATATTGAGGCTCAGAAAGCACGATCTCATGGAAAGGTCCGAGCTTAAGTAGGGGCACTGTTCATACCTTGAACCGAGCTGTTAGGTCCGGGTTGAATGAAGACAAAGCAACTGACCTCTGTAAGGTTGGTTATCACCGACCTCTCCTTAAAAGAGGTCAGCCAAATCACCAGAGAGGCCCAAGCAGGCCCAAAACAAAGGATCACCGCTCACCAGAAGGCGGTTGACCAAAAGATAAGGATCTCCTCCACAAAACGATAAGATAAGATAACCATCCTACCTCAAAGGAAGATCATCAAGCATTATTATAAATACACTAGAGCACTCAGGTATAACTGATACTCCAATTCTACCAAAAACCTGCCTAAAACCCGTACTGACTTAAGCATCAGAGTCTCTTGCAGGTGCTACCCCCCTCCGGTGAACAAGGACCCGCAGCGCCTCCAACATCAACAAGTCGAACACGACAGCCCAATCCAGATCTCAAGATCTCATCCGAGATTGACCTCCCTGTTTCAGGTAACACTTGGAACACTAGTATATATATATTTTTTTTATTTTGTGGACCCGACTTAAAATCCGACCAAACCCTAGAAAAAAGTAACACACACTACAAGAAAATCACCCATTCAACAACACTTTTTTAAGCTACATTTAAAAAGCATAACCTATTCATAAAATGTGCTACGTTTTTCTTTGTGTTACCCTTATAAGATAATCGAAAACACAATTATGGCATCATTTGAAAAGTGTCTCCTTAGATATTAAAAAGATTACTTATAAAGCGTATCCTTATCTTAATATTTATGGATACATTTTTCTAACCTAAAAGAATGCTTTTGAAGAGTAACCTAGGCTACATTTATTTATAGGCATGAGATATTGAGATAAGAATATTGAGACACAAAGTTATGTTTGACAGATAAGACATAGACAGAGACATCATGTCTAAAGACACTGAATTAGTGTATTTTATGTCCATCTTGACAGGAAGAACACAGAGACACTAATAAGAGACACAACTGATGCACGAAAATTTGTCTCTCAATAAATTTCCTTTGGCAAGTATACCGAATTGTCGTTAAGTAAAAACTCACAGTAGACTGAGGTCAAATCCAACAGGGATTGATTGGTTGGGAAACTTTAATCAAAGGAGTGTTCTAGTTGAACTTAAATAGAATTGAATTGGGAATTGAATGTGGGTCTTTGAGCTCAGTTGAAGTAGTTACAATCTCAGTGGACTTTGCTCAGCTTGCTAGAAGAGTTTGAGTCAGGTAGCTTTCACATTAGTCAGACCGTTAGTGTGGTTAACGTTAAGTGTAAATTCCTAGTTCGAAGACGTTAGTGACACTAACTTGGTCACTAACGTCCCTAAACCCCTTGAGTCATGTTAACCCCACTGTTAGTGGCACTAACGTAGCCTTTCCTAACCCTTGGTCATGTTAATGGTGCTAACTTCAACATTACGTTCCAAAGCATCCTTTCTTCCATGTTAGTGGCATTAACATGGCCATTAACGTGGGCATACCTTGGCTCGAACACGTTAGTGGTGCTAACTTCACCACTAATGTTTCAACCTCTTCTTTGTTCCACATTAGTGCCCATGTTAGTGGCACTAACGTGGGCTTCTCTGGCCATTCCTCACGTTAGTGGTGTTAACTTCACCACTAATGTTGCCTCTCTTCCTTTGTTCCACATTAATACCCATGTTAGTGCCACTAATGTGGGTATCCTTGGCCATTCCTCACGTTAGTGGTGCTAGCTTCACCACTAATGTTGCAAGCTCCTCATTCTTCCACGTTAGTGCCCACGTTAGTGGCACTAACGTGGGCTTATTAGTCCTTCGAGCACGTTAGTGGTGCTAACTTCACCACTAACATTGTAAGCTGCCCCTTCTTCTACGTTAATGGCCACGTTAGTGGCACTAACGTGGCTCTTCTCTGCTTCTTGTTACATGAAATCAATCAAACATAGTGCGTCAAAGTCTTGCTCTTGATCATGAGATGATGCATCATTCATTCTTTCATTCAATTCTTACATAATTCTCATAAAATTGGTTAGAATTCACAATGTTTGCTTGAATCAAGGTATGAGTGCATATTCAACCAAATACTTGCTTATTGCCTAAGAAAATACATGAAACTAACCTAAACAATACTAAAAATGGCTAGTAAAACTAGCCAAGATGCTCTGGCATCACAACACCAAACTTAAATCTTGCTTGTCCTCAAGAAAGTGATAAAATATAAGAAGAATGGATGAAAATGCAAGAGATACAAGTCCTTATTCAGAAAATTCAAATCCTTGGTTCATGGAGTTTCATGCATGGCAATTTAGGTTCATGTTCTTGCTAGCTTCTAGGCTACATTATGCTCTTGAATTCTCACTCTATTGCCTTCTATGAGACTCTTATTCTTTAATCCTCAACTTAGCTCTATTTTTGTTTTCTTCCTTCTTTGGAGCTTATTGTTTTCTTTAGCTAAGTATTCTGTGTTGAGACAACTCTTTAGGGTAGGATTTCAGCCAACACTTCTGAACCAATTGGTTCAAGGTGCTAGGTGTTGAAACACTCCTAAGGACTTAATCACCCAAGTCTCTTCTCAGCACATACACACCACAGGGCACATGGTTTGTTATTCATTCCTGAGACCTTGGTGTCCAGCACCTCTTTGGGTTGCTAAATGTGTTGTGACAAGGTTGCTCTTGATAGTGGACTTTCAGTTGATAATCCCGGGTTAGTTAACCCAAGTTATCAAATGATAAAGCACTCCTCAGAACCTAATCATCCAAGCAGATCCTTGCACAAAAACACCACAGACACATGCCTCAAGGTTCAAACTATTGGTGCCTAGCTTTATTTCTTGCTCTTTTCTTTTTTTGTTTCTTTCTAGGATCTTATTAATCATCTAAGTCTCATAGAGTGCATTTCAAGCTCATAATTCAAAAGATATCTTAGTCTTCTACCTTATTGATGAACCAACTTAGTTAGCAAATACCACCACAAACACTAGGACTTTATTCTGCACATTGGATTTCACTCTTGTTTTTCAAACCATTTTCTTTCATTTCTTTTATTGAACTTAAGAACACAGCATACAATTCAAGCAAGGATGCAGTGGCTTAGGCAACTAAGCTAGCAAGCACAAGATAAACTAAAAGGACTAAATCAAGACTGAATTAAAATTCCTAAACTACAATAGAAGCATATTCTATTTCATACATGATTTTCCTTATTTAAAGCTTTTAAAAGAAACTCCACCACCTTTTACTCTTTGATATGCTTTCCCTTCTTGCTCCTCTCTTCTTCTTGGTCTCCTTCCTAGTTGCTTGCATCTCGTCTTTTTTTTTCATTCAACTTCTTCAAGAATCCAGCATTCTCCATCCTCTTTCCCAATGCTTCTTTATGGTGCTTTGCCCTTCCCTCTTCTTGCTCTTTTAGCTCCTTATAGACTACATCATATCTTGGAATTGTTGGGTGTAAGTTATGCATGTACCCAGCCACATAAGTTAGCTTGGCCTGGGTGTTTATGTCATAATCAGCCCTGTTTATTTGCCTCCCTTCATTGAGCACATTAAACTCATTAAATGCCTTTATTTGAGCTATTTGTCGTTGGTTGAATTCTTGTATGCGTTTTTCTTGATGCACTTGTCTTTCGGACACTTGGCTAATGGCTTGAGAAAGTTGGGAGTAGTGCTCCTGTTGCTGCTCCATTAGTTGCTTGTGCAACTCTTTTTTGGTGATTTAGCAAGTGAAACTGGAAGTGTCTTTGTTGCTCTTGTCCTTCCATATATCGCCTTGTTAGTTCTTCAAGAGCTCCTTGGATGTGGCTTATGTCTGTGGTGGCTGAAGTATGTTGCTCTTCTTGTTGAGGTTCTTCTTGTTGTGCTTCTTCTTGAATCACTATTTTCCTTCTCTGAGGTCTTCTTTGCTGCTGAGCGGGTGCGACATAATTCATGTGCTGAGGCGTGATTGGTTTTCCAACTTTCAACCATATTGGATTTGCATCCTCAAAGGCCACCTTGGCCTTCATACAGAGCCTTAGAATAGTGCTTGGATACCCCAACCAGGCCTCCGGGTCATTTTTCTCCGAGATCTCTTGGATACCTTCAGCGATGATCCCATGGACATTTATGTCTCCACCCCTCATTATGTAGTGTACCATGGTAGCTCGAGCAATATTAACCTCTGAATTGTTTGAGGCAGGAAGGATAGACCTTCTCACGATCTCAAACCAATCCTTGGCCTCTGGGATGAGGTCTCTTCTTTTAATAAACTTAGGTGCTCCATTGGAGTCTCTCACCTAATCGGCCCCTACAACACATATGTGACTTACAATTTCCTCATGGTTAGGATCACCACTTATCCTTGATTGGTAACTTGCTCCCTCAAATGGCACAGCCCGTAGCTTAAGTACTCTCATGATAGACATTAGACTAAAATCAACCACCACTCCCCTCACGTAACTCTTGTAGGAGTCATCATTCTTATCTTCTCTAACTGCATTTGCGTAGAACTCTCTAACAAGGGTTGCACTCACTTTTGTGATTGGATCACAAAGGAGTTCCCACATTCTCCTTTCAATTTTCTCCCTGATTTCTGGGCGTTCATTCTCTCTGAATTGAAAGGCTAGTTCATGTACTATTTCCTTGTCTGTCATCCATCCAAATTATAGTGCATGATGCAAGATTTTGAATTTTCTTTTATCAAAGGGATGTTGCTCCATAGGTTCCTTCTCTTTTCTTCTATTGGAACTTGATGGTGCCATAGTTAAGGAACTGAATGCAAAAATACAAAGGAGTGTGGTGAGTCTAGTGAGTGAGGTGAGTTGGGGGTATGTTTTAAGGTAGAAGATCAATGGGTGATCAAGATGTTAACTATGAAAGAAGGAAGTGGAGGTATAATGGTATAAGGTAACCAAAGGAGTATAAGAATTGCATGTAGCTTGTAATGAAATAGGAGGTGCGGTAGGCAATGGTTTCAGTTGCATGAAAAGAAGGTAGTTTATATTAGAAGGTGGATAAATGAAGGGTAGAGATTGATCTTGAATGATGAGAATGGATGGTGTATGTTGTGAAGTGGTATGAGCACAAGGATCACCACTTTATGAGGTGATTGGGTTCAGTCTCCAAGGGTAGGGGCTATGACACATTGATCCCTCCAATGCTTGCATGGTAGCACTTCCCAAGGAATACCATTCAAAGACATGTGCCTAGCCTTTCATGAAGTGGCTGAACCTCCCTCCTTGGCTTGTCTTATCAATTCCATCCATTCTTCCTTTATTTCCCTATGTAAAAACAATAAAAGACCAAAAGTTAATTTCATATGTGGCGGGAATTGAAATATACCTAACTACTTTTTGAATTTTTATCAAATACTAACTAAAATAAACTAAGTGTTACTCATGAATTTAAATCAAATCAACTTCTTATAAGTTATGCGTACAACGTTGGTGAACACTAAACTTAGTTTGTGATCATGTGGTGCAAAAAAAGTTTGATCAAAGCTACTAAGATGCACATGATGTGATTATCATGTGTCTTCTTAGTGTGCCTTGCACACCAAACTTGTTGCTCACTATGTGTTGCATGCAAGAATTCAATTGAGTTCTTGTCAAAATAGAATCAATCATCATGAGTACTACTTTATTAACTACAATCAAAACACAACTAAAAGGATATAAAGCATGGGTTGCCTCCCATGAAGCGCTTCTTTAACATCATTAGCTTGACCGTTGGCCTTTGTCAGGGTGGTTGGTAATGTCTCAGATCTTCTCCTCTCACAGTGAATCTATCTCCACTTGCTTCTTTGAGAATCTCTACATGCTCCAAGGAAAGGATTCTGTTAACTGTGTACACTTGAGGTAGCTGAGATGGAATTATAGGAAGATGAGGTGGGATTAGTGGCTGATGGATTGATCTTACTCTGTCTCTAGGAGAAAAGTCTTCTGTAGGGATCTTCTTGTTCTTCCATCCTCTTGGCACCTTCTTCCCAACTCTTTTCCTTCGTTCAAGTGGTGCTTCAGTAATTCTCATGTCAGGAGGGTCCTTGTTGATTGATTCTTTTGAACCTTGAGGTCTCAGCTCCTCCTTGGACTTCTTGGATTATTGTATCACTTAAACTTCTTATTTTTCTATCAAGGAGGTCTTCAGAGGCTCTGCTTGTGATTCACTGCTTCCCTCTTCCAGGAATAAATCCTTGTGATCATTCTTCAAGGCTCTGTTCTCTTGTTCAGATTCATGTGAAGGTTTGAAGACATGAAAGGTGAGTTGTTCATCATGTATTCTCAATATCAACTCTCCTTGCTCAACATCTATGAGTACTTTGGCTGTGGCCAAGAATGGTCTCCCCAGAATAATTGGATGAAGGTAGCTTTCTTCCATCTCAAGAACAACAAAGTCTGTAGGGAGGAAGTACCTCTCTACCTTGACTAGCATATTTTCAACAACTCCCAATGCTTGTTTCTGGGTCTCGTCAACCAGTTGAAGGGTTACATTTGTAAATTTCAACTCATTGATTTGCAGCTTCCTCATGAGAGATAGGGGCATTAGATTTATGCTCGCTCCAAGATCACAAAACCCTCTGTCAATCATTGGGTCCCCTATAGCACAAGGGATGTGAAAACTCCCTGGATCCTTCTTCGTTGTAGGTAAGTCCTTTTGGATGAGGGCACTGCTCTCTTTAGTCATCACTACTGTTTGTGCACCCTTCAAGGTACCCTTCTTGGTTAGCAACTCCTTCATGCATTTAATATATGAAGGCATCTGTTGGAGGGCTTCAATGAAAGAAATGTTGATATGAAGAGACTTAAATATATCCAGAAACCTGGAATATGTCTTCTCTTTCTCACCACCTCCGAGTCTCTGAGGGATGATAAACCCCAATTTTATGGTTTATCTTGTGCTTAATTTAGAAAATTTTATCAACTTTTTTCACATTTATTCAATGAAATAGCATGGTTTTCTAATTTTCCCTAAATTTGTGCTTAAGTGTGAAAACATGCTTTTTAGTCCTTAAAATAGCTAAATTTAATTCACTTTAATTCCATTCGATGCCTTGATATGTTTGTTAAGTGATTTCAGGTTTAGAAGGCAAAGATTGGATTGAAGGAATAAAGGAAAAGCATGCAAAGTGGGAGAACTCATGAAGAAATGAAGGAATCGCAAAGCTGTCAATCCTGACCTCTTCGCACTCAATCGATCATAACTTGAGCTCCAAATGAGGCGGTTCTAGTTGCGTTAGAAAGTTAACATCTGGAGATTCAAAATGATATAAAATTTTCCATAGTTGCCTGACGTTTAGAGACGCGTACGCGTGCATCACGCGCACGGATCAGTGGATCAGCGTGGGTCCATTTTAGCAACTCGTGGCCAGCAATTTTTAGCTCATTTTCACGCACGTGTTTGCATCCCTAAACGCCAGGAAAATTTAGCAAATTTTATATCATTTTGAAGCCCTGAATGTTAGATTTCTAATGCAACTTGAACCGCCTCATTTGGACCTCTGTAGCTCAAGTTATGATGGATTGAGTGCGAAGAGGTCAGGATTGACAGCTTTGCGATTCCTTCATTTCTTCATGAGTTCTCCCAATTTGCATGCTTTTCCTTCATTCCTTCAATCCAATCTTTGCCTTCTAAACCTGAAATCACTTAACAAACATATCAAGGCATCGAATGGAATTAAAGTGAATTAAATTTAGCTATTTTAAGGCCTAAAAAGCATATTTTCACACTTAAGCACACATTTAGGGAGAATTACAAAACTATGCTATTTCATTGAATAAATGTGAGAAAAGTTGATAAAATCTCCTAAGTTAAGCACAAGATAAACCACAAAATTGGGGTTTATCAAACCTCCCCACACTTAAACCAAGCATGTCCTCATGCTAAGAATAAAGAAGGACAAGAAAAGGGGTATGAACATTTATTCAATGTGAATAAACTATATGCACCTATCTATATGAATGCAACTAAATGCAAAATGATTCTACCTACTTGGTTAAAAGTAACTCAATCTCCAAGAGCATGTATGAACAAGTAGGGCTAAGATCATATAATGATTCATGAATCCTACCAATTCAAATATCAACATGAAGTTCAAATAGACTTGCAAGAAGAAAGCTCATGAAAGCCGAGAACAAGGAATTGAGCATCGAACCCTCACCGGAAGTGTATCCACTCTAGTCGCTCAAGTGTATAGGGTCAATCACTCAATTCTCTTCTAATCATGATTTCCATAATTTATTTTTTATCTAACTATCAACAATTATTCAATGTATGCATACATTCATCATGAGGACTTATTCATAGGTTGTAATGGGGCTAGGGTAAAGGTAGGGATGTATATGGTCAAGTGAGCTTGAAATTTGAATCTTTGATTATCCTAAGCTCTCTCCAAACACATATAACAACCTATACAATTCTAATACAATACCTAGCTACCCATGATTCCCACTTTTTCACATACTCATGTATTCTCCTTAATTCACATTCCATATGCATTGTTATTGTTACTTTACTTTGGGGGCATTTTTGTCCCCTTTTTTATTGCTTTTCTTTTTCCATACATTTTTTCTTTTATTTTTCTTTTTCTTTTTCTACATTTTCTTTCACATTTTTTTCTTTTCAATCTAAAATATATACAAGGGCATCAATGTATATGGTTTTTACATTTAGTGCATGAATATGTACCCAATTCCTAATATTTTCAATCAAAAATACAAAATACACTTTTACCTCAACCAATGTCTCAAGTTTTCCATACCCAAATGATATACACCCTCACTAGCCTAAGCTAATCAAAGATCCAAATAAAGGACATTTATTATTTTTCACTTAGGGGTAGTGATATGCTAAGATTAAGAACAAAAGGGATTAAATAGGCTCAAAATTGGCTAACAATGGTTGATCAAAGGTAGGCTATTTAGGTAAGAGAGCTAAATGAAATGATGGCCTCAATCATATAAATGCATGTATACATAGAATAATGGACATATAGAATCAAACAAATCAAAGATCATAATCATAGAAAGAGAATGATGCACACAAGAATGAAAATCAGTGGTTATAAGATGTAACCACACACTAAAGCTCAAAACTCACATGCTTGTGTTCTTAGCTCAAAAACCATGTTCCAAAATAAATTCTTCAAGCAAGTTCATCAAAAAAATTTTCAAATTGGTGGGGTGCCCTAAAAATAGTTTTCTTGGAAAAGAAATCATCACCCTAACAAAGTAGTCCTAACATAAAAAGAAGTGGTAAAATATATACAATTTCTAACTAACATGCAACCTAACATGCAATGCAACGACTAACTACAAAGAAAATTAAGAATTGGTGTTGAAAGAAAGAGATTATTACCCATGGAGGTCGGTCGGACGACCTCCCCACAGTTAGAAATTTGCACCGTCCTCGGTGCATGCAAAGAAGAGCAAGGTGGATGGGTTGCTACAATTGATGAGCTCCTTCAAAAGGTTGTGCGGGTGAACTTGTTTGTTGCCCCATTTAGAAGCTTTTCCTTTTCCTCTTTTGGTGGCCAACCTAAAAGGAAAGAAAAAGAAAGAAAATTAAGCCCATAGCAAAGATATCAAACCAAATAGAACATAGGCGGGGGCTAATGCCAAATAAGAGTAAGATTTTCACTACATGTTAGCTACACATGTGAGTGAGAGAACAATATAGGTAAAGGACATATCAACTGATACTTGATGCAAGAGTAAAATCAAAACATGAGGAGCATGTTGAGCATTAAGTTCAAACAAGAATTGACACGAACAATATTAGTATAAGCATGAAAGTATTTGGTCTTATCCTAACTCAATGATAATGAAGTACAAAAACAAAGAATAATGAATTAGGAATGACTAAAGCACTAATCTTGTGTGTGGAATAAATATGACTATTAATGCTAAACAAGTCACGAAGCAGCAAAACAATGCAAGAAATTCTCAATAATTGAGTAAGAGAGTTCAACACCATTATTAAAATGAGAAACGTAGAAAATAAAATGAGAACAAGCTATAAAAATAAAATTAAAATGCAATGAATGAAAATAAGCAAATGCAATAAAAGAAAATGGAAGAATAGAAAAAGAAAATTTTTTTTATATGAGTATTTTATTTATTTATTTTTTTTATTTTTTTTAGAAACATAAAAACAGAATTTAACACTCTTCTAACCTATAAACATTCTAAAGCAACCAAAATTCAAATTTAACAAAAATATTTAAGTTTTTGAAAAAATTTTCAAAGACAAAACAAACAAAACTTGTACTTCAAGCAACCTACTTTAACAACAATCTAAACTAATCAAAACACACTACTACAACCTATCAGTCGAAACAAAATATATAAGAGTATAGAAAAGAAGAAAACTACCTATAATGGCAACTCAAATCGCTTATTAAGTATATATACAAGAGAATGGAAAGAGTTTACCATGGTGGGGTGTCTCCCACCTAGCACTTTTAGTTTAAGTCCTTAAGTTGGACATTTGGTGGAATCCTTGCTATGGTGGCTTATGCTTGAATTCATCCTGGAATCCCCACCAATGTTTGCATCTCCAATGTCCGCCGGGATCCCAAATTAAGCGCATAAAGCCTTCAAGTAAGCGTAGGTAAATGGCGAGGCCCCAAGAGTATTGGTTGTTGAAATGAATTTCGAGGTCCCAAATCTTGTTCTTGCACCCATCTTCTTGTTGACTACCATAGTTAAGTTTGGCTGACAAGGCTTGTAAATTCTCAATTAAGCATCCAAACATTCTCCTAGACCCATGCAATTTAGTTCTACACCAACCATTGCTATTCAACTTTGAGCATGCAACCATCATGAACCTAGAGTGATGTTTCCAATCACTGCACAACTCTCTCTCACTTTTAACTCCACAAAGAGCTCTAAGTTGACCATCATTTTCAATCAAACCATATTCAAGTGAGAATGTAAAGCTTAGGGATAAAAATTTTACCCACTTGAATGTTGTGTAGGATGGTAACTTAGGGAGGAGGACCTCCCTACACTTAGCCAATGTGAGATCCATTCTCTTGTGCTCTTCCTTTGCATCTTCCATCTCTTTGCAAACTTCTTCAATTTCAATTCCTTGCTCACCAACTTCTTCTATACACCTTTCATTGCTCAAACCATGTGTTAGAGGTTGTGCACGGTCCTCCTTGTTATCAATTTCATAACACAATGAGGGAGTAAAAGACACATTAGTTGGTGTCGACGCATCTTCGATGATAGAGCTTGCTTCTTGCTCAACCTCTTCCAATCTTTCATCATTCATACTATGCCTTGGAGGTTGCGCATTATCCTCCTCAACACTAAATTCAAGCTCATTGGAAGAAGGTTCAACAACTTTCACAAGATCATCATTAATATCACTTGGTGTGGAAGTGTCTTCAAGTTTGAAATCTACCTCTTGTTCAACTTTCTCTAGCTCTTCAACCACTTCTTCTTTTCCAACAATCTATTCCTCCTCCACTTATTGCAAGACATGCCCCATCTCCTTGTCCTCATGTTAGGATTCTAGAATCTCTTTCATGCTCTACTCTTTGGTTGATTCCTCACATTCATCCGTGGAGATGCTTTGCTTGTTGCATGGGTCCCATGATTCCAAGGTGGCTGTAATTTTGGCAAACTGAGCCATGATTTTTTCAAATATCGGAGGTGATTCATCTTGTAGTTGAGAGTTCTCATACATCGGAGGTGGCTCATCTTGATAATAACATGGAGGTGGTAGTTCTTGAGGGTATTGGGGGTTGAATTGTGGTGGTTCTTCATATAGTTCATATGGTTCACAAGGTGGTTGGTATGGTGGATATGTGTTAGGATCATATGGAGGTGTTTGGTGGTATGAGGCTTGTGAGTGTGGTGGTTCAAAACTATGTTGGGGGAACGGGTTATATGTATGTGGTGGTTATGGTTGACAATCACAATAAGGGTCATCACATACATTAGATTGGTATGCATTAGGATTAGGATTATACCCATAAGAATTCGGGGAGTAGTCATGTTGGGGTGACGCTTGAATGACTTGGATAGAATAAAATGCCTTTTGGTCCTTGCGCATCTCCGTGAGGAGAGTGGTAATATCCCCAAGCACTACTGTCAAACTTGATTCGGAAGGAGGTTGTTTCCAAGAAGGATGATCAATCCTTTGAGGATCCTCCCACCTTTGATTGTTCCATCCTTGATGCATATTGTCATTATAGCTCCCATTTCCTACAACATAATTTGAACCAAACTCATAGCCAAAGGCGTGAGAATTTGATGAGCGGATAATTTATACGCTTTTTGACATTGTTTTTAGTATGTTTTTAGTAGGATCTAGTTACTTTTAGGGATGTTTTCATTAGTTTTTATATTAAATTCACATTTCTGGAATTTACTATGAGTTTGTGTGTTTTTCTGTGATTTCAGGTATTTTCTGGCTGAAATTGAGGGACTTGAGCAGAAATCAGATTCAGAGGTTGAAGAAGGACTGCTGATGCTGTTGGATTCTGACCTCCCTGCACTCAAAGTGGATTTTCTTGAGCTACAGAACTCGAAATGGCGCGCTTCCAATTGCGTTGGAAAGTAGACATCCAGGGCTTTCCATCAATATATAATAGTCCATACTTTGGCCAAGAATAGATGACGCAAACTGGCGTTCAACGCCAGCTTTCTGCCTAAATCTGGCGTCTAGCGCCAGAAAAGGATCCAAAACCAGAGTTGAACGCCCAAACTGGCACAAATACTGGCGTTCAACTCCACAAATGGCCTCTGCACGTGGAAAGCTAAAGCTCAGCCCAAGCACACACCAAGTGGGCCCCGGAAGTGGATTTATGCATCAATTGCTTACTCATGTAAACCCTAGTAGCTAGTTTATTATAAATAGGACCTTTTACTAGACAGATGATTAGCCGTGCTGTGACAGAGCATGTGAGCATATTTTTCACTGAGAGGAGGGGATGTAGCCACTGACAACGGTGATGCCCTTGCATAAAGCCAGCCATGGAAAGGAGTAAGACTGATTGGATGAAGATAACAGGAAAGCAGAGGTTCAGAGGAACGAAAAGCATCTCTATTCGCTTATCTGAAATTCTCACCAATGAATTACATAAGTATTTCTATCCCTATTCTATTAATTATTATTCAAAAACACCATTATCAATTTATATCTGCCTAACTGTGATTTGCAAGGTGACCATAGCTTGCTTCATACCAACAATCTCCGTGGGATTCGACCCTTACTCACGTAAGGTATTACTTGGACGACCCAGTGCACTTGCTGGTTAGTTGTATCGAAGTTGTGAACCATGGTATTGGCACCATGTTATTGGCGCCATTTCCAGGGAAAGAAAGAGCCATGAATTTTACATAATTAAAGTGTAATCACGATTACGCGTACCAAGTTGCTCACGTTGCCAGGGATTGTTCGAGCCTGGACATCACAATTTCGTGCACCAGAATTCATAGTAGCAAATAAAAGAAAAAGCTAACAAAAATAAGCAACAAAGTCCTAAACCTAACAAAAACTAACAAACAAGCAAAAGGCAAACATATTTACATATTCACAATAGTCAATAGCAAAGCACCATTGCAATTCCCCGGCAACGGCGCCATTTTGATAGTGAAGAAATTGTCGTGTCAGTTTAGAATTTCTCTCATAGAAATAAGAACTTCGTTGTAAGCATAGCTCCAAACCAACAAACAATTCTCACATAAAAAATTTGAGTTGTCACAAGTACAAACCCCAATAAAAATTAACCGAAATATTTAAACTCCGGGTCGTCTCACAAGGAATTGCAATGAAGTGGTCAATTATTGGCTATGAAAATGCAAGGGAGGTTTGATTTTATAATTTGACAGGAAAAGTAACTAACAAGAAAGTAAATGATAAGAACTAATAAAATAAAGAAAAAGAATTCTTGGTAGTCAATTTGATAACCATTGACACTAGCCTACTACTAAGTTAATTGGTAGCTAGGTTAGGACTTATGGATTGATGTTGATCAAGCCATTTGATATACTTCAAGTATAGAAGTACACTTAATGAGCTTGGTTTCTCATAATTGTCAATATATGGTTTGTTGACAAGGATGGTGATCTCAATTTCCCATGCCTTAGCCAAGGGTTCTTTTCCTTTATTTTATTAGTTCTTATCATTTACTTTCTTGTTGGTTACTTTTCCTGTCAAACTATAAAATCAAACCCCCTTGCATTTTCATAGCCAATAATTGACCACTTCATTGCAATTTCTTGTGAGACGACCCGGAGTTTAAATACTTCGGTTAATTTTCATTGGAGTTTGTACTTGTGACAACTCAAATTTTTTATGTGAGAATTATTTGTTGGTTTGGAGCTATGCTTACAACGAATTTCTTATTTCTATGAGAGAAATTCTAAACTGACACGACAATTTCTTCACTATCAAGGGAATGGTGCTTTTAGTACATAAGGTTTCATGATTTCCTTCTCCTTTGGC
>NC_029785.2:46675177-46725105 GCF_000816755.2 Arachis ipaensis | reverse complement strand
TCTTCCAGCTTCTCCCTTGGAACCTCTTGGTTGTGCTCTGTTGGCATGCTAATTTCTTCCTCCAAAGTCTCCTCACTTCTTAAAGTAATTGCCTTTGCACTCTTCCCATCTCATATTTTTTATTTCTCCTCTCGGATTCTTCTCAGTGTCACTTGAAAAACTGTCAGTGGATTTAGGGATTTGTTGAGAAAGGAATCCTACTTGGAATTCAAGCTTCTTGATGGCATCTCCTTGGTTCTTCATATTAGACCTTACTTCATCCCTTGAATGCTTTGCTATCTTGAAACTCCCTACAAAGTTCTCCAAGCAAGGCCTCAATCCGGGATAGTCTATCCTCAGATGGTGGTGGTAGGTTGGAGTTTGGAGGTTGAGGATGGCTGTTTTATGCTTGATATGGAGGCTGGAAGGAGTTTTTGTGTAGGGTTTGAGATGGTCTTTGGTTGGAGTGTTGGTAAGTAGAATTGTTGTAATGGTTGGAGTTGTGAGGTCTATGATCTTGGCTCTGGTTTTGCTGATTTTTCCACCCAAAGTTTGGGTGGTTCTTCCAACCAGGATTATAGGTTTTAGAGTGTGGATCATAGGGTTGTCTTGATGAGTTTCTAACATAATTGGCTTGCTCTCATTCAGCTCCTTCCTCTACATTCACCCCTTCTTGAGCTGGTGATTGAGTATTGACTGCTGCAACTTGGTTCCTCTCCATCTGCTTGGTGAGGTCTGCCAATTGCTTGGTAATCAACTTGTTTTAAGCTAGCAATGCATCTATGTGACTCAACTCCATCACTCCTCTATTTGGGTTTCTATCAGAGGCATAGAAGTATTCATTGTTGGCCACAGTTTCTATGATGTCTATGGCCTCATCAATTGTCTTCTTTTTATTGAGAGAGCCTTCTAAAGGGTGATCTAAGGCCTTCTTTGATTCTTGTGACAATCCTTCATAGAAAATATGCAGCTGTACCTATTCATTGAACATGTCCGGAGGGCACCTTCTTGTCAATTCCTTGTATCTCTCTCATGCTTCATAGAGAGTTTCTCCATCTTGTTGCCTAAACATTTGTACCTTAGCCCTCAACCTATTAACCTTTTGAGGAGGTTAAAATCTTGCTAAGAACTTATTCACCACCTCTTCCCAAGTGGTCAAACTCTCCTTTGAAAAGGAATCTAGCCACTTTGATGCTTTGTCCCTGAGAGAAAAGGGAAACAAAAGCATTTTATAGGTGTCAGGGTGAACACCATTGGCCTTCACAGTATCACATATCCTCAAGAATATGGTTAGATATTTGTTGGGGTCTTCCTGGGCACTTTCTCCAAATGAGCAATTATTTTTTACAAAGGTGATGAGTTGAGGTTTTAACTCGAAGTTGTTGGCATGAATGGTTGGTCTTAGAATGCTACTTCCACAGTTTCCTGGGTTTGGGTTGATGAAAGATCCTAGAACTCTTCTCTCCTACCCAACATGGTTACCAACACCTTCTACAACATGATTATGAACTTCTTCCTCCATAGTAACGTCTAGATCTTCTTCCACAACTTCCTCTCCAACTATTCATTTACCTCTTGCTTCCCTCCTTAGTCTAAGGAAGGTCTTCTCAGGTTCACTATCAAAAGAGATTGATGCTCTTCCTCTTCTACCTGTCATACACTCAACAAACAAACAAGTAGAAAATAGTGAAGAAGTCACTTCTTGTTAAGAATTGTGGTTAGAGTAGTTGGTGCAATTGATCAAAAAATTAGTGGATTAGTGTGCTAGAAAGTAAATAAACAAGGAAAAACAAATCAAATTACTAAGAGTAAAGATAAACAACTGAATTAAAGACTAATCAACAAAACAAATAAAATGTGTTCAATCTAGTTATCCTCGAATTTAATCATTGTCAATGCAAAATCAATCCCCGACAATGGCGCCATAAACTTTATGCACGGAAATTTGTCTCTCAACAAATTTTCTTTGGCAAGTATACCGAATTGTCGTCAAGTAAAAACTCACAGTGGAGTGAGGTTGAATCTCATAGAGATTGATTGGTTGAGCAACTTTAATAAGAGGAGTGATCTAGTTGAACTTAAATAGAATTGAATTGGGAATTGCAGAAATTAAAATGGCGAAAAACGTAAATAACAAGAAATGTAAATAATGAAAAGTAAATGGCGGAAGGTAAAGTATAGAAAGTAAAATTACAGAAACTTAAATGGGAATGGGGTGATGAACATAAACATAAAACTGTAAAATAAAGAGAATGGAAAGATCAGAAATGGGGAATTCATTGGACTCAGGAGATATTGTATTTTCCGGATCAAATTCATTCTTATCTCTTCCTCAATCCATGCAACTCATTGATCTCTTGGCAATCTTAGGTGATTGAATCCTAATTCCTTGGCAATTCAATCTCTCTAAGCTTGAACAATTGCCCAATTCCTTGATCAAATTGCTCATGGGAAGAGATGAAGTACGGTCACAGATTATACCACATATTTTCTTAGATCAAAGTATTGGTAGGATTATATGTCACTATATCCATCTAACCCCCAATCCAGTCTAACATGAGAAAGTATTTCTAGCGTAATTTTCTCATTCCTCTTCCAAGGTTCAGAGAAAATCCAAGTATGAATAACTTCTCTTCCGAGACAGTTACCCAATTGGATAAAGATCGAAAGCTTTCAAGTAAATCAAAGAGAATGGAAAGAAGAAGAAGAATAAGAACTATAATTGATCCATTGAATTACAACAGAGCTCCCTAACCCAATGAAGAGGGGGTTAGTTGTTCATAACTCTAGGAATGGAGAATAAAAATGGAAATTTCATTGAAAAGAAAGTAAAACTGAATTACAGAGAAAAGTAAATACAAAGTGCTACAATCCTGGATCCCCAGGTGCCAATCCCTTTTCTAGTTCAAAACTACCCCTATATATACTACTTCTTTGATCTTCAGTTAACTCTGTAAGTCTTTGGATGTGGGCCTTTGAGCTCAGTTGAAGCAATTACAATCTCAGTGGGCTTTGCTAAGCTTGCTGGAAGAGTTTGAGTCAGGTAGCTTTCATGTTAGTCAGGCCGTTATTGTGGTTAACGTCAAGTGTAAATTCCTGGTTTGAAGACGTTAGTGACACTAACTTGGTCACTAACGTCCCCAAACCCCTTGAGTCACGTTAACCCCACCGTTAGTGGTACTAACGTGGCCACTAACGTAGCCTTTCCTAACCCATAGTCACGTTAATGGTGCTAACTTCACCGTTAATGTTCCAAAGCATCCTTTCTTCCATGTTAGTGGCATTAACGTGGCCATTAACGTGGGCATACCTTGGCTCGAACATATTAGTGGTGCTAACTTCACCACTAACGTGGCCACTAACGTGGGCTTCTCTGGCCATTCCTCACGTTAGTGGTGTTAACTTCACCACTAACGTTGCATCTCTTCCTTTGTTCCACGTTAATGCCCACGTTAGTTGCACTAACGTGGCCACTAACGTGGGTATCCTTGGCTATTCCTCACGTTAGTGGTGCTAACTTCACCACTAACATTGCAAGCTCCTCATTCTTCCACATTAGTGGCACTAACGTGGCCACTAACATGGGCTTATTAGTCCTTTGAGCACGTTAGTGGTGCTAACTTCACCAGTAATGTTGCAAGCTGCCCCTTCCTCTACGTTAATGGCCATGTTAGTGGCACTAACGTGGCTCTTCTCTGCTTCTTGTTACCTGAAATCAATCAAACAAAGTGCATCAAAGTCTTGCTATTAATCATGAGATGATGCATCATTCATTATTTCATTCAATTCTTACATTATTCTCATGAAATTGGTTAGAATTCACAATGTTTGCTTGAATCAAGGTATATGAGTGCATATTCAACCAAATACTTGCTTATTGCCTAAGAAAATGCATGAAACTAATATAAAACATACTAAAAATGGCTAGTAAAACTAGCCAAGATGCCCTGGCATCAACAACTTATTTTTTATTTTTCTTTAATTCTTCTTATTAATTTTTTCTAATTATATTTTTTTATTGTTCTATTTTTCTTTCTAGATTTTTTGAATGAAAAATAGAATAAATTAGACTTCCATAATTTCTTCTAATTTTTCACCAAATAAGATACAAGAACATTAATTTTTATGTCTCTATCCTTTATGTCTTATTTTCATTGTCTTGTCTTGTCTAATTCTCATAACTAAACACAGTCCTAGAGTTAGTTTGGATTGACTTTTGAAAAAAAGTACTTATTTTTTCATCTTTTTTAAAAAGATTTTTTTAATAGACAAAAAGCTATTTCACATTTGGATAAGTTTTTAAACAAAATTTTCAAATATTAAAAATGCCTTTTGTTTTTTTTTAAAGCAAGGTATTATTTTTTTCCAAAGTTAGGAGTGAGACTCGAACACGCATCCTCTAGGTGAGTATGGGAAGACTATGCCATTGGAGCTATAACTCGTTGGCAAAGCAAGATATTTGGTGCACGAATCCCACATTTTTGTACAGCTGTACCAGCAAGTGCACTAGGTCGTCCAAGTAATACCTGAGCGAGTCAGAGTCGATCCCACGAGGATTGTGGTTTAAAGCAAACTATGGTTATCTTGCAGGTCTTAGTCAGGTGAATCAGAAGGTTGTTGGATTGATTCAAGGGCAATAAGTAATGGGAATATGGTTAAGGATTGGAGTTGCTTTGTCTTTCTGATTAACTCTGGTATTACTGTCTTCTTTGCTTGTGAGTGATTTCTTCTATGGCTGGCTGTATGTGATCAATGCCATTGGCCGTGGTCATCAATCTCCTCTATTTCAGATCAAACACCATTGACCGTGGTCATCTAATCGGAACAAGGGTGAAGCTCTAGCAGTTCATTCTCTTGGCGATCCTACTCAAAATGCTACAGACAAGGTCAAATCTTCCGGATCAAAGAATGCTGCTTCTTTGGGTTTTAGCCTCTTCCACAGAGACCCTAATCTCTCCAAAAATTAGCTGAACTGGTGTCTCGGGAAGTCCCCAACGAAGTCGTGGATTAGCCGTCGGAGAGATGTATAATCAAGCTGGCGGTTCGCGCTTTCCAATTACGTATTCACACGAACCCAAGTAGACACGGGTGGTTGTCAGGCACACGGTCCTAGTATGATGAACAGAGATGATTATCACTGATCATCCTATTCACCATGTTGAAGAACAAGTATACATTTTAGAATTAAATCAAACATGGATCGAAGAGAAATAGTAATCCTTTTTTTAATTCATAGGACTCAGCAGGTCTCCTCCCCTCAACCTAGGAGGTTTAGAAACTCATACTGATAGGAAATACAATGGTAAAACTCGAATAATGTGTACAGTCTGTCAAAAGATTTTTAATAACATAAATATAATCCCTTAAATACTAAATAAATGAATAGTAAGGGTAAAATAGTCTTTTTAGTGCTAAAATCCACTTTTAGGGCCCACTTGGTGAGTGTTTGAGCTGAGCATTGATAAGATCCATATGTTAGGAGGCCTCTAGGGCATTGAACGCTGGCTAGGGGGTCCTCTTTTGGAGTTTGGACACTGGTCTTTGCTTTGTGGGCGCTGGACGCCTAGAAGGGAGTAGGAAGCTGGTGTTGGACGCCGGTTTTGGACCTTCTAATCTGGAGCAAAGTATGAACTATTATACATTAATAGAAAGCGGTGGAAGTAATCTTTCCATAGCCATTAAGAATGCTCCATTTCGACATTTGTAGCTCCATAAAAACTCTTCCAAGTGCAAGGATGTCAGATCCGGACAGCATCTGCAGTGCTTTCTCTGTCTCTGAATCAGACTTTTGCTCCAGCTCCTCAATCTCAGTTACAATTAGATGAGAGGGACTTAGTAGCTTTTTGCTTCTGAATAATTTTGGCATCTCACTATCCATTGAAACTCACAATAGTTGGCATCTTTAGGAACTTAGAATCCCGATGATATTATTGATTCTCCTAGTTGAGTTCTTTTTTATTCTTGAACACGCTTTCAGAGTTTTGGCCGTGACCCTAAGCACTTTATTTTTCAGTATTACCACTGGATATATAAATGCCACAGACACTTTAACTGGGTGAACCTTTTCAGATTGTGATTCAGCTTTGCTAGAATCCCCAGATAGAGGTGTCCAAAGTTCTTAAGCACACTCTTTTTGCTTTGGATCACGACTTTAACCGTTCAGTCTCAAGCTTTTCACTTGACACCTTCACACCACAAGCACATGGTTAGAGACAGCTTAATTGAGTCATTTAGGCCAGGATTTTTTTCTTTTAGGCCCTCCTATCTATTGATGCTCAAAGTCTTGGATCCTTTTATCCTTGTCTTTTAGTTTAAAGGGTTACTGGCTTTTTCAATCTGCCCTCCTTTTCCTGCATTTTTGGGCAGTAATGGATTTTTTTTCTTTTTATTTTTTTTTGCCATTTTTTCCTTTCTTTTTCGCAGGCATTAATTTTTTTTCTTTTGCAACATGCTTTTTCTTTTTCTTTTGATGCATTTTCTTGCTTCAAGAATCAATTTTTGGATTTTTCAGATTATTAATAATATTTTTCCTTTTTCCTTATTCTTTCAAGAGCCAACATTCTAAAATTTCAACTTCAAATATGTATTATTTATTCATACATTCAGAAAACAAAAGCAATGCCACCACATCAAAATAATTGAACTATTCTTATTTTAAACTTGAAATTCATGTATCTCTCAATTCTTTTCAATTAAAATTTTTTTTAAGCAAGGTGAGAGATATATGGAACATTTTTTAAGACATCAATGCAAATGATCATACAACAAGAACAAGAGAACAGAAAGAACACAACAAAAAATAGAAAAATAACAAAAGGGAAAGGAACTAAAAGAGAATGAATCCACCTTTAATGGTGGTGGCCAGTGCTCCTCCTTGAGGATCCAATGTGATGCTTGATCTCTTCAATATCACTCCTTTGCCTTTGTTGTTCTTCCCTCATAGCCATTTGTTCTTCTCTTATGGCTCTTTGGTCTTCTCTTATTTCATTGAGGGTGATGGAGTGCTCTTGATGCTCCACCCTCAATTGCTTCATATTAGTGCTTAGTTCTCTAAGAAAAGTCTTCCATTGAACCCAATAACTTTGAGGAGAAAAGTACATCCCTTGAGGCATCTCAGGGATCTCATGTTGAGACGGCTGCACAGGCTCTTGTGCATGCTCTCTGGTTTGCTCCATCCTCTTCTTAGTGATGGGCTTGTCCTCCTCAGTGGAAATATCTCCTTCTATGACAATTTCAGCTGAATTGCATAGATGACAGATGAGGTGTGGGAATGCCAACCTTTCATTGGTGGAAAGCTTCTCAGCTATCGTGTACAGTTCTTGAAGAATCATCTCATGTACTTCCACCTCACTTCCAATCATGATGCAATGGATCATGATAGCTCTGTTAACAGTCACTTCTGACCGGTTGCTAGTGGAGATAATGGAACGTTGGATGAATTCCAACCATCCTCTAGCTATGGGCTTTAGGTCAAGCCTTCTTAGTTGAATGGGCTTGCCTTGGGAATCCCTTTTTCACTATGCTCCTTCCACACAGATGTCTTAGAGCACTTGATCCAATCTTTGATCAAAGTTGACTCTCCTAGTGTAAAGATGTGGGTCTCCTTGCATCAGAGGCAAGTTGAACGCCAGCCTCACACTTTTCGAGCTGAAATCTAAGATTCTCCCTCGGACCATGGTGCTCTAATTCCTTGGATTTAAGTTCACACTAGTGTTATGGTTTTTAGTAACCCATGCATTAGCATAGAACTCTTGCACCATTAGAATTCCAACATCTTGAATGGAATTGGTTAGGACTTCCCAACCTCTTCTCCGGATCTCTCTTCGAATTTCCGGATACTCATTCTTCTTGAGCTTGAAAGAGACCTCATGGATCACTTTCTTCCCTGCTACTACTTCATAGAAGTGGTCTTGGTGAGCTTTGGTGATGAATCTCTCCATCTCCCAAGATTCAGAGAAAACGGCTACTGTCTTTCCTTTCCTCTTTCAAGAGGGTTCTCCAACCTTGGTACCATGAATGGTAATGGAAAGAAAAAAAAACTCGGCTTTTCCAACACCAAACTTAAAACTTTGCTTGTCCTCGAGCAAAAATAAAGAAAAGAGAAGATGGCTATCTAACAAAATAGCTAACACTCCACGCGCAACTCTATAGTTTTTATACTAGCCCTGAAAAATTTGGATGTCACGTGTACGCGTGGGCGAGACGTATGCGTGAGTGGTCAAAAAACTTGGGGTCATGGGTACGCGTGGGTGATGCGTACGCATCGCATGGTGCTCTGTTTTTCAACATTTTTCCAAGTTCTTCCACCAAACCAAGCATTCCAAACCTCCAAACAGCTACCAAAACACTATCAAACCTTATTTAACATACTAGACTCCCAAATAAACACAACTAACTAAGCAAAAACATGGAATTAAACTAATTTATCAATATGTACAAAAGGAAAAAATGAAAAAGATGTTACCATGGTGGGGTGTCTCCCACCTAGCACTTTTATTTATTGTCCTTAAGTTGGACTTATGGGGAGCTCTCATCAAGGTGGCTTGTGCTTAAATCCATCCTTGAACATCCACCAATGCTTGAATCTCCAATAAACTCCATCATTCAAAATTAATAGCTCCAAGCTTTGACGGAGTTCTTCACAAACCATGAGCTCCCAAAATTGATCCGCCACTTGTAATCCGAAATCCCACACTTTGTTTTTGCATCCGTCTTCAAGTTGATCATCATGATTTCATCCGGACGGCAAGTCATTGGAATTCTTATGAGGACACACAAACATCCTCCTAGATCCATGCAACGTAGTACTACACCAATCCTTGCTCCTAAACTTTGAGCTTCCAACCATAATAAACCGAGGATTGTGATGCCTACCACTAACCAACTCTTTCTTTCTTTCCATTCCACAAGGAGCTCTAAGTTGACTATCCGTTTCAAGCAACCCATATTCAAGTGGAATAAGAAAGCTAAGAGATATGAATTTTACCCACTTTAATGGTGTAAAGGATTATGGTAACTTAGGAAGGGGGGCATCTCCACACTTTGACAATGCAAGGTCCACTCTCTTGTGCTCTTCCTTGACAACTTCTACCTCTTGACAAGCATCTTCCATGTTCACTTCTTGACAAAGTTCTTCACATTCAACCACTTCCTCACCAACTTCTTCTAGCTCTTCTCCATTCTTTATGTCACAACTTGGAGGTAATGTGGAACTTATCTCAACATCTATCTCAATTTTAATTGGAGAAGATTCCTTAAATACCAAAGGAACATGTGTTGGTGGGAAATCATCATCAAGAGGAAGAATTACTGCTTGCTCAACTTCTTCCAATTCTTCATCATTCACCATATGCTTCGGAGGTTGTGCACCCTCCTTAACATCGCTCTAAATCTCAATGGAAGAAGGCTCAATAGGATCTTCGAGGTGATTTGTTAATGAGGACAAGAACTCATCAATGACTGAGTCTAAGTCTTGATCAACCTCCCCTAATTCTTCAACCATTCCTTCCAGCTCAATTATCTTAGCTTCTTCCCTTGGTTGCACTTCTTGCTTCAGCTCCTCTTCTCTACTTTAAAGTTCCAAATTCTCCTTCTCATTGTGCTCCTCAACTAATCCTCCACATTTAGCAATAAGGATATCTTGGATAGTTGAGCACAATGATGCCAATTGGCTCACCACTTTGGTTAAGCTAGCCACAGCTTCCCCTTGCTTTTAGCAACGAGTTAAAAGTTCTTGTTGTTCGTGTATTAGGGGTTGGAGAGATTGGTCCAATAAAAGTGGTGGTGGAAGAGAGGATTCATTGTTTGGGAGAAAGGGTTCATAATTAGAAGGTGGTTCATCTTGGTAAGGGTATGAAGGTGAGGTATATAGAATTGATGGTTCTTGAGAGTATTGATGTTGGAATGGTGGTGGTTCCATGTATGGTTCATATGGCTCATAAAGTGGTTGGTATAGTGGATAAGGATTAGGGTCATATGGAGGTGTTTGGTGGTAGGGGACTTATGAGTAAGGTTATTGAGGACTATGTTGAGGGAAGGGGTCATATGTATGTGGTGGTTGTGGTTGACAATCACAATGAGGGTCACAACATACATTAGATTGGTATACATTAGGAGTTGGATTGTACCCATAAGAAACCGGAGGAGGTTGTTGTCAAGAAAGTTGTCCATAAGCTTGGGGCTCCTCTCATCTTTGATCTCCAAATCCTTGATGCATGTTGTCATTGTAGCTTCCATTCCCTACAACATAATTTGAACCAAACTCGTAGCCAAAGGGGTGAGAATTCATAATAGCAAGGGAAAATGAAAACAAAAGCTAACAAGAAACAAAGAAAGCAAAGTCCTACAACTAGCAACAACTAACAAGTAAGCAAAAAGCAAACATATTCACAATATTCACATATATACAATAACCAATAACAAGCACACATTGCAACTCCCCGGCAACGGCGCCAAAAACTTGAAATGAGTATTATCGTCGGTTAGGAATTTCACACAAAATAATTCCGTTGCTAGTATAGTTCCCAACCAACAGATAATACTCAATCAAAGTTTAATTTTTTGTTGTCACAAGTCCAACCCAATAAAGATAACCAAGAGTATTAGTCTCGGGTCGTCTTCTCAAGAAATTGCAGTGAGGTATGCGTATTATTGGTTATGGTATCTAAAGGGTGGGTTGGTAAAAGTGCAAGAAAATAAATGGCAAAAAAATAAAGCAACAAAAAAAAGAGGCATTCATGGCAAGGATTGAGAGTATAGGCTTTCTATCCTAGTCATCAATCATAATACAATAATTAACAAGAGCTTATCCTATTTAGTCATCTCCAACAATAAAATAAGGTATAATGTTAACTTCACACGAGAGAAAGTCAAATAAGACTAGTTAATCTCAATCCAAAAGTCCTAACTAACTTACTAATCGAATTAGCAAAAGATTAGCGTCAATGAAAATAATATTAACTAACAACTCTAGATCACCAACATGAGTTGGGTCTTAATGAATTAAGATTACCTAATTCCTCTTTCCAAGCCAAGAATGCTTAAAAAGCTATACTAACATCCAACCAAACATTTTGTCAAACACTTGGAAGGCATAAAATGAAAGCATAATAAATTGCAAGGAAAGATAAATTCTACAACTACCAATTGCAAGAAAATAATAATAACAACTCAATTAAACAATAAAGGAACATAAAACATAAATTGCATTAAATGAAAATCAAATCCAATAAAAGTGCATCAACATAAAAGAGGCATAAAAAGGGAAATTAACAAGTAAAATAAAGAGAACAAAGATGTGGAAACAAGAAATTACAAGAAAAACTAGATGAAAACAAGAAATTAAACCTAGATCTAAGAGAAAATACCCTAATTCTAACCTAATTCTAGAGAGAAGAGGGAGCTTCTCTCTCTAGAAAACTAACTAAAGCATCATCCTACACTAACTAATTGCTCCCCCCTTTGTTCTCTCTTGAATTATGCATCAAATAGCTTCAGAAATGAGTTGGACTTGGGCCTGGAAAGCTCAGAAATCGCCCCCAGCGAATTCACTTTAAACGAGTCACGTGCCGCTCGTCACACGTGCGCATGGTCGACGCATGCGCGTCGCTTGACAAAATTCCTTCTCACGCGTACGCGTGGGTGACGCGTGCGCGTGGACTTCAATTCTCCAAATGCTCATTTCTTCATAAATTCTCCACTTTGCATACTTTTCTCTTCACTTCTTTCATCCAATACTTGCCTTATGAACCTAAAATCACTCAACAAACACATCAAGGCATCAAATGGCATTAAAGTGAATTAAATTTAGCTATTTAAAGGCCTAAAAAGCATGTTTTTACACTTAAGCACAAATTTAGAGAGAATTACAAAATCATGCTATTTAATTGAATAAATGTGAAGAAAGTTGATAAAATCCCCTAAATTAAGCACAAGATAAACCATAAAATTGGGGTTTATCAATCAGCGACCGATTTAGCAAATGATTTTATCAGCAATCGATTTAGCGACCGATTCTCTCGGCAACCAATTCAGCAACAAAAAAGGTGGTCGCTATTTAGCGACCGATTTTATTAGCGACCAATATCGTTTGGTACTAGTTTGGTGGCATTGGTTGAAAATCGGTCGCTAATATCGGTCGCTAACGGTTAACGACCGTTGGTCGCTATTTTTAAATTAGTGACCAAGGTTTTAGCGCCCATCAGAATCGGTCGCTATTCTGGTAATTTCTTGTAGTGTTTGGTTTCATGGTGGGTGTAATGCTCAATTGAGTGGATTTCAGGGGGTGTTTGGATGCTTAAGTAAGAATTTTAAAGCCTTGCCACCCAGATGGAGTCATGATGATCAATTTGAAGACGGCGGTGAAAATAAGGTTTGGAAACCGGATTACAAGATGAAGAACAATTTTGGAAGCTAGGAGCTTGGTTCAACTTTTATCAAAGCTTGGTGCATTTACTTGGAAATCTTGAAGATCACTTGTGGTCCAACCATAGGTGGAGAATAAAGGATGAGTTCAAGCACAAGCCTCCTTAAAAGAGGTCACCAAAACGTCTAACTTAAGGACTTTAAATAAAAGTGCTAGGTGGGAGAGACTCCACTATGATAAAACCTTCCAAACTACACTTCTTTTTTATCATTCTTGTAAATATTTCTTTTAGTTATTAGCTTGATTTGGTAGATTTTTGTTTAGAATTGCATGTTTGAATAGTTAAAATAATTTTTAAAAGATAAAAATATTATTAATTTGGAGCTTAATTTGTTTTTAGAATGTAAATAATAGATTAAAAAAATATTGTTTACGTTTGGATTGTTATGAAAAAAAAACCTCTTGTTTATAATTTTTTCTTAATTTGATTTTCTATTTTGGTTATATTTATTAAGTTTTTAGTTAATTTACTTAATTTGGAGTTCAACTTTGATTTTAAAATATACGATTGCTACACATCCCAAGTATTTTTTTATCCAAGTTTATCCAAGTAGGTTTAACACCAACAAAAACCACTCTCACTAAAAGAGTATCATTACACGTGCTTCTTCTTTCAAATACACTCATACATTCACGCGCTTCTTCTTCTTTTTTCAAATACACACATATGTCCTCCTCTTCTTCTTTCAAATTCACGCATACTCCTCCTTCTTCGTGCACGCAGATTCGTTATCGTCATTACCAACAACACCAATATTTTGCTAATGGATTATTTTTTCAATCGAATTGAATGGACGCATGTGTTTTTGAATTGAATTGAATTGAATTGAATTGAATTGATAATCTCTAAATTGTAGACACAGCTGTTTTGAATTTGATTTTATATAATGGATAATGTTTCGTTCATTTAGTACTTTAAAATTGTTTCACCTTAATAACGTGTTCAACTCATTAACAGAAATCTGTTTAGAATTTGATTTTATATAATGAATAATGTTCCCTTCATTTAATATTATACAATTGTTTCATCTTAATAACATGTTCGGTTTATTATGAATTGAATTGAATTGTTTTGAATTGAATGGACGCAGGTATTCTGAATTGAATTGATAATCTCTAAGAGAGGGAGAAGAAAGAGGAGAAGTAAAAGAAGAAAAGAAAAAAATATGCGTGTGCAAATTTGGAAGAAGAAGAAGAAGAAAGGGGAGGAGAAGAAGAAGGAAAAAAGAAAAACTTGCGCTGATTTGAAAGAAGAAGAAGAAGAAATACGAGGAAGAGGAGAACGAGAAAAAGAAGGAGAAAGAAACAGAAAAAGAGTACGTGATTTAAAAAGTTGTTACAATAACTTGAATAAATTTGAATAAAAATTTTAGAATTTTATTCTTTAAAATATTAGAATTTATAAAAAAAAAATCCTTTTTTTAGCTAAAAAAAAAAAATTCTTGTGATACATACACCAATTATACTTACGCACCCACCATTTCAAACTCTCTGTTCAGTGAGTGAGCACGTGGGTTAACGAAACCCCAATCCTTACTCTCAGCTTCCTTTCCCCCTTTCTCTTCTCCCTTCCCTCTCCTCACGGCAGCCCTTCTCTTCTCCATCACAGCCCCGCCATCATCGTCAGACCACCGCTGCCGCCCTCCTTCCGCCGGAAGCCACCATCTTCCTCTTCCCTTTCTTCTTCTCCCTTCTCAGAATCGCCACTAATAGCCCCTGCTTCACCCTGAACCATCCCTTCACCCACAACTGCCGGCGAGCTCTTCCCCCTGTCCGAACCCTAGCTCCGCCAACCATCACCGTCAGCCTCGAACCAGAACCCACCGCGCCGTCGACGAGCCACCGCGACCCTCTTCCCTCTTCTCCCCTTCGCGTGCTCTCTGTCCTCCTCAGCCACACCAACCCTCTTTTCCTCTCTCTATCTCACTCGCAAAACCACCGAACCCGAGCCCAAGACCACCGCTCCAGCATCTCCGTCGCCACCGTCCACCACCGTCGCGGAACCACCCCTGCTTCTTCTCGTCTTCTCCCTCTCGACGCCTCACCTCCGCGAATCACCGCTCGCGCCAGTGCCGCCGTCGAAGCCCAGCCGTTAACTCCTGTTCTGCCTCAGCTCCCTCACTGAACAGAACAGAAGCTCCAGCCCCTCTGTGCGACCCTGCTCCCTTCTCCAGCGCAGAGCCGAATCAGAGACCACCATGGCAGCCTTCTTCTCCCTTCCCGTCGTGTCCAGACCGCCGGCGCTCCACCAGCTGCAGCTGTCACTGCCGCTGCAACCCCTGCTCCCCTTGTTTCTATGTTTTCCTTTTTCCTATTCTACAAACAGGTTTTAGTTCACTTCTCTTTGATTTCTTATCTGATTTACTTAGTTTAGGATTAGTATATGTTAATTTCTGGGATAATTTGATGTGGTTATGATTATTTACTGCTGCTGTTAGTTGAGTTTAGGTTAGAATTAGGGATTTCTGGTTAGAATTGTATATGTTTGGATTTCTGAATTGTTGCTGAAATTGCCGTTGAATTTATATTGCTTGCGCTGGAATCCATGGATTTGATTCTAAATTTCTGTGAGTTACTGGATGCTGATGATATTGTTATTTGGATTGCTGAGGATTGATTGACGACGTCATAGTTAACTAGTTCATTGCTAATTCCATTAGAAAATTGTTGCTCGAATTGTGTTAAATATGTGGGTTTGTACTGGAATATATGGTTGTTGTGGATTGAAACTGGTTCCATTGACAGATTGCTGCTAGAATTGTTGAAACCTGCGGTTTGGTTTGCTTTGATTGGGTTTGCTTGCTGGATAATTAATCATGCTTTCATGCTATTCTTGAGTCTGATATGAAAAAATTGTTTGGATTGATTAATTGTTTATCAACCCGGTGTTTAGTACTTACTTTCTGCCGCATTGTTCAGATATTGCTGCTGGAATTATTTGGAAATGGTTAACTATATTCATGATTTGCTGTTTTGTTGCTGAATTGCTGAAAATTTGCTATTGAGATTGGTTGGAATTTGTTTGATTGTGTGGAGATGCGCTGTTTTACTGCCGGTTTTGATGAATTTTGATGCTGAAATTGACAGTGTAATGCTTGATTACTGCATGTTTGATTGTGTGGAATTGTTTTGATTATTTGGATATCTGTTAATTCAATGTGTTAAGGTTGTTATTGCTGAAAATTTGCTGCTGTTAGGTTACTTTAGAGTAGGATTAGTGTTAGTTCATAGATAATTCATCATGCTATCATGCTTCTTGAGTTTGAATTTTAGTTTGTTTGGACTGGCTTGACTGAATTGCTGCTGAATTACTGAGGTATGTTGCTGATTTGTGCACAATTGATGCTGATTTTGTGAATGGAGGTTGAATGAATACTTGGTTGTGATATTTGATTTGTTTAATTCCTTTGCATGCCGAGTGTTTACAATTTGTCTCAAAGAACTTTCAATGAAATTTTGGTCTAATTCTTGGAAATCAATGCCCGTTTGCATGTTATGATTGTTCTTATGCATTGTTAATGAATTTGATTTGTTCTAATTGACCAATTTGTTGAATTTTTGAATGATTGAGGTCCTTTGACCAATAATACAAGATTAATGAACTTGGTCCTATTTAATCCAATTGTGTTAGCCTTGCATGTCTTGTTTGGTTTTGGGTTATATTAGGAACGATTTTCAATTCGTTAAATTAATCTTGTGCTATTCATTATAGGAAGTACATTGGTGTTGAACTTGTTCCTCTTACTTTGCTTGGACATTGTTCTTGTTTAGTTCATACACTGTTGTTTGTGATTGTCTCTATGACTATTTTGGATTTTGAATTGCATGTTGTAGCTACTATGTGATTTAGAATGTTTGATTTTCTTTGGCATGATTCATTGTTGAGATGAATATTTGCGATAAAGGATTGTGTAAAGTGCTAAACATTTCTCATTGGTTGAGTTTTGAGTATATGTATTATGTGTAAATATCATGTTGGTCTCTTTGAAATTTGAATTTCAATCACTACATATCATATGCTATAAAACTCTTCTTTTGCACAATCTTTCACCATTACATCAATTTTTTTGAATTGCCTAAGTGATTATTGAGCTTCTTGTTGCTTGTTTACTTATTTGTAGCTTGCAAATATGTTGAAAATCACTTTAGGCACACCAATTGAGTAAATTTGAACTTTGATTGAAATAATGTGGCATAGTGCTTTCAATTCTACAATGTGTGAATTTTAAACCGCCGTCAAACTTAGAATTCACACATTGCTTTTCTTCATGTCACAAATTCATAAATTCAACTCATTTTAGTGTATTCAACCTCACTTTCTTGATTTAAATGTTGCTTTGCTTTATTCATCTTGCTTGCGTCACTTGTGTTTATATTTTAATATATTCTCTTTTACATTTTTCAGGATGAGTCATCGTAAGCAACAAGAAAAGCAGAGGAAGCAAGGCAATGGACATGGATGCGCAGGATACCCGTAATGATGAGCATGATTAGTGAAACACCAGCCCCGTTTGGTCCTAGTTCGCGCACAAAGTACTGTGCGACATTCAAGTGTAGAAAACAACCAATCATGTCCTTGTTCAGCCTGAGAAAGGGATAACATATAGCCCTTTAACAACAAAAAGAATGCCAACATGTAGCCTTGAATCAAAACATCTTCCAACTCAGTCTAGTAGAGTTTCAAATTGACCTAAACATGCATACATAAACTTAATTAAAGCAGAGTTTTTCCTAAATTTGTAAACACCGACATCAAAGCAACAACAAAAAGAGTTCAGTTTGATATCATCTAAGTCAACAGCTACACATCAGAGATCATGTCTGCCTCGGAGGTATAAACCCAGGGGTAGGAATGAACTTGAAAAGTCTTGCTGCAGTCCAGGAACTTGCTGCATCCATGGTCTCAGCAGAAATAGCACTTCTGTTTGGTTGGAACACGGGGTCTAAGACCTGATGTTGGAGAACCAGGTGGTGGAGTAGATAGTCCAAATGAAGGTGGAGCCGATATAGGAGCAATCGGGGGACTAGCAATAGGATGTTTTCTTCTTTGGGCATGATTGAAATTGGGGGTGGAGTTGGATTGAGGAGGTGATTGATTCAGGTTAAAGGAGTCTGTTGCAACCTGTAACAAAAAATCGAGTTAATTGGGACACAGGTTGAATAACAATGACAAACCACTATACCTCTTCTGCTCGGGGTGCAGTATGTGAGAGGGGAATTTCGTTTCTGTTCCTGAGATTCCGAATTACCCTTCTTTGGTAATGTCTTTGGAATTTTCTTCTGTTTCTTCTTTGCTTTTGTCTATAACAGTAACACAAACATGTTCATTTAGGGAGATTATAATTTGTAACTTAAACACTAATATGGACGTGTAACAATTTCATAGATATTACCAGTGGAGTCATAGGTGGTGCAGGTTACATTATCATTGTTCATATTAGAACCTTCATCCTATTCATATAAACAAACTAAAATAAGTGGTATTTTAATATGAATTTTCATAGGTGACTCTTAAATCCCTAACAATTTACAAAGTGGTGGAGTTTGAACCCGAACTGGTCTCTGTTCTGGCTTGGGTCAAAGGGTACAATCTACAACCTCTTTCCTTAGCAGCTCTTCTCTCCTTCTTTGTCAATGGTTGCTAATTTGGATCTTTTTGGTCATTCTTACAAGTCTTGTAGTAATTTTCAAACTGTCAACGCTTGTTGCACGCCACTTCAAAGGTTTTCCTAGCTTTAATAGTGTGCATCTCACGTTCTACAGGATCTACCTCCATTTCATTTTGGGGCGATGAGCTGGTCTCTTAATATTGGATGATTTTGTCCTTGGAGCATCACAAGGGATCCAATACTCCTCTAAATTAACAGGTTTGATGTAATCCATATATGTTGCTTTAATTGTTACATGGTGAGCCATTTATGCACATATTCCTTTGGCCTGAGTCCAATTTTACACTTTGCTGTAACTGTATGACAGCAAGGCATTCTTGAAAATAAATACAATCCACCCATGCAATCCACAACGAATTAAGTATGAATTAGAAATCAGTGTCACAGTGAGACAATAGATACAAGATAAAGTAAAACATAAATTATCATAAGAATCAAAGTATAAATTAGATATGCCTTGGTCCAGCCCCAATACTTGGTCCAAGACCCTCCATTCCCTCATTGCCTAATCTATCTCTTAAGATATGCCTTCTTTTAACACTAGAATATTTTTTAGATGTCCTCTTTTTAGCAATTCTTGGTGATTGGCTTGGCCTACTACTAGATGAACCACCCTTATTCTCATTTTTCTTAGGTGTTTGTTTTTTTGGGCACATTACTCTTTTTCTTAGTTCTTTGATTCTTATCAGTACTTTTATCTTCAGTTTCATACCCAGCAGTCTCATTACTCGTCTTTTTCTTTGTTGAAACTCCCTCTTTTGGAACTTTTTTCTTCTTTTTCTCTTCCTCACTATTGCTATAATCTGTCCCATATCCTGGAGGAGGAGGTTTGTAAGACTCATCCTCTGTTGTCCCATATCCATCTCTAGATGATGATGATAAAGAATCTAGCACAACAGTCTCCTCAGCCACACTTTCTCCAACTACTTCAGGTATGTCTACCTCGTGTTCAAAATAGATGTACAGCTCATTAGTTTTCTTGTACCTCAACTTATCCTCCCTCATCTGATTAATCTTCATATCTCCTTTAATTACATGAAGTCCAGCTTCTATGTTAGGTGCTTCCATATCAAGCCAGAACATTTGCTTATACTCCTGGTAGCCCAATTCTTTAAACAATTCAACGAAGTCAAAAAAATTTACTTAATCCAAGTAGCAAAGAGCTCTCTCACAGTTTTTGACAAATCTTTTCCCATGGCGAAACACAGAAATGACCATATATTCAGACATCTGCAATCATATTTATTCAAACTTTAATAACATATTCTAACAATAAAAATGTTTAAACAAAAGTTAACCATGATTGCTTTATTTAACTTTTACGAAAATACACAAGATTTATTCGTATTTAAACTTCTCTATAAACAAGACCACAGAGGGTTGTAGACAACAATGGTGCGTTGTTAGAATCAGAATCATAATGTTGGACCACACAAAGCACAAAGGAAAACACTTTCTAAAAAGTCACTAATTTGAACTGTGTGAAGCGTCCTTAGAGGATTCCGTCTAGCTCCATCAACACCACCACCAACCCGCCATCAGCACCCCTTGTAAGCAGCAACGTCGGCGCTTCCCTCCACCAACCTAGCATCTACAGTGGTCTTGACAAGTGAGGAACCTTTTCTCCTAGGGTTTTCTTGTAAATGTGAAGGCTCGTTGGTGAGGTTTTATGGAAACACGTTTGAGAAGCAACTGAAGCGTTACTTTTTGCGCGAACTACGTCGTTTTTAGAGTGAAGGAGTTAGACAACTTAGCCCATGTCCATTTGAATTTGTCCAACTAGGCATTGAATGAACACGTCACCCAGCTCATGTGATAGGTCACGCTTCAAACGTGACAGCTCAACAGTTTCTGTCAACCCTCGTCGGAAAATAACGCATAGGGACCGCGTTGTGTGGCGGAATTAGGGGACAGGGATCGAAGTGGATCGTTTTTATTTTGAGGGGTCGCATCGTCATTCTTGAAAATGGACAGGGGCTAAGTTGGTAGTTCACTTAGCTTATATATGTTGGGCTTGGGCCCAACTTGGGCCCGATTCACATATATGGTCCGTTTGACCCAACTTTGGGTCAAAACCTTTTTTTAGTGTTTTAATGTGCGTTTTAAACATTTTTACCTTCTCAAACATGAATTTTAACTTTTTAAACTTTTTCACTCAATCAATTTTCTCAACTGCAGTACCAGACAGATTTTAGCTGGTATTGTTGGTCAAATTTTCAGTATGCATTTTTACGCAGAAAATATATTTTCCGAATCAAAAATATTCATTGAGTCCAAATATTATATTTAAGTTGTCAAATTAAAATTACTATTTTTTTCAACCATTTTCATCCATATTTAATCAATTACTTATTTAATTAAGATTTGACTGGGTTATACACTATATGGTTTAGAATAAGGAATTGTGGGTTGGTTAAGTTTAGACTTAGGCACACATAACCTAAGTTCTTAGAGAGGTAGGCTATTTGAGTTAAAGAAACACGTGCATCCTCATGTTTTGGGCTTTTCAAAGGCCCTAATAGCCATTTCTGATAGTATAATGAAGCCAAGATGAAAGGGGAAGAAGCAAGTAGTTTTAGATTTTAGTTTTTAGGATGGTTTAGTGAATTCTAGAGAGAGAAACTCCAACTTCTCTCTAGAATTTTAGGGTTTCTAGTTGATTTTCTCTAGTTCTAGGTTTTAGTTTTGTTTAATTGTAGTGTTGAGCTTATAATTTCTTATTTTGCTACTTTAGTTAGAATTTCTTATTACTTTCTCTATTTTGCTATTTTTAGTTTATAAATCATTGTTGGATTCTCATTTTTCTTCAATGCAATTGATATTTTATGTTTTGTTCATGCTTAATTGAGTTGATATTATTACTTTCTTGCATTTGGTAGTTATAGATTTTATTATTCTTGTAATTTATGATATTTTATCATTACAAGAAACATCATTAAAATCGACGGCCAAATCGACGGCTAAGCCGTCGATAATATTAAAAAAAATCGAGGGCAAAATAGACGGCGGAGGTTGTCGCTATTAAGCTTGTCGATTTTTCAAAATTATAATAAAATCGACGGCTTGCCGTCGATAATAATTCATTAAAATCGACAATATTCTCGTCCATAATATGAGTGTGAGAATTTTACCTGCTTAATAAAATCGACAGTTTTGCCGTCAATATTTTTATACAAAATCGACACCATTTCCATCGATATTTGATTCAATAAAATCGAAAAAAGAGTTGTCGATTTAATTATTAAAATAACGACAAATTCATTATCTATATTTTGTTTTCTTTTGTCTATTTTAAATTTAAAAAGCGACAACTTTACCATCGATTTTAATAGCCACATTTTTTTAATTATTTTTTCTATTTGAAAAATAGTAGACAATTAATACAAATAAACTTTTAAATATAGAAATAAAATTTATACAAAATATTAGATAAATAAACTTCTAAATATAAAAATAATGAGTTTACAAACTTATCAAACAAGACATAAATTTTTAAATATTTAAAATGATAGTTTATAGTATATATTAGAGTATAATTCAACTCTATACACTATATAAGGCTTTTTAGGGGGCTTGACTTCTATACCACAAGAGACTTGAGAAACACCATCACCTGCAAACACATAACAAATGAATCACAACTCAAGATCCAAGATAGCATTTGCAAGCAAAACAACTGCAACAGCAGAACATCACGAAGAATATAAGAAGTACCTCTAATGGATCACGGAGAGAGTAAACTGCATTGCTTTCTTTTGGCGCTGAAGACACCAAGATCCCATAACCTTTATTTCCCTCCCTCAGAACCTGTTAGAATAAAAATGAATTCATTTGAGATCACTATTCAACCAAACCACCAGAGTAAATGGAAAAGAAATGTGGACATGAAAGCGCTCATTATTACCTTAAATGCATCTTCATCTGTTGTGTTGTCTCCAATATATATAAGAAGCACATCATCACAATTGCTAAGTCCTAAAAAATGATAAATTTTTATGTCAGTTATTAATGCGAAAACAAAGAACTCTGCTTTTCAAGAAAGGGGATAGCCATTTAACAACAAAAAGAAGGCCAACATGTAGTCTTGAATCAAAACATCTTCCAATCACTCAGTCTAGTAGAGTTTCAAATTGACCTAAACATGCATACATACACTTAATTAAAGCAAATTTTTTCCTAAATTTGTAAACACCGACATCAAAGCCACAACAAAAAAGTTCGGTTTGATATCATCGAAGTCAACAGCAACACATCAGAGATCATGTCTGCCTCGGAGGTATAAACCCAGAGGTAGGAATGAACTTGAAAAGTCTTGCTGCAGTCCAGGAACTTGCTACATCTATGGTCTCAGTAGAAATAGCACTTTGTTGATGGGGGACATTGGTAATTGTTGTCCTTGGATTTACATTCTATTTGGTTGGAACACGGGATCTAAGACCTGATGCTGGAGGACCAGGTGGTGGAGTAGATAGTCCAAATGAAGGTGGAGCCGATATAGGAGCAATCGGGGGACTAACAATAGGATGTTTTCTTCTCTGGGTATGATTGAAATTCGGGGTGGAGTTGGATTGAGGAGGTGATTGATTCAGGGTTAAGGAGTCTGTTGCAACCTGTAACAAAAAATCGAGTTAATTGGGACACATAGGTTGAACAACAGTGACAAACCACTATACTTCTTCTGCTCGGGTGCATTTTTAGATAGGGAAATTTTGTCTCTCTGTTCTTGAGATTCCGAATTACGCTTCCTTGGTAATGTCTTTGGAATTTTCTTCTGGTTCTTCTTTGCTTTTGTCTATCACATTAACACAAACATCTTCATTTAGGGAGATTATAATTTGTAACTTAAACAGTAATATGGACATGTAACAATTTCATAGATGTTACTAGTGGATTTATAGGTGGTGCAGGTTATACATTATCATTGTTCATATAAGAACCTTCATCCTATTCATATAAACAAACTAAAATAAGTGGTATTCTAATATGAGACATGTAAACCCTTCACAATTTTCATAGGTGACTCTTAAACCCCCTAACAATTTACAAAGTGGTCCAATTTGAACCCGAATTACCTGGTCTCTGTTCTGGCTTGGGTCAAAGGGTACAATCTACAACCTCTTTCTATTAGCAGTTTTCTCTCCTTCTTTGTCAATGGTTGCTAATTTGGATCTTTTGGGTCATTCTTACAAGTCTTGTAGTAATTTCCAAACTGTCCACACTTATTGCACGTCACCTCAAAGGTTTTCCTAGCTTTAGTAGTGTGCATCTCAGGTTCTACAGGATTTACCTCCTCTTCATTTTGGGGCGATGAGCTGGTCACTTAATATTGGACAATTTTGTCCTTGGAGCATCACAAGGGATCCAGTACTCCTCTGAATTAACAGGTTTGATGCAATCCATATATGTTGCTTTAATTGCTTGCATGGTGAGCCATTTATGCACATATTCCTTTGGCCTGAGTCCAATTTTACACATTGCTGTAATTGTATGACAGCAAGGCATTCTTGAAAATAAATACAATCCACCCATGCAATCCACAACAAATTAAGTATGAATTAGAAATCAGTGTCACAGTGAGGCAATAGATACAAGATAAAGTAAAACATAAATTACCATAAGAATCAAAGTATAAATTAGAGAGTGAACTACCAACCCAACTCCTGTCCATTTTCAAGAATGATAATGCGACCCCTCAAAATAAAATCAATCCGCTTCGGTCTCTATCCTCGATTTTCGTCGTACAAAGCGGTCCCCATGCGTTTTTCTCCAGCGTGACCTTACGGAAAATGCTGAGCTGGCTTGTTTGGTGCGTGACCCGTCATATGAGCTAGATGACGTGTTCATTCAGTGCTGAGATGGATAAGTTGAAATAGAAAGGGGCTAATTTGTCCACCCCCTTCACCCTAAAAACGACGTCGTTTCAGTTGCTTCTGAAACGGTGTGTTTCCATAAAACACCTTCCTCTAACCTTCACATTTATAAGAAAACCCTTGGTCAAATGCTTCCTCACTTCTCGAGACCACTGTGGATGCTGTGTGGTGGAGGAAAGCGCTGACGTTGCTGCTTACGGTGTTGACGACGTCATAGTTGACGACGATTTGGTGGTGCTGTTGACGGAGCTGGACAGAATTATGTTAGGATGCTGCAGACAGTTCAGGTTAGTGATTTTATATGAAGCATTTGTCCCTTTTGCGTTGTGTGTTCCCTTAATTTGATTCTGCATCTGACACGGAACCATTGTTGTTTGCAACCCTTTGTGGTCCTGGTCATGGAAAAATTCAAATAACCCTGAACTTTGTACATTTTCGAGAAAATTAAATAATACAATGGTGGTCATTCATGTTTAAACATGTTTATTGTTTGGGAGATTTTATTAAAGCTTGAATAAACTGATTGCAGATGTCTAAATATATGGTCATTCTTGTGTTTAACCATGGGGAGAGATTTGTCGGAAACTCTGAGGGTGTTCTCTGCTACTAGGATGGTAAAGTGAAGAGGTTTTTCCCCTTAGACTTGGATTACGTAAATTTTTTTGACTTGGTTGAATTATTTAAAGAATTGAATTACCGGGAGTATAAGCAGATGTTCTGGCTTGAAATGGGAGAACTAAATATGGAAGATGGACTCCATGTAATTAAAGAAGATGTAGAAATTAATTAGATGAGGGAGGGTAAGTTGAGGTACAAGAAAACTGATGAGCTATACATCTACTTTGAACACGATGCGGACATGCCTGATGTAGTTGAAGATGTGGCTGAGGAGATTGTTGTGCTGGATTTATCATCATCATCGTCATCAACTGATGATGGATATGAGACAACAGAGGATGAGCCTTACAAGCCTCCCCCTGGATTTGAGACAGATGACAACGGTAGTGAAGAAGAAAATAAGAGCAAGAAAAAGTTTCCAAAAAAGGGAGTTTCAGCAAAGAAAATGAGTAATGAGACTGCTGAGTATGAAACTGAAGATAAAAGTACAGATGAGGATAAAAGAACTAAGAAGAAGAATAGTGTGCCTAAAAAAACAGTGTCACCTAAGAAGAATGAGGGTAAGAATGATGGTTTAAGTAGTAATACCCCAAGACAATCACCAATAACTGCTAAGAAGAGAACATCTAAAAAATATTCTGGTTCTAGAAGGAGGCATATCTTAAGAGATGGACTGGGCAAGAAGGGGATGGAGGGCCAAAGTAATGGGCCTAGACCAAGTGTTGGGGCTGGACAAACAGAGCAAAGAGATGGGCCTGTAGGTGGATCAGGTGAGGGTCCTAGTATGGGTGATGGGCCTAGTAACCGAAGCTCAGTCCCAACTGAGGTGGAGATGGATAGTGATTATGAGAAACCATATGAGTATGAGAGTGAGGCCTTCAAGAGCCCAGTTTCTTCTGAGGATGAGAGAAGGACATCATATGATTCCTTTAGTGAGGATATTGAGTATGGAGAGGTAGTGTTTAATGTTGGTCAGATATTCCCTACAATGGACTTGTTCAAGAAGGCTTTGAAAGACTACTTTGTATTTGAGGGAAAGAATGTGTTATATATAAAAAATGAGAAGCATAGGCTGACGGCAGCATGTGCTGCTGAGGATTGTCCATGGCTGATTTTCACATCATGGAATAGTGCTAGTAGGTGTTTTCAAGTGAAAACTCTAATAGATGAGCACACCTGTGCCAGAGACTATGGCAGCAACATGACAGATAGGGGCTTGGTGGCCTCGAAGTTCATTAAGAGACTATTTATCCATCCTGATATGAAACCAAGGCAGGCAATGGATTACATGATTGAGGAGTATAATATGCAACTTAACTATAGGATGATTGCGAGGGCCTTGAAAGTAGCTAGAGAGGTGGTCATTGGTAATGCACGGGCACAATATGAAAAAGTTAGAGACTATTTGAGTGAGATTCATCGGAGTAATCCCGGGTCCACAACATTGATGGAGACAATACCACAACCTGAAGCCCTTCCATTGTTTGATAGGTTCTACATTAGTTTAGATGCTTCCAAGAAGGGTTTCATTCAGGGTTGTAGGCTGTTAATTGGTCTAGATGGCTATTTCTTGAAAGGGTATTGATGAGCGGATAATTTATACGCTTTTTGGCATTGTTTTTAGTATGTTTTTAGTAGGATCTAGTTACTTTTAGGGATGTTTTCATAAGTTTTTATGTTAAATTCACATTTCTGGACTTTACTATGAGTTTGTGTGTTTTTCTGTGATTTCAGGTATTTTCTGGCTGAAATTGAGGGACTTGAGCAGAAATCAGATTCAGAGGTTGAAAAAGGACTGCTGATGCTGTTGGATTCTGACCTCCCTGCACTCAAAGTGGATTTTCTGGAGCTACAGAACTCAAAATGGCGCGTTTCCAATTGCGTTGGAAAGTAGACATCCGGGGCTTTCCAGCAATATATAATAGTTCATACTTTGGCCAAGAATAGATGACGTAATCTGGCGTTCAACGCCAGCTTTCTACCCAAATCTGGCGTCCAGCGCCAGAAAAGGATCCAAAACCAGAGTTGAACGCCCACACTGGCACAAATACTGGCGTTCAACTCCACAAATGGCCTCTGCACGTGCAACACTCAGGCTCAGCCCAAACACACACCAAGTGGGCCCCGGAAGTGGATTTATGCATCAATTACTTACTCATGTAAACCCTAGTGACTAGTTTATTATAAATAGGACCTTTTACTATTGTATTAGACGTCTTTTTGACCATCTTTGGATTACCTTATGATCCTTTGATCACGTTTTAAGGGGGCTGGCCATCTCGGCCATGCCTGGACCTTCACTTATGTATTTTCATACGGTAGAGTTTCTACACTCCATAGATTAAGGTGTGGAGCTCTGCTGTTCCTCAAAGATTAATGCAAAGTACTTCTGTTTTCTATTCAATTCATCTTATTTCGCTTCTAAGATACCCATTCGCACCCAAGAACGTGATGAAGGTGATGCTTATGTGTGACGTTCATCACCATTCTCCCTTATGAACGCGTGTGATGTAGCCACTGACAACGGTGATGCCCTTGCATACAGCCAGCCATGGAAAGGAGTGAGACTGATTGGATGAAGATAGCAGGAAAGCAGAGGTTCAGAGGAACGAAAAGCATCTCCATTCGCTTATCTGAAATTCCTACCAATGATTTACATAAGTATCTCTATCCCTCTTTTATTATATCATATTCGAAAACACCTTTATCACTTTATATCTTCCTGACTGAGATTTACAAGGTGACCATAGCTTGCTTCATACCAACAATCTCCGTGGGATTCGACCCTTACTCACGTAAGGTATTACTTGGACGACCCAGTGCACTTGCTGGTTAGTTGTATCGAAGTTGTGACAATTATGAATTAAGATCAAAGCACCAAGCTTTGGAGCCATTACCAGGGATTGTTCGAGCCTGGATATCACAATTTCGTGCACCAAGTTTTTGGCGCCGTTGCCGGAGATTGTTCGAGTTTGGACAACTAACGGTTCATCCTGTTGCTCAGATTAGGTAATTTTTTTTTTGTTTTCTTTTCAAAAATTTTTCAAAAATCTTTCAAAAATTTTCTCATCTGTTTTCGAAAAAAAAAAATATTTTCAAAAAAATTTTTATTCAAAATTTTTAAGAATGAATTCTAGTGTTTCATGAAGCATGTTGAAGCCTGGCTGGCTGTAAAGCCATGTCTATTCCTTTGGGAATGAGTATGTCAGGCATGTCATATCTGAATTACATGATGAAGCTTGGCTGGCCATTGGCCATGTCTAGTGTTTTGGACCGGAGCTTTCATTGAAGGCTTGGCTGGCTAGTGAGCCATGTCTAATTCCTGGACTGAAGCTTTAGACTAAGAATGCAAGGTTCCTGGAATTCATATTAAAAATTTTTGGAATCCTTATTTTCCTTTTTCAATTAATTTTCGAAAAATATGAAATAAAAACCCAAAAAAATTAGAAAATCATAAAAATCAAAAATATTTTTCTGTTTCTTGTTTGAGTCTTGAGTCATGTTATAAGTTTGGTGTCAATTGCATGTGCATCTTGCATTTTTCGAAAATTCTCATGCATTCATGGTGTTCTTCATGATCTTCAAGTTGTTCTTGGTAAGTCTTCTTGTTTGATCTTGATGATTTTTTGTTTTGTGTATTTTCTTGTTTTTCATATGCATTCTTGAATTCTTAGTGTCTAAGCATTAAAGAATTCTAAGTTTGGTGTCTTGCATGATTTCTTTGCATTAAAAATTTTTCAAAATTGTGTCTATGATGTTCATCTTGACATTCATAGTGTTCTTGATGTTCATCTTGACATTCATAGCATTCTTGCATGCATTCATTGTTTTGATCTAAAAATTTCATGCATTGCATAATTTTCATGTTTTTCATAAAAATTTCAAAAATCAAAAAAACATCTTTCCCTTTTTCTCTCATCAAATTCGAAAATTTGAGTTGACTTTTTCAAAAAATTTTTAAAATCAAGTTGTTTCTTATGAGTCAAATCAAATTTTCAATTTGAAAATCTCAAACTCTAAGTTTGGTGTTGGAGAGTTTCAACAAAGCTCTGCACATCTGTGAGGCTCCATGAGAGCCCACTGTCAAGCTATTGACATTAAAGAAGCGCTTGTTGGGAGGCAACCCAATGTTTATCTAATTCTTATTTTTATTGTTTTTCGTGTTTTCTTAGGTTCATGATCATGTGGAGTCACAAAATAAATAGAAAAATTGAAAACGGAATAAAAAATAGCAGAAGAAAAATCACACCCTGGAGGAGCATCTGTCTGGCGTTCAGCGCCAGAACAGAGCATGGTTCTGGTGCTGAACGCCCAAAATGGGCAGCTTCTGGGCGCAGAACGCCAGAACAGGCATGGTTCTGGCGTTCAACGCCAGAAATGGCACACAAATGGGCGTTGAACGCCCAAAATGGCCACCAACCTGGCGCTGAACGCCCAGAGTTGGATACAAAGGCATTTTTACATGCCTAAGGGGTGCAGGGATGTAAATCCTTGAAAACCTCAGGATCTGTGGACCCCACAGGATCCACTCAGGATCTGCGATTCGACCCTTACTCACGTAAGGTATTACTTGGACGACCCAGTGCACTTGCTGGTTAGTTGTATCGAAGTTGTGACAATTATGAATTAAGATCAAAACACCAAGCTTTGGAGCCATTACCAGGGATTGTTCGAGCCTGGACATCACAATTTCGTGCACCAGGTATTATGGTGGAAAATTGCTGAGTGCAGTGGACCAGGACGCAAACAACTATTTTTTTTTTATCATAGCATACGATGTTGTCCCTAATGAATGTAAGGATACCTGGAAGTGGTTCCTAACGCTGTTGCAAGATGACTTGGGGCTGGTGACGCAGCATGGATGGAATTTTATAAGTGATCAGCAGAAGGTAATTCAATTAGGCCGTTTGTTCTCTTTTTTATGAAAAATGCAAGTGATATCTAAACTGTTAAACTGTTTCTGTATGTCTAACACTTGCAGGGGCTAGAATTAGCTATCAAGGAAGTAATGCCTAATGCACACCATCGAAATTGTGTGCTACATTTTTGGAAAAACTTTATCAAGCATTTCAAGGACCAACAAACAAAGCAAATGGTATGGGAATGTGCAAGATGCACAACTTTTCAAGAATTCAATGCATGCATGGAGAAAATGAAGAAAATCAATCATGGTGCATGGGAGTATTTACAGTGAGTTGATCCGGTAGTGTGGACTAAAGCTTATTTCAGTCATGGTCCGAAGGTGGATAATATAACCAACAACATGTGTGAGGTGTGGAACGCAAAGATCGTAGAGTATCGGGGGAAGCCAATCTTAACGATGTGTGAAGACTTGAGATGCTATTTAATGAGAAAAATGGCAACACACAAGAAGAAGCTAGAGAGTCACAGCGGTCACTTGGCACCAGTACAGCAGAAGAAAATGGACAAGTTTGTGAAGCCTAAAGCTAACAAGTGGAGAGCCATTTGGGCTGGAGACAACGATAGGGTGCACTTTGAGGTTCACAGAGGAACAAGTAAGGTTGGAGTTAACCTTCAACAAAGGACCTGCACTTGTAATGTTTGGGAACTTACTGGTAAAATTGTTTATTAATCCATCATTATTTGAGTTATTGTAACTTATGTGTTATTTTTTACTTTGCTTTATTGGGGTGTTGTGACATTGATTTGTACATCATTCATATAACCTTGTGGATTGCATGTCTGGATTGTGCTTCTTGTTAGGCATGCCTTGCTGTCATGCTATTGCAGCAATGTATAAAATTGGTTTGAAGCCAGAGGAGCATGTGCATAAATGGCTCACCATGTAATCAATCAGAGCAACATATATGCATTGCATCAAACCAGTAAACTTAGAGGAGTACTGGACCCCATGTGATGCTCCAAGGACGGAACCACCTAACATCAAGAGACCAGCTCATCGCCCCAAGATGAAGAGGAAGGTAGATCCTGTAAAACCTGAGATGCACGCCACTAAAGCCAAGAAAACCTTTGAAGTGACGTGCAACAACTGTGGACAGCTTGGGCATTACTACAAGACATGCAAGAATGACCTAAAATATCCAAACTGACAGCCATTGACAAAGAAGGAGAGAAGAGCTGCCAAGGGGAAGGGGTTGCACATTGTACTCTTTGACCCAAACCAGAACAGAGGCCAGGTAATTGGGGTTCGATTTGGAACACAATATTAAATGTTAAGGGTTTAAGAGGCACGTCTTAAAATTGTGGGGGATTTATGTGTCTCATTTAAAAATTGTGAGGGGTTTATGTGTCTCATTATTGGTTGTTATTATGATTAGGATGTAGGACCTAATGTCAATCTGAACAATGATACTGTACAACCTGCCCCACCTATGGATCCACTGGTTATATCTTTTAACCTGCTCCTTATCTCTATTGTTGTTTAGATGACAGATTAGACTCTCCTTGCACTAACATGTTTATACTACTGTGACGGACAAAGGCAAAGAAGAACAAGAAGAAACTTCCAAAGATAATGCATAAGAAGGGTAATTCTGACCAACAGGAATAGGGAGAAGAAATTACCCTTTCACAAAATGCACCCCAGGCAGATGAGGTATAGTGATTGGTCAATGTTGTTTTAACCTGTTTGTTTATTTTATACTCATTAAATTTTTGTTATAGGTTGCAAGAGAGGCTATGAACCTGAATTAGCCACCCCCACAACCCTGCTCCACCCCCAATCTTAGTCATGCACAGAGAAGAAAGCACCCTGTTGTTAGGCCCCTGACTACTCCTATCTCGGCTCCACCTTTATTTGGACAACCTAGTCCACCACCAGTTCAAGCAGCATCAGGTCTTAGACCATGTGTTCCAACCAGTCAGACTGTGAACCCGAGGACAACAACTGCTAATGTCCCCCTTCAACAAAGTGTTATTTCTACTGAGACCATGGCTGCAGCAAGTTCTGGGACTGCAACAAGGCTTTTCAAGTTCATTCCTACCCCTAGGTTTAGACCTCCGAGGAAGACTTGATTTTTGATATGTTGCTGTTGACATAGATGATAAGAATGACTCCTTTTGTTATTAGTTTGGTATCAATGTTTACAAATATGGAAAATACTTTGGTTTATCTAAGTGTTTGGGTCATGTTTAAGTCATTTTGAAACTCTATTAGACTGATGTGAAAGATGTTTAAGTCAGTTTGAAACTTAACAAATTTAGGAAATACTTTGGTTCAAGGCTACATGTTGGCCTTCTTTTTGTTATTAAAGGGCTATAAGTTGTCCCTTTCTCATGCTGAACAAGGACATGATTGGATGTTTTGTGTAAATGTTTTATATAAGGCATCTTTTGGGTTTGTTTATCTAACATTTTTCATTAAAAAATTTGTATGACTACATGCTGCCAGAATTCATCAAAGTAGTAACAGACCATTTTTCTTGGGACAAATCATAATCTCATCTGAAACAACATACATACTTCTAAAGTAATACAACTTACAATGTAAATAACATACACTTCAAAAAAAATAAGACACACTTTGAACCTAGTATCACAGAAGGTTCCTGCTAGTCATATGCCTTAAAAAAATTTAGAGATCACAATTCCCAATACAAAAGCAATAACCAAAGCTTTAACACTAACACCACTAGTACCACTATTGGCATTACAATTTTTAGCTTCTAATTCTAACCCAGCAACTCTAGCATCTAGTTCCCTGAGTTTTTTGGGATCAACACCAGCAACATCAGGTATCTGACTTTAATCTCGCGTCCAACCCTCTATATCAGGAGAATTTCTGGTAAACTCTTCAAATGATGCAACATAATCATCCAACCATGCAAAAAATTTGCAATGCAGTGTTGAGCTCTGTAGAATATACCCATAGCTCAGAAGATGTCACAGGGAGTTAAAATCAAGGAAACTTAAATTAAGTTTTAGATTACCTTAAAGTGTGGACATCCAAAAAATAACCGGTTAGGGTTCAGTTCTGTTGAAGAGAAAAACTAAATAGCATGCGCCCCACACCGGCATCGTGGAGCAATAAACTTCTTCTTCTTCGACACAGCAACACTTCCTGCAAATATGCTTAGAGGACTTCTGCCTTCATCTTTAAAAACTTCTCTTCCACTCCCATGGAACTCGACGGTGGTTCATTGCTGTTGCTCATGGCTCTGGTAGTGTTTTCTTGCAAATGTGAAGGTTGGAGGAAGGGGTTTTATGGAAACACACCGTTTCAGAAGCAACTGAAACGTTGCTTCCCATGAAAATGATGTCATTTTTAGGGTGAAGGGGGTGGAAAAATTAGCCCCTGTCAATTTTAATTTTTCCATCTCAGCACTGAATGATCACGTCATCCAGCTCATATGATAGGTCACGCACCAAACGAGCCAGCTCAGCATTTTCCGTCAAGTCTCGCTGGAGAAAAACGCATGGGACCGCTTTATGTGATAGAAATCGGGTACAGGAACCGAAGCGGATCGATTTTATTTTGAGGTTCGCATTGTCATTCTTGGAAATGGATAAGGACCGGGTTGGTAGTTCACTCTAAATTAGATATGCCTTGATCCAGCCCCAATACTTGGTTCTGGACCCTCCATTCCCTCATTGCCTAATCTATCTCTTAAGATATTTCTTCTTCTAACATCAGAATATTTTTTAGATGTCCTCTTCTTAGCAATTCTTGGTGATTGGCTTGGCCTACTTCAAGATGAACCACCCTTCTTACTCTCATTCTTCTTAGGTGTTTGTTTTTTAGGGCACATTACTCTTTTTCTTAGTTCTTTGATCCTTATCAGTACTTTTATCTTCAGTTTCATACCCAGTAGCCTCATTACTTGTCTTTTTCTTTGTTGAAACTCCCTTTTTGGAACCTTTTTCTTCCTTTTCTCTTCCTCACTACTGCTATCATCGGTGTCTCATATCCAGGAGGAGAAGGCTTGTAAGGCTCATCCTCTGTTGTCTCATATCCATCTCTAGATGATGATGATAAAGAATCTAGCACAGTAGTCTCCTCAGCCACACTTTCTCCAACTACTTCAGGTATGTCTACCTCGTGTTCAAAATAGATGTACAGCTCATTAGTTTTCTTGTACCTCAACTTACCCTCCCTCATCTGATTAATCTTCATATCTCCTTTAATTACATGAAGTCCAGCTTCCATGTTAGGTACTTCCATATCAAGCCAGAACATTTGCTTATACTCTTGGTAGTCCAATTCTTTAAACAATTCAATGAAGTCAAAAAAATTTATTTAATCCAAGTCTAAAGGGGAGAACCTCTTCACTTTACCATCCAAGTAGCAAAGAGCTCCCTTAGAGTTTTTGACAAATCTTTCCCCATGGTGAAACACAGGAATGACCATATATTCAGACATCTGCAATCATATTTATTCAAACTTTAATAACATATCCTAACAATAAAAATGTTTAAACAAAAGTTAACCATGATTGCTTTATTTAACTTTTACAAAAATACACAAGATTTATTCCTATTTAAACTTCTCTATAAACAGGACCACAGAGGGTTGTAGACAACAATGGTGCGTTGTTAGAATCAGAATCACAATGTTGGACCACACAAAGCACAAGGGACAAGCACTTTCTAGAAAGTCACTAATTTGAACTATGTGAAGCGTCCTCAGAGGATTCCATCTAGCTCCATCAACACCCCCACCAACCCACTGTCAGCACCCTTGTAAGCAGCAATGTCAGTGCTTCCCTCCACCAACCTAGCATCTACAGTAGTCTCGAGAAGTGAGGAACCTTTTCTCCTAGGATTTTCTTGTAAATATGAAGGCTCGTTGATGAGGTTTTATGGAAACACAATGTTTGAGAAGCAACTGAAGCGTTACTTTCTGTGCGAACGACATCGTTTTTAGAGTGAAGGAGTTAGAAAACTTAGCCCCTGTCCATTTTAATTTGTCCAACTAGGCATTGAATGAACATGTCACCCAACTCATGTGATAGGTCACGCTTTAAACGTGACAGCTCAGCATTTTCCGTCAACCCTCGCTAGAAAATAATGCATAGGGACCACGTTGTGTGACGGAATTAGGGGACAAGGACCGAATGGGATCATTTTTATTTTGAGGGGTCGCATTGTCATTCTTGAAAATAGACAGGGGCTGAGTTGGTAGTTCACTTAGCTTATATATGTTGGGCTTGGGTCCAACTTGGGCCCGGTTCACATATATGGCCAGTTTGGCCCAACTTTGGGCCAAAATTTTTAAGATTAGTGTTTTAATGTGCGTTTTAAACTTTTTTCCTTCTCAAACATGAATTTTAACTTTTTAAACTTTTTCACTCATAATGAATTTTCTTAGCTACAATACCGAACATATTTCAGCCGGTACTGCTGGTCAAATTTTCAATGTGCATTTTTACGCAAAAAATATGTTATCCAACTCGAAAAAATTCATTGAGTCCAAATATCATATTTAAATTGTCAAATTATAATTACTGATTTTTTCAATCATTTTCATCCATATTTAATTAATTACTTATTTAATTAAGATTTGACTGGGTTATACACTATATGGTTTAGAATAAGAAATTGTGGGTTGGTTATGTTTAGACTTAGGCACACATAACCTAAGTTCTTAGAGAAGTAGGCTATTTTAGTTCACTTTTTCAAATTTTACCACACCCTTATCTTGGCCACGTTTCAACCTTTTTTAAAGTCAGAGATATATATTAGGGGTGTAAACGGTTCGGTTTGGTTCAGTTTTGGACCGAAAACTAACCGAACCGACCTGATCGGCTCTATAATGATACCAACTATTTGGTTGGCTGCTGTTTGAACAACCGAACTAAACCAAACCGAACCGAGCCGAACCAACAGCGGTTTAATTCGGTCAATTTTTTCGGTTTTTTACACCTAATAATCAGAATTTAAATTACCATAAAATGAAGTTTAAAACCATCAATAAACTCGAATAACAAGAGTATATCACATCCCAATTCAATACAAATTCAACTTAATTAAACATAAAACAAATACAATTAAAAATGTCTAGCAAAACAACAAAAATAAACATACTTTAAATTGAAACAGTTACTTTAAAACAAAAAAACCAAACAGCCACCATGCTTAATCTGAATCCATACTAGACTCATCATCATCTTCCCCGGTTGGTACAATTTCTACAAAATAAAACAAAAAAATCAATATAGATTATAAACATAAACATAATATAGATTGTAAACATAAACATAATATATATTATAAATTAAAAACATAAACCATAAAAGGAACTACAAATTTCTTTTTTGCATACCTAATTCAAGTTTCTCAAATTCTTCAATAAGCTCCTTAAAATCAGTTGTCATTGGAGAAGCACAAAGCCAATTTTGTGTGCAAATCAATGCCTCAACTGTCTTTGGAGTTAAAGAACTCTTATAGTTGTTAAGCACTCTTCCACCAGTGCTAAAAGCTGATTCTGAAGCAACAGTTGAGACCGGCATTGCTAAGACATCTCTAGCTATTTGGGATAAGATAGGATACTTGCTAGAATTTACCTTCCACTAATTCAATATGTCAAAAGTATTTTGATCACGAGGCTTCTCTAAACCATCCATCAAATACAAATCCACATCATTCTTGTTGATGATCTCATGAAAATGCACCTCCTTGAAAAAATCACCAGCCATGTCGCCATCAGGTACTCCCACATCTGATGTACCATTCATTGTTGCTGAAGTAAAAGATCTACCCCCATTATTTGCATTCACATAGCATTCAAACATATTGGAGAAGGTCTCTTTCACTTTTGCACCCAAAAAATCAGCATCATCCTTATTATATAGCTTTTCAAAGCTAAAGTTCACAAACTTCAACTTGTATCTAGGATCAAGAACCACAGTAATAAAAATCATCATATTGATATTTTTTATGTTACCCCAGTACTTGTCATACTTAAGCTTCATCTTCTCAGCCATACTCCCAAGTAATGGATCTCGACTACCACAAGAACTCTTGAACACTCGTAGGATCTTACATTAACTCATGAAAATATTGAGAAGAAGTCACAAGCAAACTACCAGACACACTCTTTGTAACATTATAAAAAATTTCAAGAATTCCATAAAGTGTTTTGCATTGTCCCAATCAACATTCCTCAGAATACCACCTTGCATTAGAGCATATTCTGTATCTCTCTCTCCTAACCTCTTGAACGCCTTTTGAAACTTCAAACCACTTTCAAGCATGGTGTATGTAGAGTTCCATCTAGTGGGAACATCAAGTTGAACAGTACACTTGTCTTGTATCCTAGCTTCCTTAATAAAATTTTTGAACCTATTCATGCGACTAGGAGAAGCATGCACATATCTAATAGCATTTCTTATCTTGCTAATAGATTCATGCATCTCTTTCAATCCATCATTAACAAGATTAAGAATATGTGCACAACACCTAACATGCAACATAACTACATTCTAACATGAATCAGGTTAATATAATAAACAATAGTTAAAGTTAAGGGAAGCAAGTTAGTAACGCTTAGTTTTTAGTGTGATCATGACACGCAGGAGGTTGAATCGTTACATTAGCGAATAACCATTCATGTACTTATATCAGTTTAAATATTTTGGAAAAATATTTTTGTATTTATATTTTCCTTTCATAAGGATAAAATCTGGGTAATTATCGTCCTAGCTGGTTCTGCAATGTGACATTGTTAAGAAGGAATATCTATACTACAATTACTCTCTTGCTCTCACTCATTCTTCGGCAACTGATTAGTGACGTGATCATTTGATTTTCTTGAGAAGAAGATAATTGATATATAATCTACACATGCATACATAACACCAATTTTCTTTATTGAAAAACAATATAACTATTTTATGGCAAATCATCAATTCAAATTCATCTCTATTCTCTAAATACAACAAATTAGGTCAAATTATTGGATTCCTTGAAGAGTGTCCATCACTTATGTAATATTTTACCACACAAATTTTTATGCTATAGTTGTAAATCAAAGGTGATGAGATATTATGACACTTAAAAAGAGAAATACATACATAATACTTAAAGAATAATATTATAACTAGGAGCATATAAAGAAAAGTAAGCGTCGATAGCCGTTAATCACACATGAAGTACGTTAACGCAGTAAATACTGTGTACAAAAGAAAAATATATATATATACATACATAGAATCAAGGAGGATACATAATAGAGTGTATACATAATAAATTCGTAGTCTCAACCTGTGAAAAGAAGGCCAGCTAGAATATTACAACACTTAAGAATTTTCAAAACAGACAACCTATCTCTCTAACAAAAGCCTTTAAGGGGAAATACAGAATATACAGTAAAATTTCAAAAGGGAGAGAATTCTAAAATCAAAAGAAAATTTCCAAAAGCAATCATCTTTATTTCATCACGTGAAATCTCGCACTCTCAACGAGGTGCATTGTGTCCTGCATCTGAAAAATAAATCCATGATAGGTGAGAACTCGAAGGTTCCAATAGATAATAGTTCCAAATAAAGACTACATAAAGAAATATGAACCCTCTAGGCAATCAAAATCTCTAACTCCATGATGAGCGGATAATTTATACGCTTTTTAGCATTGTTTTCAGTATGTTTTTAGTATATTTTAGTTAGTTTTTATTATGCTTTTATTGGTTTTTATTCAAAAATTATATTTCTGGACTTTACTATAAGTTTGAATATTTTTCTGTGATTTCAGGTATTTTCTAGCTGAAATTGAGGGACCTGAGCAAAAATCTGATTCAGAGGCTGTAAAAGGACTGCAGATGCTGTTGGATTCTGACCTCCCTACACTCAAAGTGGATTTTCTAGAGCTACAGAAACCCAATTGGTGCGCTCTTAATTGCGTTGGAAAGTAGACATCCTGAGATTTCCAGCAATATATAATAGTCCATACTTTGTCCGAGATTTGATGGTCCAAACTGGCGTTCCAAGTCAGCATAGAAATTTTAGCGTCAAAACGCCATAACTGGCATAAAAGCTGGAGTTAAACGCCCAAACTGACACAAAAGCTGGCGTTTAACTCCAAGAAAAGTCTCTACACATGAAAGCATCAATGATCAGCCCAGGCACACACCAAGTGGGCCCCGGAAGTGGATTTTTACACTAAATACCCTAGCTTACTCATTTTCTGTAACCCTAGGTCACTAGTTGATTATAAAAACCACTTTTAGTGATTCATTTTGTACCTCATGACATTCTACACGTTTCATATTGTATCTTCTACGGCATGAGTCTCTAAACCCCATTGTTGGGGGTGAGGAGCTCTGCTGTTCTTCATGAATTAATGCAATTACTACTGTTTTACATTCTATCACGCTTGCTTCTATTCTAAGATATTCATTCGCACTTCAACATGATGAATGTGATGATCTGTGACAATCATCATCATTCTAACCTATGAATGCGTGCCTGACAACCACCTCCGTTCTACATGCAATCAAGCTTGAATGTGTATCTCTTGGGTTTCTAATCTAAGATTGGAACCTTCGTGGTATAGGCTAGAATTACTGGCGGCCATTCTTGAGATCCGAAAAGTCTAAACCTTGTCCGTGGTATTTCGAGTAGGATCTGGGAAGGGATGACCGTGATGAGCTTCAAACTCGCGAGTGTTGGGCGTGTGACAGACGCAAAAGGATCAATGGATCCTATTCCAACATGATCGAGAACCAACAGCTGATTAGCCGTGCAGTGACACCGCATTTGGAACATTTTCACTGAGAGGACGGGAAGTAGCCATTGACAACGTTGATGCCCAACATAAAGCTTGCCATGGAAGGAGCCTTCCGTGCATGAAGATGAAGACAGTAGGAAAGTAGAAATTCAGAAGACAAAGCATCTCCAAAACCTAAACATGTTCTTCATTACTGCATAACAAGTATTTATTCATGTTGTTTTACTTTTTACAATTAAATCTGAGAGTTATTGATATCCTGACTAAGAGTTACAAGATAACCATAGCTTGCTTCAAGCCGACAATCTCTGTGGAATCGACCCTTACTCACGTAAGGTATTACATGGACGACCCAGTGCACTTGCTGGTTAGTTGTGCAGAGTTGCAAAAGTGTGATTGTAATTTCATGCATCAAGTTTTTGGCGCCGTTGCCGGGGATTGTTTGAGTTTGGACAACTGACGGTTTATTTTGTTGCTTAGATTAGGAATAATTTATTTTTTGTTGGTTTAGAGTCTTTTATTTGAGTTTAGTTTCATATTTTAAGTTTGGTGTCAATTGCATGCTTTTATTTTCTTTCAATTTTTCGAATTTGCATGTTCTTAGTTCTTTCTTGATCTTTAAAAAATTCTAAGTTTGGTGTGTTCTTTGTGTTTTCCTTTAAATTTTCGAAAATTTATGTTTGGTTTTCTAAAAATTTAAGTTTGGTGTCTTCTTTGTGTTTTCCTTTAATTTTTCGAAAATTTGTGTTTGATTTTCTAAAAATTTTATGTTTGGTGTGTTTTTGTGCTTCTATTTCCTTAAAAATTTTTCAAAAATTTGTTCTTGGTGTTCATCTTGATCTTCAAAGTGTTCGTGGTGTTCATCTTGACATTCAAAGTTTTCTTGTTTGTTCTCTTTGTTTTGATCTAAAATTTCTAAGTTTAGTGTCATTTTGTTGCTTTTCTCTTTCCTCATTAAAAGTCAAAAATCAAAAAATATCTTTTCCTTATTTTACTCATAAATTTTGAAATTTTGCATTAAATTAGTCAAAGATTTTTAAAATCATATCTTTTTTTTAGTCAATTCAAAATTCAAATTTCAAAAATTGATCTTTTCAAATCTTTTTCAAAAATCAAATCTTTTTAATTTCTTCAATCATATCTTTTCAATCATATCTTTTTTTATAAATTGCAATCATATCTTCTCAATCATATCTTTTTCAAAATAATTTTCAATCATATCTTTTTGATTGCTAATTTCAAAATCTTTTTCAAAAAATCACTTAACTACTTTTCTCTTTCATATTTCGAAATTAACTAAGCATTTGTTTCCAAAATCTTTTTAAATTAATTAACTAATTTAGTTTTCAATTTGCTTTTATTTTTCAAAAGTTTTATTTTATCTTCCATTTATTTTGTTTTATTTTTTTTTGTTACTTTTAATTAAAAAAAATAAAATAAAATTTAAAAATATAATTGCAATCCATATCAATTCCCTTTTCTCTATCATGGACATAATTGGAAATGAACAGTCTAGAAGGACTCTGGGGTCATATGCTAACCCCATTACAACTGCATATGGAAGTAGCATCTGTATACCTCCCATCAAAGCAAGTAGTTTTGAGTTAAATCCTCAGCTCATTATCATGGTGCAGCAAAATTGCCATTATTCCGGTCTTCCACAGGAAGAACTTACTGAGTTTCTGGCACAGTTCTTACAAATTGCTGACATAGTACGTGATAAAGAAGTGGATCAGGATGTCTACAGATTATTATTGTTTCCATTTGTTGTAAAAGATCAAGCTAAGAGGTGGTTAAATAACCAACCCACAGCAAGCATAAAAACATGGAGACAGTTAACAGACAAATTCCTGAACCAATTTTACCCTCCAAAAAGGATGACACAGCTGAGGCTGGACATCCAAGGCTTTAAACAAGAGGATCATGAATCCCTTTATAATGCCTGGGAAAGGTACAGAGGGATGCTGAGAAAATGCCCCTCTGAAATATTTTCAGAGTGGATACAGTTAGACATCTTCTACTATGGGCTTACAGAAAAAGCTCAGATGTCTCTAGACCACTCAGCTGGTGGATCTATACACATGAGGAAGACGATTGAAGAGGCTCAAGAACTCATAGATACAGTTGCTAGAAATCAACATTTGTACTCTAGCAGTGAGTCCTCCATAAAGGAAGACGCTAGGGCAGTAACTACTGATCCTAATCCTCAAGAACAAATTATTGAGCTTAATCAACAATTACTCCTTATGAAAAACAATTAGCAAAATTTAAAGAGATGCTCCAAGACACTAAAAATATTAACAAGAATATGGAAGCATAATTGAATCAGACAAGACAGCAGCTATCTAAACAGATAACAGAAGAATGCCAAGCTGTCCAATTAAGGAGCGGGAAGACATTGAATAAATCAACTCAAAATAGCAAAAAGCCAAGAAAAGAACAACTGACAGAGGATGACCAAACCACTACCCAAAATCCCTCTGAGGACAGCAAGAGCCCAGAGAGGAATAATTCTAGCATTCAAACGCCAGAAAAGGGTGAAAGATTGGCGTTAAACGCCCAGTGGATGCCCACTTCTGGCGTTCAAATACCAGAAAAGGGTGGGAAGCTGTCGTTAAATGCCCATCCAGCACCCAATCCTGGCATTCAAACGCCAATGAGGGATCAGACACCTGCAAATGCTGATAGTCACCCCTCTAAGAAGGCTTCTCCAACCACCTCTATAGGGAATAAACCTGCAGCAACTAAGGTTGAAGAATATAAAGCCAAGATGCCTGATCCTCATAAACTCTGCCAAGCGGAGCAGGATAAAAAATTTGCCCGCTTTGCAGACTATCTCAGGACTCTTGAGATAAAGATCCCATTTGCAGAGGCACTTGAGCAAATACCCTCTTATGCTAAGTTCATGAAAGAGATCTTAAGTCATAAGAAGGATTGGAGAGAAACCGAAAAGGTGTTTCTCACTGAAGAATGCAGTGCAGTCATTCTAAAAAGCTTACCAGAGAAGCTTCAAGATCCAAGAAGCTTTATGATACCATGCACATTAGAGGGTGCTTGTACTAAGACAACTCTATGTGACCTTGGAGCAAGTATCAACCTAATACCTGCATCCACTATCAGAAAGCTTGGCTTGACTGAAGAAGTCAAACCAACCCGGATATGTCTTCAACTTGCTGATGGCTCCATTAAATATCCATCAGGCATAATTGAGGATATGATTGTCAAGGTTGGGCCATTTACCTTTCCCACTGACTTTGTAGTGCTGGAAATGGAGGAGTACAAGAGTGCAACTCTCATTCTAGGAAGACCTTTCCTAGCAACTGGATGAACTCTTATTGATGTACAAAAAGGGGAAGTGACCCTGAGAGTCAATGAAGATGAGTTCAAGTTAAATGCTGTCAAAGCTATGCAACATCCAGACACATCAAATGACTGCATGAGCAATAATATTATTGACTCTTTGGTGGAAGAGATCAATATGACTGAAAGTCTTGAATCAGAGCTAGAGGACATCTTTAAAGATGTTCAGCCTGATCTGGAGGAATCAGAGGAAATAAAAGAACCTCTAACAATTTCTCAGGAAGAGGATAAGCCTCCTAAACTCGAGCTCAAACCACTACCACCATCCCTGAAATATGCATTTTTGGGAGAAGGTGACACTTTTCTAGTGATCATAAGCTCTGCTTTAAATCCACAGGAAGAGAAAGCACTAATTCAAGTGCTAAGGACACACAAGACAGCTCTTGGGTGGTCCATAAGTGATCTTAAGGGCATTAGCCCAGCAAGATGCATGCACAAGATCCTATTGGAGGATGATGCTAAGCCAGTGGTTCAACCACAGAGGCGGCTAAATCCAGCCATGAAGGAGGTGGTGCAGAAAGAGGTCACTAAGTTACTAGAGGCTGGGATTATTTATCCTATTTCTGACAGCCTCTGGGTAAGCCCTGTCCAAGTTGTACCCAAAAAGGGAGGTATGACAGTGGTTCACAATGAAAAGAATGAACTGGTTCCTATAAGAATAGTTACAGGGTGGCGTATGTGTATTGACTACAGAAGGCTCAATACAGCCACCAGAAAGGATCATTTTCCTTTACCATTCATAGACCAGATGCTAGAGAGACTAGCAGGTCATGACTATTACTGCTTTTTGGATGGCTATTCAGGCTACAACCAAATTGCAGTAGATCCTCAGGATCAAGAGAAAACAGCATTCACATGTCTATCTGGAGTATTCGCATACAGAAGGATGCATTTTGGTCTGTGCAATGCACCTGCAACCTTTCAGAGATGCATGCTCTCTATTTTCTCTGATATGGTGGAAAAATTTCTGGAAGTCTTCATGGATGACTTCTCAGTATTTGGAGACTCATTCAGCTCCTGTCTTGATCATCTAGCACTTGTTCTGAAAAGGTGCCAAGAGACTAACCTGGTTTTAAACTGGAAAAAATGTCACTTTATGGTGACTGAAGGAATTGTTCTTGGGCATCAAATTTCAAACAAGGGGATAGAGGTGGATCAAGCCAAGGTAGAGGTAATTGAAAAATTACCACCACCTGCCAATGTAAAAGCAATCAGAAGCTTTCTGGGACATGCAGGATTTTACAGGAGGTTTATAAAGGATTTTTCGAAAATAGCAAAACCTCTGAGCAATCTGCTAGCTGCTGACATGCTATTTGTATTTGACACAGAGTATCTGCAGGCGTTTGAGACCTTGAAAGCTAAGATGGTCACAGCACCAGTCATCTCTGCACCAGACTGGACATTACCATTCGAACTAATGTGTGATGCCAGTGACCATGCCATTGGTGCAGTGTTGGGACAGAGGCATAACAAGCTTCTGCACGTTATTTACTATGCTAGCCATGTTTTCAATGATGCATAGAAGAATTACACAACCACAGAAAAAGAGTTACTTGCAGTGGTTTATGCATTGACAAGTTTAGATCCTATTTAGTAGGTTCAAAAGTGATTGTGTATACTGACCATGCTGCTCTTAAATACCTACTCACAAAGCAGGATTCAAAACCCAGGCTCATAAGATGGGTGTTGCTTCTGTAAGAGTTTGATATAGAAATAAGAGACAGAAAAGGGACAGAGAACCAGGTAGCTGATCACCTATCCCGAATAGAACCAGTAGCAGGGGCGTCCCTTCCTCCTACTGAGATCTCTGATACCTTTCCAGATGAGCAACTCTTTGCCATTCAAGAGGCACCATGGTTTGCAGATATTGCAAATTATACAGCTCTGAGGTTCATACCCAATGAGTACAGCAGGGTACAAAGAAAAAAACTAATTTCTGATGCAAAGCACTACCTATGGGATGAGCCATACTTCTTTAAGAGATGTGCAGACGGAATGATCCGCAGATGTGTACCTAGAAAGGAGGCACAGAAGATCCTGTGACATTGCCATGGATCACAGTATGGAGGACATTTTGGAGGTGAGCGAACAGCCACTAAGGTCCTCCAATGTGGCTTCTATTGGTCTACTATCTATAAAGATGGCCGAGAGTTTGTGCGTAACTGTGACAGTTGCCAAAGAGCTGGTAACTTGCCTCATGGTTACGCCATGCTTCAATAAGGGATCTTAGAGATTGAGTTGTTTGATGTATGGGGCATTGACTTCATGGGTCCTTTCCCACCATCATACTCAAACACTTACATTCTGGTGGCTGTAGACTACGTATCTAAATGGGTAGAAGCAATTGCCACACCCACTAATGATACTAAGACTGTGCTGAAGTTCCTCCAGAAACATATTTTCAGCAGATTTGGTGTTCCCAGAGTACTAATCAGTGATGGGGCACTCATTTTTGCAATAAACAGCTTTACTCTGCTATGGTCAGATATAGAATTAGCCACAAAGTGGCAACTCCGTATCATCCACAGATAAATGGGCAGGCTGAAGTCTCTAACAGAGAACTAAAGAGAATTCTGGAACGGACTGTAATTGCTCGTAGAAAGGATTGGGCAAAAAGCTTGTATGATGCTCTATGGGCATACAGAACAGCATTCAAGACTCCTATAGGAACCTCTCCATACCAGCTGGTATATGGCAAGGCCTGTCATCTGCCCGTGGAACTGGAACATAAAGCCTATTGGGCAACCAGATTTCTAAACCTGGATGCTAAGTTAGCTGGAGAGAAAAGACTGCTCTAGCTGAATGAGCTAGAGGAATTCAGACTCAATGCTTTTGAAAATGCAAAAGTTTATAAGGAGAAAGCAAAAAGGTGGCATGACAAAAAATTGTCATCTAGAGTCTTTGAACCAGAACAGAAGGTGCTGTTGTTTAACTTTAGGCTCAGACTATTCCCCGGGAAATTAAAATCCCGGTGGAGGGGACCATATGTGATTACAGGTGTGTCACCATATGGATATGTTGAGCTTCAGGATTTTGACTCTGATAAAAATTTTATTGTTAATGGACAGAGAATCAAACATTATCTTGAAAGCAAATTTGTGCAAGAATGCTCCAAACTGAGGCTTGAATAAAGCTCAGTCAAGGTCCAGCTAAAGACAATAAAGAAGCGCTTGCTGGGAGGCAACCCAGCCATTAGCAAGTTATTTGTTTTAAGTAATACTTGCAGAAGTTGAAATAAATTTTCTTCAAAGATTAATTATCAAAATTGAAGGAATTTGCAGAGTTACAGAAAGTTTTAGCGCAGAAAGCAGAGAAAAAGAGCTCACTGGCAAGAAAACGCCAGTAAGGAGCATTTTGGGCGTTAAACGCCAGAATGGGTACCATTCTGGGCGTTTAACGCCAGAAATGCAGCATCCTGGGCGTTCAGAAAAATGCCCAGTGGCAAAGGATTTCTGGCGTTTAACGCCAGCCAGGGTACTTGGCTGGGCGTTAAACGCCTACAATGGCCAACATATGGGCGTTAAACGCCAGAATGGATACCATTCTGGGCGTTTAACACCAGAAAGGAAAGGGGAGGAGATTTTGTTTTCCACTTCAAAATTTTTCAAATTTTCATGTTTTGACTCATAATTTTCTTCATAAACATGTTTCAAACTTGCATCATTCATCCTCAATTTTCAAAAATTCAACACTTTTCTAAATCTCTTTTCAAATTACTTTCAAATCTTTCCCAAATCTTCTTCAAAAAAATTCAAGTATCTTTTCAATTTCTTTCCAAATCTTTTCAAACTCATCATATCATCTCTTATTTCTTAGATGCATAACCAAAATTTTCAGATTTAACCTCTTTATATCTTTTTCAATTAAAAATCTCATCTTTTTCATATCATGATTTTATTTTCTTCCACCAATCATATCTCTATGTCATATCTCTTTCAAAATTTTCGAAATCCCTCCCCTCCTCTTATAAATACACATTCGGCCATCCCCTCCTCTCCACCATTCGAATTTGCTTCTCCTCCTCTCTCTCCCCTTTCCTTTCTTTTGCTTGAAAGCAAGTGATAAACCACTATTTTATGGTTTATCTTGTGCTCAATTGAGTGGATTTTATCAATCTTTCATACACTTATTCATACTATTTGCATGGTTTTATATTTGCCTTCCTAATTATATACTTTGATTGAAAACATGCTTCTTTGGCCTTAGGTTCCCTATGTCTAATCCTCTCTTATTACCATTAGATGCCTTGATATATGTGTTAAGTGATTTCAGAGATTACAGGGTAGGAATGGCTCAGAAGATGGAAAGGAAGCATGCAAAAGTGGAAGGAATACAAGAAGTTGGAGAAATTGCTAAGCTGTCCCGCCTGACCTCTTCACACTCAAACGGCTATAACTTTAGCTATAGAGGTCCAAATGATGCGGTTCTAGTTGCGTTGGAAAGCTAACGTTCGGGGCTTCGATTTGATATATAATTTGTTATAGTTTCTTTGACGATAAGGGATGCGAACGCGTGATCTACGCGAACGCATCGCAGTGGCAAAAAAACCAGCGTGTTTGAATTCGAAACCAGCGAATTCTGGGTTGTTTTTGACCCAGTTCTCGGCCCAGAAAACACAGATTAGAAGCTATAAAGTGGAAGAATACATCCATTCATAAACATCATCTCATAATTCATAATTTTTAGTTTTAGATGTAGCTTTTAGAGAGATAGGCTCTCTCCTCTCTCTTAGGATTAGGATTTCTACTTCTATGCTGTTGAGTTGGATATTACTACCTCCATTGAGGACTTTATTATTCTAGTTTATTTTCTATTTCCTTACTCTTTTATATCTTTAATCCTTATTCAGAGTTACAATTGGAAAGCTTTTATGACATTATTAATGCAAAGAGTATTTTTCTATTTACCCTATTATTTGTTTGATTATCCTCAAGTATTTATTTAGTCATTTATTATATGAAATTGGCATCCATGTCAATGGAGTAGGTTCCCAACTTGATTTTGGAGTTGATTAATATTTGGAGACCCTTGAGTTGGAAGACTCAAGAGTTAATTGTGATTGGCTCTCTGGCCACTAACGCTAATTCAAACACAAGGGTGAGGATTAGGACTTGTGAATAGAAGTTGACTCCCAACTTGATTTTCCTTTATTTAGTAAAGGATAACTAAGTAGAACAACAACTAATTACCGTTACACTTGGAAAATCCAACAAGGATAGAACTTCCAATTAATCTTCTCCGGGTCAAGGCTTTTAATTTAATTACATAAAATTTCTTATTTATTTTTATTGCTTTAATTTATAATTATATCTGTATCCATTGCCCAAACTCCAAATTTCCCAAAAAACCCATAACCAATAATAACACACCTCCCTGCAATTCCTTGAGAAGACGACCCGAGGTTTAAATACTTCGGTTATCAATTTTAAAGGGGTTTGTTACTTGTGACAACCAAAACGTTTGTAAGAAAGGACTTTTGTTGGTTTAGAAGCTATACCTGCAACAAGGATTTATCTGCGAATTTCTAGACCACGTAAAAGTTCTCTCTTCAGCAAGAAAACCTCTAAGTTTGGTGTGTTTTTCCGAGATCACTGAGCTAAGACTCATCAAGATCATGGCTCCTAAGGGAAAACAAACCAATTCAAGAGGCAAGAAAGAGAATACTCCAAAGAGTCTTTGCAATCAAGAGAGGTTCTTAACCAAAGAACATGCAGACCATTACCACAAAGTAATGGGTCTGAGGTCAGTGATCCTGGAATCTAAATTCAATCTGAAAGAAGATGAATATCCGGAGATCCAAGAGCAAATTCGAAACAGAGGATGGAAAATTCTAGCTAATCCTAAAACAAAGGTTGGAAGAAATATGGTTCAGGAATTCTACTCAAATCTGTGGCTAACAGATAAGCAGAGAATAACTGGAATCGCCTTTCACACCTACCAAACTATGGTCAGAGGGAGACTTATTTACTTCCATCTGGACAAAATAAGAGAGGTCTTCAAACTACCTCAACTACAAGATGATCCAGAATCCTTTACTAGGAGAATGGTGAGAGTAGATAAGGGGTTGGATCAAGTTCTAGAGGACATATGCCTCCCTGGAACTAAGTGGATAACCAATTCAAAAGGTGTCCGAAACCAACTCAAGAGGGGAGATCTCAAACCAGTCGCAAGAGGATGGTTGGACTTCATTGGGCTTTCTATATTGCCCACTAGCAACCGCTCTGAGGTCACTGTCAAGAGAGCAGTGATGATTCATTGTATTATACTGGGAAAAGAAGTGGAGATTCATCATCTGATTTCTTGTGAGATTTACACAATTGCAAACAAGAACTCCACTGAAGCCAAACTAGCTTACCCAAGCTTGATTTCTCTACTATGTAAAAATGCTGGGGTGAGGATGGGAGTAGATGAATTCATCCCAATCGAACACCCAATCACCAAGAAGTCAATGAAAGGACAAGTGCAAGACAACTCCATCAAAAGGAGGGCGCAGGAGTTCCTCCCAGAAATCCCTGAAATTTACTACTGGACCCACCTAGAAGCATCTGTTACCAAGTTGCAAGAAGCTATGGAACAACTTAAGGAAGAACAGCAGAATCAAAACTGTATGCTCTGCAAGCTGCTGAAGGAACAGGAGAAGTAGGGGCGTGAGCTACAGGAGCTGAAGCGTCAGAAGCTCTCCCTTGAAGGACCAAACACCCCACAAATTGAAGGAGCATCCATTGCTCAAAATCAAGGTTGTTGAGTCCTAACTCTGTGATAACCTCTATTATTAGGAATCTATTTTAAGAGTCATTTATTTTTCTGTTTTAATTTTCTGTCTTCTATTATTACTGATTTGCTCTTATATTTATTTTTAAGTCTTATTGTCATTCCATGATTAATAAAATTTAAAGTTTAAGTCTTAAAGCCATGAATGTCCTATGAATCCATCACCTTTCTTAAATAAAAAGTTTTTTTAATTGCAAAAGAAAAAGAAGTACATGAATTTTAAATTTTAAAACAGATTAATTATTTTGATGTGGTGGCAATACTTTCTGTCTTTCTGAATGAATGCTTGAACAGTGCATATTTTTGAATTTGTTGTTTATGAATGTTAAAATTGTTGGCTCTTGAAAGAATAATGGAAAAGGAGAAATGTTATTGATAATATAAAAAATCATAAAAATGATTCTTGAAGCAAGAAAAAGCAGTGAAAAGCTTGCAGAAAAAAATATATGCGAAAAAAAAGAGAAGAAAAAGAAAAAGCAAGCAGAAAAAGCCAATAGCCCTTTAAACCAAAAGGCAAGGGTAAAATAAAAAGGATCCAAGACTTTGAGCATCAGTGGATAAGAGGGCCCACAGGAATAAAATCCTGGCCTAAGC